>NW_020175412.1:722977-825572 GCF_003031525.2 Neophocaena asiaeorientalis asiaeorientalis | reverse complement strand
ACAGAAAAATAGCAGTTGTGCCAAGAACTGGGGTTGCTGCCAAGCTGTTCTCCAGGCCCCATATGCAGTGACCAACTACATGCAGAGATTAGACTGAACTGCCCGTGGGGCCTCACATGCTTGATATTCCCGTTTGCTTCTGTTCATTTTCTTTCTCCTGCTTAAATAAGCCTCTTCCCAAACCTGTAACCAATTCAAATCCAATTCATCCTTGAAGACCCAGGTGAGGTCCAACTTCAAGGAAGCCTCCTCTGACCATTTTAGCCCACAGACATTCCCCCCCACACACAAAACAGGTACCAATCTGTACCATAAAGCATAATCACATACACATTTATACCATTAAATAAATGTTTCCTGTGTATATATTTGATATATTTGATTTTCCAAGGGCAGGAACCATGTCTCACATGTCTTTTAAACCCCTTACTCTTAGTGGGTTAATACTTGTTTAAAAGCGACTGAACCAGTGGGTTTGTTTGTTCGTTTGTTTAGGCTAAGGAAGGATGAGGTAGAAACATGTTGAAATGAAAGAGGATGAATGAACAGATGGGTGCAAAAGAAGCACTGGTTCAAAATTCGGGGAAAAGCTGTAGAAGAAAGGTGCTCAACTAACACGTTTAACTGATTTGCTGCAAGGTTGGAAAAAGACATAGAAGAGAGATGTCAACTGGAAAAATCTGGAAAATGGCATTTCAGCTTGAGGCAGAAGACAGCAGGAGAAAGATGGAGCTACAAAATAAATTCTGCTAAAGCCTAGGGATAGGCCAATTGGATAAAGGGGGTTATTGGGATGACATGGGTAGAGATGTGGTTATGCAGGTGAGCGAATCGGTAGGGCGTGGTATGAAGGGTTGGGTAGATGGATAAAATGATCGAGGGTAGTTAGGCAAGTGGGTTAGCTGACTGGGCGCTGAGTGGGTGGATGGGAGACAGGTAAGTGGGTGGGTGGTTAGGTGTTTAGTTGGGAGGGAATAGGTGTGGGGCGTATTATTTAAGATCCGGCCCCTCCCTCACCTTGACCCGGAAGCGGATGAGCGCTAGCCTCACGCAGTGGCTCAGGCAGGCCGGTGGCAGGAACCAGGCCCGTGGAGGAGGGGTGCCCTTGTTGCCCACGTGTCCCACGATCAGTTGCGCTGTCTGCCGCTCGGCCTGGCACCGACGGCCCCACTCGGCCAGCCGGTCCTTGCCCAGGCCCCCGGGGAACATGACCACCAGCTCCAAGCCGTCGCCGCCGGGATAGGCACAAGCCTGACATAGCGCTGACAAGTAGCCCAGCATGGCGTTCCATTGGCCGCCACACACCCAATCCGTCTGGTAGCCGCCATAAAGCCGAGGCAGCGCTGAGCCCGCGTCCACCAGCACCCGGGCCCCGGGCAGCGGAGGGGGCGGCGGCGGCGGGTGCAGCCCGGGGTGCGCCTGGCCGTGATGGTGGAAGTGGTGAGCGGGGTGATGGTGCCGAGTCGGCCCCGCGCCCCCGGAGTAGGCACCCAAGGCAGCGGGCGCGAGCGGCGGTTGCAGAGGCGCGGAGCCCCTGGCGGCGCGTGGAGCCCCGGGCGCTAGGGCTGCCGTAGGCGGCAGCGGGCGATGCTGCTGCTGCTGCTGCTGGCGCGAGACCGTACGCGCGAGTTTGAGGAGGTCCACGGGCACAACAGCCCCGGGACAGCGCTTCTCCAGGAACTCTTGGAAGCCCTGGACGCCCATGCTTCGTCGGTGGGCAGACGAGACGGCGGCTGCGCGAGCAGGCTAGGCGGCGATCTGGGCGCGAAGCTGGGGGCGGGCGCGTGCGCACTCCGCGGGGGGCGAGGGGGCGGGCAAAGGATTCCCGAGGGGCGGGGTGAGCTAGCGAGGGAATAAGGGAGGCGTGGGGAGGAGACCACAGGCTGGATTTGGGTGGAGAGGAGTGGTGAGGCCGACCGGACTCTGGAGAGGCTGGGAGGATAAAAGCGATGACGGCCTCTAGTCACTTCTCTCTTATCCCTCTATGGCCGCTCTTCACCGCTTCAAAAGGGGTGAAGCGTCTTACTTCTACCTCCAGGAGCCATGTTACCTCGTCTTCTCTATGGTACACGCTTTCTAGCTGGAGGAGGGGGAGCGGGGCGGGGCATTCTGGGAGTTGTAGTCTCCTCTACGGCCTCGGGATACAGTGTTGGAACAAGATTACCACCCCTGTCAGCCCTTGCATTCACTGGGTCTCAAGGGGAGGGGTGTGATATGCGTTTAGGATTTGCACTCCAGCTCTTTGCATCCACCGAGTTGCTTCAGGCTATTTACCGCCTTTCCCAGGAAAAGGAGTTGGGGGGGAGTGATGCATCATGGGAAAGGAAGTAGAGTGGTTTAATTGAATTCAGCTAAAGTATGCTAAAATTCCCCAGGAGGAAGAATTTTCCTTTGGGGGGAGGGAATAATGTGCGTAGCTTTTAATGAATGAGAAAGGACACATATGAAACGTAGAAATAATAACCACCATTTCTGTAACAATCCACTTAACTTTTAGCTACTGTAATTCTTTGAGGAAGTGTTCTTGGCCCCAGTTTATGAATGGTGAAAACTGTATAATTTATTTGCCCAAGGCAATGCAGAGACAAAGTGAAATCGAATATCCATTGTACTCAGGAGCTCTTTGGTCAGGGAGATAAGCACCAACACAAGTTAAACTACAAGTTGTACCTTTCTGGTACTCACTGAGCTACAATGTCCTATGGTTAGGACCTTTGTTTGCAAACATTGTGAATCCATCTGTCGGGGAGCTCTAGAAAAATAGCGGTAAGGGCTCCAATTCCAGACGTACAGAATCATCTTTTGAAAATCTATTCAATATTTTCAGCATTCTCCTTGTTTGATTCAGATATAGCACCAGTCTTCTGGCTGACTGGTGTTTAGGGCACACTGTTTAAACCGGAGGAGGGTAGAAAACACGATCTATTCTGTTCTGTAACAGTGCGTAGCAGTCAGATCTGGCTTGGAACTTAATAGAAGGTGGGATATAATGGCAGGCCGAGTAAGAACGCAAAAGTTTAGAACTCAAGAATAGTCAAGGTGAATGAAATCTGAGAACAGTGTATTAGGATACAAAAGCTGAAAAATCTTCAAGCTCCATAAAGAAATTTATCATAAAAGACTAGTGGAGATAGAACAAACCAGATTGGCAAAGAATAAGTAGATGTTGAAGCAATGCACATAAATAACTCCTGTGAAAACAAGCAGTGAAAGGAGGGAATAGTGGCTTGAAGGGATGGTGGATGAAAGGAATAGAAGTTTTCTAGTATAATGGACACCTGTTGGATTGTCTACTCAGCCCTCCTTTTCTAGGAATTAACCCTCTCCCCATTTACAAAAACTGTCATGTTAACCATAACCATCGCTGACTGGGTCAAAGGTAGATAACAAATCCAAGCTGGGTCGATCAGAATCTCATTCCCTAGAAATTTGGAATTGGACCAGAGAGATCAGTTTTTCTATAAGTGTAAAACTTGGAAGCTGTCAGTAGTCAATTTTCCCATCAGAGGGACAAAAGTAAAAGATGCTGGTCTGCAGGAAGAGAAAAAACCGCAGACTCTAGAGCAGAGATGGGAGATAGGGAGTCTTCATCGTGTTTAAGACCCAGGTTCTAGATCATTCCTCAGGCATTCTTGCCCTTGGTTTCTCTGAGGCAACCTCATATCCTTACTATTTTTAAGATAGAGTTGGGTTAGAAACTACTCATGACCAAAAAATTATTAATTCAAGAACTGGTACCAGAAATGGGGTGTGGCAAATTATAGACCCTAAACTATGGAGCTGGCAAAGACTGGAGATCTCCCATATCGTTAATTGGAAGTTGGCATTCTGTGTTATTTGGCAGCGAAGCAGTTGCTTATTGCTCTTGAGCCTCAAAAGCAGAGCAGCCCTGCCTATATCAAGAGTTTAGCAGTTGCTAATGGTTAGATATTCATGGGCTTTGCTGATTTATTGTCTCATTTTAAATGTTCCACTGATTAGGAAACTGGCATCCAGTTTCCAACGAACTGGAACGAGGTTATCTTTATAAGCCACCACAGTATTCCTTGTTCTCCAGCTCCCCCAAATGTGATGATCTCTTCCTCTGTACATGCATTCAGCTGGAATGCAAGGAAGAGAGGGTAAGTGTAACATTCCCAGAGCAGATCGGAAAAGAGAGGCTTCACATCGTTGAACTCAACCTGTTTCCTATCCACGCTCTGAACTGGAGACCTTGAGCATAATGCCAGGGAGAAGGAACCAAGTCTTTAGGTAGAGAGCTAAGAAATAGAAACCCGGGCTTCTCTGGTGGCAGTGGTTGAGAGTCCGCCTGCCGATGCAGGGGACACGGGTTCGTGCCCCGGTCCGGGAAGATCCCACATGCCGCGGAGCAGCTAGGCCTGTGAGCCGTGGCCGCTGAGCCTGCGCGTCTGGAGCCTGTGCTCCGCAATGGGATAGGCCACAACAGTGAGAGACCCGCGTACCGCAAAAAGAAAAAGGAAGAAAAAGAAATAGAAACCTGCAACAGGGTGATTATTCCCTTTAGCAGATCTGAAGATTCAAAGAGCGTAAGTTGACAAGATTCTTGGCACTTGTTATTAGCATTGTGAGTCCCCTCAAATGAAATTAAGAGGCAGTCATATGTGTAAGGTCGGATCTTAACAAACGACACTGGGAAACAGAGGAAAGCTTCAAGTGAGCTTTATTAAGGAGCGCTCCCGGGCGAGGTTCACTGGTCCGAGAGAATGGGGCCAGAGAAGTCGCACCTGGGCGAGGGTTGGGCAAGATTTTATAGGGGAAGAAAGGAAAGGGGTGTGGTGAATCTGGGAGGGCGCAGGGTATTCCTTATTTGGTGGTCTTTTCGGGTATCCTGGGGGACGGTTAGTCCCGCCCCTCGAAAGGCGGGAAGGCTGGGCCGGGTTCAAAGTCCCCAGGTCAGTTTCTGGAACTGGGTGGTCCGGAGAATTTCGGTCTGATGCAACCTGTGAATCTGATTGTGTTCCCCTGCCTCGGGCCAGTTGGCCTTACAATATGAGGTTTTGTGGAAGTTGTATCACTAGAAAATCCTATCTAGTGAACAGGGACCATGAGCCAGCAGTGATTCTCAAAGTATGGTCCCTGGACCAGCATATCAGCACCTCGGAACTGTTAGAAATGTAAATTCTCGGGACTCACCCCAGATCTCCTGAATCAGAAACTCTGGGGGTGGGGCTAGCAATGTGTGGTTTAAATGGTGTCAAAGATAAACAAAGCCTGACATTAGTTAAAGCAGTGAGGACAGATTTTATTCAATTACTGATAGTAGGGGAAAAAGCAAAGCTCCATTCCCATTTGTACAGAGGTGACTGAGCATTTTAAAGGGAAAAGGAGGGAGGAGGAACGAGGAGAGGCTCAAGTAGAGTCAGAGAAGTGAAAAATTACAAAGAGTTGGCCAGCGTAAATGCAGTTAGGCTAGCTGTGTCTGCTAGCTGGCAATTACTTAAGTTAGGATTATATCCTCCCACAGTTACTGGGAGACAGAGGCCCTAGCCTTCCTGATGACTACATTTCAAAGGAATGGTCCTTGAGACACACACTCTGGAGTTGTAGGAGATACATATACATCTCAAAGGGACAGGGGAAGAAGTCATAATTTTAAGCCCTTTTTGGTAAATGCTCTAAGAAAGGGAGGTCAGGGGTCTATTGTCAGGTGTCAGCTAGAGTAAGCTATAAATTCTTTTTACAGCCCGAGCTTTTCCAGATGGAAATTGGGTCATCCCAGAGACTCCGACTTAGGAGGCTAGAAGCCAAGTTTGGTCTAGTCTCTTAGTGTAGGTGTTTGAATGGAGTGTTTGTGTCGAGAGTTTTTGCAGGTCACACTAGTTCTCCAGGTGATTCTAATGCACCCTTACGTTTGAGAATCACTGCTCTTCTAGAGCAGGCCCAAGTACAGACTGGTAAAGCAAAAAGAAGCATCAATAAAATGACTCCCATAAGTTTTTCTATACCCGTAATTTATTTCCTTCCTTCCTATCCAGGTGGAAATGGTGCACACTTGGACCGGTGGCTGATAAAGTTGTGCCCCTCTCCTTTCATAAAAGGGAACTTAGTGGTTAATCTAAATATTTCTCTACTATTGCATGTTAGATCTGTTGGTGGCAGTTACGTTTATCAGGGAGTGGCAGGATCAAGATGATCCACATTTAGATTGCCACTGAACTAGATGAGGAAGGGGCATGTCCATGCTGTGCCGTTGCTCTGGATACAGTAGTTGCATGTGACTTGCAGTTGTCCATAGATTGTTAGGTGTGGACATTTGTGGAATTGTAGGTATGGGGAAAATGGCATATGTGTTTACGGGGCAGTCAAACGGAGGACTATAGGTAAACGTCTGTTTTGTCTCCCCAGTACCCCTTTTCTACCACTTTCTCTACCTTACCCTCATGGTTGCACCAGGAGCTTATTCTTTATGTACCTTCCCAGAGAATTTGGGATTGGGCTGGAGGAGGAGAGATGAAAAATCCTGGCTGCATTCAAGCACCTGATTTATGTTCCTAAGGCCCATCTGCACTATCGTTGGGTGTTTTGAGACACCACCACCATCTTTATAATAAATCCCTCTTTTTTGTTTAAGCTTGTTCAAATTGGGTTTTATTACTTACAAACAAGAATCTTAACATATATAGTACAAGAGAAACTTTATGCTAGACATAGGCCATAGAGAGGGAAGAGATAACAGAGGCCAAAGCTCTGAAAGTAGAAGGGGACAGTAGATGTCACAGAATAGTGGTTAAAGTGTGTGCTTTGGAGCTGAGATCTTGGCTCCAATACCATTTCAACTCCTTATTTGCTATATAACTAACAAGTTATTTAACCTCTTGAGCCCTTATTGTATCTATGAAATAGGGACTCATTAATTTATTCAACAGATTTATTTGGTACCTACTACATGCCAGGAATAACGCTGGGCTAGGAGAAAACAGTTTGCAAGGCAGTCAAGGAGCTTAGAAGGGAGATGGTAATGTACTTACCTCAGAAACTTTTGAAGATTAAATGGTATATTAAAGTACTCAGCACAGTAACTGGCACAGTAAGCACCTAATAAATCTTAATTATTAAAATGAAGGCTGGAGAGAAGCATAAAGAAGTTGCATCGAAAATTCATATTGGATTCAATCTTCTGGTATCTTCCACCTAAGTAGTAACTAGCTGTTCAGTTTCTGCAAGGGGCCCACTTAGCTTTATCTATTGCCCAAATCCTTGGGGGCTGTTTGAGAGGCTGTAAGCTTATATGGTAATAGTAAATAATTCATTAGAAGGTCTAATAAGGCTGCTATGTTGCTTGTGTTTCTTGAACCAGCAATAATAGCAGCGAGGTCATTTGATTAGTAAAGGAAACAAGGACTGTGGTTCTCAACCCTAGCTAGTTTAATATAATATTAATATATCACCTGGGGAGCTTTTTAAAACAATACTAATTATAGGAATGGGGCCCAGACACTAATTATTTTTAGATTGTGGTAAAATATATATAACAGAAAAATTACCATCTTAACCATTTTTAAGTATACAGTTCAGTAGTGTTAAGTATATTCACATTGCTGTACAACCGGGACACTAATTTTTTTTTTTTTTTTGCGGTACACGGGCCTCTCACTGTTGTGGCCTCTTCCGTTGCGGAGCACAGGCTCCGGACGCACAGGCTCAGCGGCCATGGCTCACGGGCCTAGCCGCTCCGCGGCATGTGGGATCTTCCCGGACCGGGGCACGAACCCATGTCCCCTGCATCGGCAGGCGGACTCTCAACCACTGCGCCACCAGGGAAGCCCAGGGACACTAATTTTAAAAAATACCTCCCCAGGTGATTTTAATATGCAGTCAGCGATGAGAACCTCTGAACTGGAATGGAGAAATCTTACAAATTTGTAACATGCATGTGAACTAGTCTTTTCCAGTTCTTCATCTGTTTATCCCAAGGTCCTGCTCCTATTCAGACCATCATCTATGCTTTACTTCATTTCTGTCTTGAGCTCCTGTCCTAAGACCCACCGTCTTTTCCCCAACTCCTACTACTTCAGCTCCTTCTAAATTCTTTAGTCACAGACTTAATTCTTTCATCTGATTCTTTTAATCTAGTGCTCATTAATCATGGCACATTTTAAATGGGTTTTATGGTGTTTTATCCCCCAACTTAAACACTTTCATCTCTGAACCTCACTTTACATCATCTGGCACCACTGGGGCCAATACCCAATCTTTCACCAACAGACCTCACGTTGACTCGCAGGTTGGGTTCAGTTTTGTCACATCTCTATGACTGTTTCCTCCTTAGTGATATGTAAGGTCCCTTCAGTAGCTGTTACTATTATTTGAGCAGACCTACTATGTGCCAGGTGCAGTGCTAAGCCCTTTATGTTTTTTCATTTAGTCTCAAAATACCACCAGTGAAGCAGTTACCCTTTTTACAGATAAGGAAATTGAAGCTAAAAAGTTAAGTAATTTTCCAAGTTCACAAAGCTAGAATAAATATCCAGGTCTGCTGAACTCCAAGTGGTATCTGTAGCAACTATAATAAGAACCAGGGCCCATTTCCAAACCAGTCTGGTTTCCCAAGTGCAAGTTTATTGTGAAAGTCACTAGAGATGTCTAACAATAAGCACAATTAGCAAATTTGGGACATATCTCATTTAATACAACCACCTCATTTTACAAATGAGAAAATAGAGGTTTGAGGGGTCTGTGAGTCAAAAAACCTGTGTTTGTTCAACTGTGTACCTTGTATCCTCCCTTTAGGGATCACCTAGGAGAGAGTACCTTGGAGTCATTGTCATAAAATCAAGGTAATAGATTTTTAAAAGCACTTTACAAATCCTCATCTAATCTTGAATATTTCTGCTAGGCCTCTTATTCTTCCTTCAGGGCTGTTTGCATAAACATATGCATGATTCTTCTACCTAAATTATCAAATGAACAAGGGATCTGACCTCATTTGACAGTTTCCCAAGTCACTGTAGTGTGGTAAATGAAAGATGTGCAACGGAGATTTCCAAATGCACTTTTTTCTGAAGGTGGACCATAAACACTGTCAATATGAAAGGAAACACTCCTTAATAAGTTTACACAAAGGGCACATTTTGAACATATACTTCTGAAATTATAAAACAAGAACTGGACATAACCTCATGAAAGATATATGCAAAGCGTATATACTAATCATAATAATTAGCTGAAAATGTATTTTGATTATTATTATTACAGTACATCTGAGACTCAGTATGGCCTGAGGTTTTTCCCATGAATTTTGGAGTCAGACCTGGGTTTGGATCCAGGCTTCATCATTTACTAGCTATGGTACCTTGGTAAATTCTTTAATCTCTCTGATTCTCAAATTTTCTCTGTAGAGACAGTAACAGATCTAGCTTATAGGATTGTTTTATGAATTTTATCACAAGCCTAACTAACACAGTAGGTACTCAGTAAATCGTAGTGACTGTTCCAATTATGGCTCATTGACAAGTGAGGACAAGGGGTCCAACTCAAAATTTGTTGGAGCTATAAATCAAGAGGTAACACACAGCTTAGTTTGTTCAGCCAACATATCTATAGGACTAAAGTTTTTAAACCTGCTAAATTAGATTTGGTAAATGAAGAACCAGTTTAAGCCAGATGATTGCAGTGACTATGACAGCGTTTTAATAAGATAACATACTCATTTTAACACAGCCTTTATTTTCTGTTTCAAAACAAAATTTCCAGGAAACAAAACAAATGGTTGGATACAAATGAAATAAAAATCACAGTTTCAAAGAACCAAAATCAGACAACTGCTTAAAGGCAGATCACTTGGTTTACCAAAAAAAATAATAAAAGTTAATGTCAAGAAGGATTAAAATTAGGTTTAACAACATTCCATATAATGCTACATTCCCCAATTAAGAAAGGAGAGTTCACATATACAACTAAGTGTTAAGTGTAGAGAAGTGGTTGAAATTCTGCATACTTCATAGTAAATTAATTATGCATGAAAGTTTATTAATTGCATAAACTTCCTGAGTGGCTCCCATGCTACACTAGGTCTACATGCTTAATATTCATATCAAACAAATTACAGCTTTAAGTGATTAAGCATGACAGACCTTGAACAACTGCACTTTCCAATCAGTCACTATTTCTGCTGAGGGTATGTTCTGGACCACAAACCTCAATATGAAATCTTAAATTATAACGGAGAAGAAATGCAACTTAAAAAAAAAACTGGAAGGATGACAAGCACACATTTAGGAATTTTATTTTTCACTGGCACTTTTTTTTTTCTCAAGAGCCCAGTTTCTCCCCTTCTTGCTTGACTTTTGGCCTTTCTGTTAGAGGTTTTTTTAATTAAAAGAAGACCTTCCAGAATGGGAGCTGTTGGTTTATATAATCTTCCAGCTATCTCAGTTGAAAATAACTTAAGTGTAACCTAGTTACTATCCCAGGCCCCTGCCAATGGTGGCTGTCAAGGTCCCTGACCAATGTTTGTGTTCATCCTTCACATACAAAGACTATTTCCAGGGTGACCTGAAAGCATCTGGCTCCATAAAAATTTCATACTAACTTCACTTCAAAGGATTTTACCAAGTTTGAGTGTCACCATTTTACAGTCTGGATTGTTTGTGGGTTTTTTATTTCAATCCCAGAAATTACATTTACCAAGTCAATGACCTTTCCTATGCCCTGCTCCCTTACTGGTTCATCTTCTAAATAAAGGAGGAAAAAACAAGTCCCCAGTAAACTACAAGATTAAAAATGAACAATCTATTCTAGAAAATGGCCTGCACACCACCTCAAATATCTCAAGATTCTTCTAAACCAAACAGAAGATTAGATAACTGAGTCCCAAACTGATGGCAAGTATACCTCAGGAATGTACTTGTACATGAAGCCTGAAATACAGTATTTACTAACATTAAACATGCTGTAGTGTTACACACAGTAAACATGTGAAACAAATAACATGTGGTTTACAAACATTTGCTCAGTTTTCTGGAAAAAAAAGAGAATGCATCATTTTCATCACTCAGAGAAGACAGCAAAGAAGAAAGTCAATGCCTCCAATAAACTTTAGAGATTGGATAAACAGTTACGACTAACTACAATTCAACTAAAAGCATGTGGCCATTTTAAGGTAATAAAATATCATTGCAAATACCTAGCAGTATGCTAATATGCTGAATGATGGGCCACTGCTGTAATATTTGTCAAATATTTCATTGTGATAGTTAAAGCAGTTTCAACCCATAGCCCTTTAGGCACACAGACAAGAAACGCATCTCTAATAAAAGATACGAAGTTACAGGGCTTCCCTGGTGGCGCAGTGGTTGAAAGTCCGCCTGCCGATGCAGGGGAGGCGGGTTTGTGCCCCGGTCCGCGAGGATCTCACGTGCTGCGGAGCGGCTGGGCCCGTGAGCCATGGCCACTGAGCCTGCGCGTCCGGAGCCTGTGCTCCGCAATAGGAGAGGCCACAGCAGCGTGAGGCCTGCGTACCGCAAAAAAAAGATACGAAGTTACAGGCACCAGATTGTCTAATTTAGGTACTTTCTTATCATTTGTTTATTTTACAACTAACTTCTACAACTAAGTCCTATATTGCCACCAGCTGGATTTATTTCTCTGTTCTCCATCCCTAAATCCCCAAAGTTTATTTCACAGAAGCATGTGGCTCTCATCACTTAAACATAGATTGGTGCCAGAGTGATGGTCCTTCTCATTTCAAACTCATAGTTAGCAGGCCAGATTTATAACCTGAAAGAATACTGAGAATCAAGGCAAAAAAGCAAGTTTCACAGGCAGTGTTTACATGTGTACCCCAAAACAGCACTGAAAAAGAGGTAGATAAACAAATGTAATTGGAGTAGAATTAAATCTGCGGTTCTAAAATGATACATCCCATCATACTGTACATAACACTCCACACTCAATCCAAAAATCACAGCAGAAAAGTGCCTTTTAAACTTTCACAGATAATTTTGCTGTCAAACCATTAGAATTCATGCTTGATATAAAACTGGCAAGAAAAATATGAAAAACGAAATGGATATTTGTTATACTACAGCAAATTGCCTTAGAGATTCAAGACTGCTACAAATATACATAGGGTTATTTTCATTAGATTTACACCAATACTGGTTTCATATTCTTATGATGTTACACCCAACTTCACAAACATAGCAGCAGGTAATTCATGATGAAATGCTCACATTGCCACATATGGAGATACAGTACTATTCATCAGACTTGCACTTTGAGAAGTAAACATGGTGGTTGGACACACAGACTACCCCCAAATAAACTTTACAAGTGGGATGGTTTAGTATAACCTTTTTTTTTTTCTACAAGAAGGAAAATGGAAAGGACAGGTTTGTGTGTGTGTGTTGGAAATGGGAAGAAGGCCCTTGTTACATAGTAGGCTCTTTGTTAAGTAAGAAGGGAATTTCTGAGCTTTACCTCAAGAGTTAATTATTTCTGAGGGCGGGGGAAGTACCTCAGCAAGGATGAAAACAGCACTATCATATGATTTAGCAAAATTATGAAATAATGCAAAACCCCTAGATAGAAAACTAGCTAATATTTACAGTCAAAGTGACTGTAATTGGAATCAAACATTTAAGTAATGGGAAAAAAATAACTTAAAAACCCACAGTGATGTGAATAACACTGTTTTCTTCATTTCTGCACAAACTCACTTTTTTCTGTATTTTTAAACTTATACATGTTACATATACATCATGTATACATATGTTAACCCAACTACTGCAGTCAGCATGGAGACAGCAGTACACTACTCACCATCTTCAAACTTTAGAAGACTACTTTTCTTTCCAGCAAAAAATCTGAAAAGATTCTAAATATTACAAGGCACTGCAAAATTCTGCAGGCAAAAGAATGATGAATTATACATAAAACAGAGGTGGTGGCAAAATGTGGGACATATGATGTAGAGCAGCCATTAATAAATGTAATTGTGCATGTCATCCATGGAGCTTTTTTCATCCTGGGGTACACTGTTTAAAAGGATTGCAACTCGAGAAGAAGGGATCATAAAACCTGCAGTATTTTCACTTTATAGGTTGTAAGTCTCAATGTAATCACACAAAGCTGACTCTAATAATGAAACACAAGCAGTTTTAAAGAATTACGGATTTTAGGCACATTGTTTTTGTACACGTGGAAAATTGCAATGCAAGAATTTGCATTACACTAATGTCCTAAAACCACTTCAACTTGCAAACCAATACTGTAGAAGAAATTTGAAGAATCTGTACATAAGATTTAGAAAGACTCATCCAAACCAGAGTATGTTTTATGAAAAGAAAACTGTGGCTCTTATCAACAGCAATTCTCAAAATGCTGCCCTGGATGCCCCCAAATGATAGCAACAGAATCTTCATGATGCTGAGTGTGATCCTCAGGTAAGTAACATAAGACACATTTGTTTTTTTTGAAAAAGTGTACTGCATGTCACAAAGTAGACTGTGCAAAAAAAGGTACACCCATGAAGTTTTCCTCATTACCTGGCAAGATCACGGGGTAAAATTTTTAGAGGAATATGGAGGAAAATCTGTCAACAGAAATGTTGGGTGATCATCTGGAATGTTGACCAGTAGACAACTCATTACGTAAATGTGTACTAGAAATGACCTTGAAATCTTCAGAGCGAAAACTAAGTATTTTAAACATCTTTATATGTGGTAGTCGATAAATACCATTTTAGAATTCTATTTGGGTTTCACAGACTGAGCATTAGGTAACTCTGTGACCAGCCTTTTAAGATTATTACAGTTAACCTTCTTGAAAACTAAAAGTGTATATTTTGACATTGCCTCCCCTCCTCCTAAAACTGGATAAAACCCAGTAAAGTGCAACTTGACAGTGATCTCTCTCAGATTCTAAAGAGGCTGCCAAAATCATCTGAGATCTAAAAGCATCTAAGATGCTAGATACTAACAAGGAAACTATAACAACTGAAAAAAAGGTAATCCAAAAAAAAAAAAAAAAGCTAAGGGCAACTTAAATAGTACCGTTTGAGGGTCTACTATCTACTGCAGGACAATGTATACCCCACATCTCTTAGAACCCTGTAAAGCCAGTGTTTCATGTGTAAGTTTCAAAACCTACAAAACCTACTGTGTCAAGTAAATTTCACTTCAGAAGAATGGACTAATAGAGGTGTAACTTGAATCCTCTTTGTTAGGAACACTAAGATTCCCCCCAAATGAGATTCATATCAGCTGCAATACATCCCTTGCAAAAGAATGCAAGCCAAACCAATGCCTCTCAGATGCTCAAAAACAATGTAGTGTGCACATGAGAAACAAAGAGATAGCTGCTTTGAATTACTATGGAAATCCTAAAGCAGCTACAGTATCTGCAGAATCAAGGAACTGTTACAGTTCTGTTTTTTCCTTTCTCTCCGCCTCACCTAAAACAAGGCTTCACTCCTACTGCTGTGACGACGGGAAGAAAATCACATTAAAAAGGGCTCATGTTCTATATTGGTTGACAAAGTTACTCTAATTTTATATACCAAAACATTTCCTGCAGCAAGTTACCCTGCCTTCTGCGAAAGGTAAACCTAAGATAAACGTGAAGAATCCCATAAGACTCCAGCTGTTGGAGGGTCTCACTTTGCCCATGTTAGGGGAATATAAATAGTTTTTATACCTTTTAAAGAAAAGTCTCATCCAGCTGCAGAGAGCAGCAATAATGGAAAGTGTCCTGGAAATGGAAATGCTCAAGCTGAGCTTATTAAAGCATTCTGAACAGTATTTTTAAAAAATCAAGTATCAAAGAGGATAGGATTTGAAGTGAAAAAACATTTCTGTGTGCAGTGTTCTATGTACAAACTGCACAGTTCTACAGGATGATGAGCTATATCAAATACTACATTGGAAAAAAATATATAGTGGAAAGTAAACTCAAAACGAGGGAAAATATGGCAGAACACAAGAAGGAGAAAGTTTATTATCTTAGGTGTCCTGGAAATAATTCTGAAAAACATCTCCTTTTTCTTCATCTTCTACTCTGATTCACTTGGGACCAGGAGGGATCGCGGATGGATTCTGAACTGATGAAGCTGGAAATGCCTGCAAATTCATCCCCGGCTGGAACAGTCCCCCAGATTGGGTAGGAATTACTACAGACTGTTGTGGTGTTCCTGAAATTCCTACCCACTGTACTGGATACCCTGGCCCCCCCACAGCATTATATTGACAAACATGGGGTATTCCATATGATGATAATGGCCCAGGAAATGAAGGGCGTGAGAATCCTTGTGGCAAGGAGGCTGGAACAACTCCACGGATTTGGGACAGAGAAGAAATCCATGTTGATGTGTAGCCCATAGTAGATGGAGTATTCTAACAAAAAATAAAAACAAAAGATCAGTTTATTTGGTAGATACTTTTACCCATCTGTATTCTTTTTGGCTTACTACTCTCCCATTATTATTCTGAGTGTCTACCATTTTTGGAGTAACGTTCTGTGTGCTAAGCATAGTTATATACCTTATTTCATTTCATCTTCGTAACTGCCCTGCAAGGCAGGCATTTTTAGATGAGGAAACAGAAGCTCAAAATTGATAACACCCATCACCACTTAGCAAGTTAATAGTAAGGTGAGGATTTGAACACAGTTCCAGCTAACTCCAAGACCCCTGCTAAATTTCTGTTCACAGTTTAGTGTCTCCTTTCCTCGTGCTAGCACTACTCTTCAATTTTTACTTCCTTCTGCCAGTCCCAGGCAGTCTCTCATTCAGGGCCACAGACAACAGTAGTCCATCTTACTACATAATTCTTTGGAGAAAGAGGAGCATGATTTAGAGTGGCATAGGGGAAAGCCTGGCATATAGTAGGTGCTCAATAAATGTCACCTCCCTACCTCCTCCTACTCACTATTTAAAGTCTGACATTTCTGTTATATTTTTGGAAATTTAAACTCGACAATTATGTTTTGGGCAGTACTAAGAAAACATATTCCTGCCTGACTCTTCTTATTATATTGTATTGTGATTATGTGTATGTATAGAGATTACTGAAATCTTATGCACATGGGAATAATAAGTCTAAATGGAAGTAAATAATTCTTACTTAAAGGAGAGCTTGGTATCAGTCCCAAATTCTTAGTTCTTCTAAACTGATGGTCAAGCTAAAACGCTTTCAACTAAAGTTTCAAACTACAGTTAGGTTAAAGGTTTTTAGCTTGACTCAAGAATGAATGACAAGATCTCTTGAGGTAAAAAAGAAACATTTGAAGTCCAGCAATCCCTTTTTCATATCAGTATTTTTGTTCTGTTAAAGTAAAACTAAATACTTCTGATTTTAAAATAGCACATATAGTATGATCACATTTTTGTAAAGCTATTTCTATGTATTCATATACAGACATAGAAAGATATCTGAAATGTTTATCTAAAGTTAGTGACAACTATTTCTGGGTGGTAGGATTTGAAGGTGGTATTTTAAAATTTTGTACTTTTCTGCATTGATTAAATTCTATAACAAACATTATTATTTTACAAACAGTAACAATGTGATTTTTATTTTAAAAAAATTGGAGATGACATGTTATACTTAATCTTCTCTTGGATATTTAAAAGGCATCTCAGATTCAAATGACCAAAAGCAAATGTATGATCTTTCTTCTACCAAAACACACTGCCTGCTCATGTTCCCCTTCTTGATGATTGGTATGCTGGAATGATAGCCAGTTATACCAGCCAGAAACCTTGCCTTGACACCTCCCCTCTGCCAAACATCAGTTCCATCACTAAATCTGGTCCATTTTCTCTCTTAAACATTTCTTGTAATCTGTTCACTTCTCTTCATCTCAGCTTCTCTCTCTCTTTTTTTTTTAAATTGAAGTATAGTTATTTAAAAAGTTGTTCAACTTCTCTTTATCGGGCCTACTGTGACTAACTCTTAATCGGTCTACCAACATCTACCCTTATCTTCAATAATCTTTCTTCTTGCTTCAAGCCAGAGCGATCTTTTCAAAAAGCAAATCTGGGGCTTCCCTGGTGGTGCAGTGGTTGAGAGTCTTCCTGCCGATGCAGGGGACACGGGTTCGTGCCCCAGTCCGGGAAGATCCCACATGCCGCAGAGCGGCTGGGCCCGTGAGCCATGGCCACTGAGCCAGCGCGTCCGGAGCCTGTGCTCCGCAATGGGAGAGGCCACAACAGTGAGAGGCCCGCGTACCGCAAAAATAAAAAAAAAAAAGCAAATCTGATCATGTCAACCCTAGGGCTTCAATGGCTATCCATCTGTCTTAACATAAAGACAAAGTTCCTTGTCATCACCACTTTTAAGACCCTCCTTAGATTCACTGTGCACCAACTCCTCTCTGCTCTCTACACTTCAGCCAAATGGACCTACTTTCAGTCCTTTCATTCTGTTTCCCCATACAGGGGTTTTGTATATGCTGTTCTTTCTGCTTAGAATCATATTCCCTCCCCTTTTCACCTAGTTAACACTTACTCATCCTGCAGATCTCTGCTCAATCATCACTTTCTCAGGGAAGCTTTTCTTGACTTCCCTTTACTAGGTCAAATTTCCCTTACTGTATGGTATCCTATATCTCTCCTTTGTAGTCCTTATTACAGCTGCAATTTTATGTTTATTTATACAAGTCTGTTCATATCTCACTGTCCCACCAGCATATAAGTCCCATGAGAAAAGGGAACATACTTGTTTTTGCTAATCAAACCCAGTGCCTAGCAGAGGGCTTGGCACATAATTGTGACAAATTTTTCTAAGGAACAGAACAGTAACATGCAAGAACATTAGATAGTGAGATGGGCTCTCCACACAAAGATATAATCAACTGAACCTAAAAATACAAAAATAGTTACCATATATAGGATACTACTACGTGCTAGGCACTTTAAAAATGTTACCTCATTTAATCCTCACAGCAATCCTGCAAAGCAGGAAGGTATTATCCCTGTTTTAAAGACATGAAAACTGACGCACAAATGACTTGTCTAAAGTCACACAACTAGTAAATGACTGAGCTGACGCTGGAACCCCAGTCCGTATAAAGACCTTCACCACTTTTATTTGTACTCCATTTTCTACTCACTCTTCTTCCAAACATTCTCATTATACCACAATAAACCACCCTCCAACTCATCAACAAAGGCCTCCATTCACATAGTGCTCAGAGGATCTCTCACGGGCAGCACAAACACATTTATGCCTTAAAATTTGCCTCTAAAGGCTTCCAGTTTTTACAATGGTGATACTATCTGTGTATAAATCGGTGCCAGGAATAATATAAATACACAGAGCCCTTAAGCAGATACACTGCTTACTAGTTTGGAAAATCTAGGCTTTTGAAAAATTTTATTCAATGTTAACACTAAATGTATTTTCAGACTCTTTACCAAACTACATGCAATGACTATATATACACACACATATATGTACACAAACATAACACACACACACACTCAGATATATCTCTTTCAATTATATGGGTTCAGATTCTAAGCCCTGATTCACATTTTAATAGATTTATTCATTTTGAAAAAATGATACTTTAAAAATTCAAATACAGAAAAGTACAAAGTAAAATAAGGCCCAAATTCCACCATCCAGCATATCTTAATGGCTTTTCCTATTTCTATGCATATATACATGTATCTTATATAATTTTACATAAATACTATATATACTATTCTGTGAACCTGTCTTCCCACTCCAGAATGTGTTGTGGACATCTTTCTACATTTCAATTGCTTGTACACCTGACTAAGGACATATGCAATTAAGTAGACATCTCGTCCATAAACTTAAGATATATTTTATAATATTCTAGTTTAAATATCTTTAAAATTCTTTTTCATACTGAATACGTAAGATAACTTATTGGCTATGAGAATACTGATGTACAATTAACATAAGATAACTTTTCCTCAAAACCCAAATTCTTCTTGCACCACAAGGTTGAATTAACCCTCACTCCAGATGCTTTCTTTTTTGATACCTTTTTTTTCCTTCAGGTATAATAGCCTAAAACAAGGGTTAGCAATCTACAGCCTGCCACCTCTTTTTGCAAATCAAGTTTTAATGGAACAAAGCCATGCCCACTTGTTTATGTATTGTCTATGGCTGTGTTGATTAGTTACAACCACATGGCTTGAAAATATTTACTAATTGGCCCCTTCCCAGAAATAGTTTGCTGGCATCTGGCCTAAAACATAATTTGCTCAAAGACATAATGAATCTAGACAAGGATAAAAGTCTCTATGTTGTCAAATCACACCACTCTATCATAGTGACTATAACTATAGGCCTAAGTGAATCAATCTTTATGGTTTTAGTTCTCATAAATAAAGAGGGTCAGGTATAAACAACTTACTTCATATACTTTGTTCCAGTTGTCTGTTTCTAGTTTCTGTTGACTCTGTTTAAGTTGGTTTAAACTTGGCTTAATAAGAGAATTTCCTACTGTTTCCTTTGTCCAGTCATCCACCAGTTTGTGTAAGTCATCTGTGAACATCCCTTTTTTACTAGCTGGAGATTGCTGGCATGATGCTGCACTACTTTCCACACACAGTGGATCTATAAGAAGAAAAAAAAAAACAGAGAAACCAGGAAAAGGAATTAAAACTGATAAACAAATACTCTTTTTCGGCCAGTAATGCAGAACTACATATTGGGTATAGATAGGGTAACCAGACATTCTAGTTCTGGCTTAAAGCTATGGTCCTTGTGTAATTACTAACAGTATCTCTTTCACTCTCAAAAGTTTCTTCTTGTTTGGATGGCAAATTATATGGTCACCTTAGGTATAAGTCAAATATAATAAATAGTATCTCAAAAATATTAGTATCAACTGTAATCTTATCATCAGGTTCCTCAGACAGATACTTAGAAGAGTTAAAAAACAATGACAGAATGTTAAAAATGGAAAGAACCTTAGAAGTCTAATCCAAAACACTTGTTTTATAATGGGGAAATGAGGCCCAGAAAAAGTAAATTGACATGCCTGAATTCCTTTTTTTTAAAATACATTTATTTATTTGTTTTTGTTTTTGGCTGTGTTGGGTCTTCGTTGCTGGGCGTGGGCTTTCTCTAGTTGCGGCAAGCGGGGGCTACTCTTCGTTGCGGTACACAGGCTTCTCATTGCAGTGGCTTCTCTTGTTGCGGAGCACGGGCTCCAGGTGTGCGGGCTTCAGTAGTCGTGGCATGTGGGCTGAGTAGTTGTGGCCCATGGGCTCTAGAGTGCAGGCTCAGTAGTTGTGGTGCACAGGCTTACTTGCTCCGCGGCATGTGGGATCTTCCCAGACCAGGGATCGAACTTGTGTCCCCTGCGTTGGCAGGCGGATTCTTTTTTTTGTTTTTTTTAACATCTTTATTGGAGATGTTAATGCTTTACAATGTTTAATGTTTTACAATGTACATTTAGGTCTTTAATCCATTTTGAGTTTATTTCTGTATACAGTGTTAGGGAGTGTTCTAATTTCATTCTTTTACATATAGCTGTCCATTCTTTTACATGTAGCTGTCCAGTTTTCCCAGCATCACTTATTGAAGAGGCTGTCTTTTCTCCATTGTATATTCTTGCCTCCTTTATCAAAGATAAGGTGACCATATATGCGTGGGTTTATCTCTGGGCTTTCTATCGTGTTCCATTGATCTATATTTCTGTTTTTGTGCCAGTACCATACTGTCTTGATTACTGTAGCTTTGTATTATAGTCTGAAGTCAGGGAGCCTGACTCCTTTTTCTTTCTTCTTTTTTCTTTCTCAATATTGCCTTGGCTATTTGGGGTCTTTTGTGTTTCCATACAAATTGTGATATTTTTTGTTCTAGTTCTGTGAAAAATGCCATTGGTAGTTTGATAGGGATTGCACTAAATCTGTAGATTGGCAGACGGATTTTTAACTACTGCGCCACCATGGAAGCCCCATGCCTGATTCTTGCAATTAGATGCCAGCAGAGCCAGGCCCAGAATTCTAAAGCCTAGAGAGCCTATAGAGAAGCCTATAGAGAAGAACTTTTTCTTTTAATATACCATACTGACTTTCAACAATCTTCAGAAAACTAGAATCTCATTTAAATTTTTGTTTACCAATATTTCTGTTTATTATTGATAAAAACAATGTCTATCTAGAATAGCAGAAATAAGAAGGCAGGTGCTTTTGTTAGCCTCATGAGTTCTGGAGTACAAGATGTCCAAATAGATGAAAGAAATCACTTACAGATGTCTTCATCAGTGAAAAGTTTCCTAATCTGAACATCACACCGTCTTTAAATTATTTAGTACTGTTACACAGGCTAACTAAATCATTCTCATAGAAAAGATTCATAAAGTTCCTCTGACTGATTTACAAGTCAAAACTTACAGAGTGGGTCTAAAATGAATTTTAGTAAATGCAGTTGTGAAATGTAAGCACAGTAACATTTCCACAGATTTAATTAAATAAACATGTGAAAATATCCTGTACAATTGTTATGGGACTTTTTTTTAATTGTGAAAAACTATAAAAAATGTAAAAGATAATGCAAGAAGCCTACATATAGACACTTTCAAAGTACTTTTCTTTATATTCTTTGAAAGTCATAACAGGCCCGTGATATAGGTTCAGCAAGTATCATTCTATTTTGGGGATGGGAAGACTGGAATCCAGAAAGTAAACAGCTGACGTTATACGCTGGGGTTAGAACCCAAGTATCCTGACTATTTGGTCAGTGTGCTTTCCATTGTACCATGCCAATCCATGCAACAAACTGGAAAAAGGATAAGAAAATTGCTTAATAAGGAGGAACATGATAATCTCAATGACTGCTCATGCATAGTCTGTCATTCTCTATGACCCTTGTGCTACTGAAGGCTTAGAGTCAAGGAGATTAAAAGTGAAATGGACATAGGGAACTATACTCAATATCCTGTGACAAACCATAATGGAAAGAATATGACAAAGAATACACACACACAGATATATATATATGGCTGAGTCACTTTGCTGTACAGAAGAAATTAACACAACATTGTAAATCAACTATATATACTTCAATAAAATTTAAAAACAAACAAACAGAGAAAAAAAACCAAGGGAAGTCTGAGAAAAACTGCCAAGAGGAGCTTAGAGACATGACACGTAAATATCAGGTGGTATCCTGGATGGGATCCTAGAACAGAAAAAGAATTTATGCAAAAACTAAGGAAATCAAAATAAAGTGTGGAATTTTTTGTTTTTGTTTTTTTTTGGTGATACGCGGACCTCTCACTGTTGTGGCCTCTCCCATTGCGGAGCACAGGCTCCAGACGCGCAGGCTCAGCAGCCATGGCTCACAGGCCCAGCGGCTCCACGGCATGTGGGATCTTCCCGGACTGGGGCACGAACCCGTGTCCCCTGCATCGGCAGGTGGACTCTCAACCACTGCGCCACCAGGGAAGCCCAAAGTGTGGAATTTTGTTAATAAAAATTAAATGGAAATATAGTAGTGAAAATTGCTTAAGAAGAGTTTAATGAATTAAGTGGAACATATTCTCATATAGAAAAGTGTTTTACAAAAATAATGTTTACTAATTTTGAGTAACCATGATGTACTAAAAGGACGTACCAATCTTGTTGGAATTCCTACTTTTTTTTTTGAATTCCTACTTTTTAAAAACTTAAAACCCAAGGACACACAAGTCAGCCTATAATAAAAGTATCATTTTTTCCTGTTATCCCTCTGCACATTCATGTGATTCTCTGCCAACTCCAGTGAGCAAACAAATAGCACAACAATGTTGGGGAAGACTTTGGAGCTGAAGCCTTTATAGATTGTGTTCTTAACCTGGAAAAATGTCAGCAGGTAGAAATAAAAAGCAGACGATAGCCAGAAACATATACATATTAGTGCCAGCATTTCTGCCCACCCAACTAATCTGAAGGAGTATTTTTGTGCTCATTCCCCTTTAGTTTCTTTAAAATAATAGAGCTAAGTTTGAATGTCATTCATTTAAGAACATTTCTGTACTAACGGAAAACCCAACGTCAGGATTCTCCTTGTGTACAAATCTGGTGGAACAAGTGATCTTATGCACTCAATTGGCGGGCAATGATGGCTGCTGCACTAGTGATACAGTTGCCAACAAGTAGAGGAAGAAATAACAAACCGAAACAAGTATTTATTTTTCTTTTATTGAAGTAACATTGATCTATAACATTATATAAGTTTCATGTGTACAACACTGTATGTCTACTTCTGTATACCCTACTGAATGTTATTCAGTGCCTAACTATTCCGTTAGGCACATTTATTGATTGATTTCATTTGAAAGTTATTCATATCATATTAAAGTTCACAAACCAGAAATTACCCGATGAATGCACATTAAAAGAAGTACTCTTCAAATGTGTTTTATGATAGGTAGTAACATAACTTCAAAGGTGCTCTTTAATATTCATTTCTTATTGATGAAATGAGTAAAATCAGAGTTCAGTCCTTGGTGTTCTTTTTTGTTTTCCCCCAAGGTGATTCCTACATTCAGATAGTTCCAGCGATCACCCAACTGCAAATGTTTCCATCTCTTATCTCAAATCTTGATGTCTCTTCAGTCCAACCTCACAGCCAACTCCCAAATTGTTTCTCCAATTCAATGTCAATAAATTCTTCAATTAAATACATCTGAAGTCAAGCCTATCATGGTCTAAGCACGACAGTTTGCCTAAATCTTATATTTCTTTTAAAGATACCATATTTTTTACAAACCACCCAGTCTCAGACTCTTTGGATCTCTCAACAAACACACACATATCCAGTTTATTACCACATCATGGCAAATCATCCTATACAGCATCTCCTGTCTGTTTTCACTTCCATAGTTCTCTAAACTCTTAATCATCTCATATATGGACTGCCATGATGGCAATGATCTAAACAGATTCACTCCCTGGTTCTAGCCAATACATTCTTCACATTGCCACCAGATTAGTACCAGTTAAATGCTGTTTTCAGCATTTCATTCCTCTCCTCCAAAAAGCCCCCAAAACGCAAACTTTAACAGTTTCTTAGTACTAACAATAGTGGGTTTTCAACTTGTTTCGGTGGCAAACTCCTTGGTAGTCATGATTGTCTTTGCAGAAAATGCAAACATAGATTATCTTATTTATTATCCTTGAACATCATATCATTTATTAAGCTTAAATACATAATAATGTGTTAGATTAAATATATTATCTTACATCAAACCATAGTATAGATAAGCTGTGGCAGTTGCCAAAAATTAAAAAAAAAAGTGTGGGGGAAAAAACCTTTTAATGTAAACTCTCCATTTCACCCAACTGTTACATTCTCTTTCTCCCAAATACATCTCACATTTTACGATTTGCATGCCTTTATAACATGCAATTCTACCTACTGACAATACTCTTCACACTCCACTTCATCAATTTTAATCCGGTCCATTTACCTTTCAACACCAACTCAAATCCTACTTCCTGAACGAAACAGTCTCAGACCACTATCACCTTTGACGATCTCCCATTGCCTCCTTTCAATCCACTGAAGACAGGATGTCTGGTATTGGGAGGCAATGCAGTATAACAGTGAAGAGCCAACACTTTGGAGTCAGACAGATTTGCTTAACCCCACTAACTGTAGTCTCCTTGCCTATAAGGACAGACTAACTTCTACCTACTTTAGAGATGTTTTGAGGATTGAGATTATGTAATGCAATTATGTTTCAGGGCTCCCAAGACCACTCACAGATTTACTGATTCCATAGACGGTCTTACAGAACTCAGCATATAGTTGTGCTCATAGCCAAGTTTGTTACAGCAAAAGGATGCACATAGGATCAGCAAGGGAAAAATACACAGGATTCTAGAGAAATTCATGCACAGACTTCCCTATGCTTTCTTCCTATGGTGAGGGAGCATTCTTGAGTATGCTCCTTTCTCTCAGCAACAAAAAATGGTAAGTTTCCGGCCAGGGAAGCCCAATAGAGACTCAGTGCCCAAGGTTTTTATTTGTGACTGGTCATGTAGGCAACTTTTGCCTAGCATTTACCAAAATGCCAGACTCTAAGAAGGAAAACAGGTATTCGGCATAAATCACATTATTTGTACCAACAATCTAGGCAACGTGAGCTATACTTATCAGGGAAGAAAGGGAAACCAAGTTCCTGCACACCAGCCAAGGTCCAACCTTGGAAACAGGCCTTTCTATAGATAGCAGTCTTGTGCCTGCTATGTTAACTCTTTTCTGCATAGTTTAGCACAGTGCTCATATTATAAGTTAACCACATACCTAAATTGTAGATTATACCTGTGTGTAGGGAAAGATGGACGTGGATCTTTGTATATATGTTAAGGCAGTGCTTCTTAAAATGTGTTCTGTGAAAAGTGGGTTCTCTGGTAAAACTGTTTTGGGACATGTACATTTATTTCCTTTCTTGAAAATTCTCAATTCATATTAGCACATTAAAGGATCTAAGAGAGTCTACAGTGAAAAAATGGTTTTTATATGATTGACTCCAACATTTCCTATTTGACCACGCAACACCTATTAACTCCTTGCTGACAGCTTACAAAATGCTGCGCTAAGGCCAACAAATGTGTCCACCAATCTTGGCCAAATGGGGAAAATATGAAATGTTAGCAAGCTTTGAAAGAGAGCTATTAGAACTAGAAATATGAAATCACTTGGTTCTGTGATAGTCAATGAAGTAATAAAACCACTAGAAGGTATGTGTGGAACACCCTATCTTTGCAAACTTGGCTTCAATGAATTCTTAAAAGAAAGAGAAAATGAAGATAATTTAGTTCCCATTTAGGGAAATAATATTTTCGTATTAGGTCTGCTTAGGAATCAATCTAAACATTTTAATAAATAAGTTAATTTAATGAAGTTTAATAGATACTGTCACTTCTATCTGCTAAAAAATAATTTATGGCTTCTAGCATGACAGAGTGAGGTTTTCAAATCCTCTCCCTCAAAAGCAGTAATAAAACTGGACAGAACTCTCAAAAACAACCATTTCAGCAATCTGGAATTTGCCCAAAGTCCTACAACAAAATCGAAAGTGTTACTCATGAAAACTACTCAACTTTTAAGAACTGTGTAATCTGTGGCGTTTTTGCCCATGGCTGTTTCTGTTACCTCTGCACCAGCTCTTTTTGCCCAGCAATTCAACCGCAGCAGGACAGGCTGAGAAAACAATAAGCTTTGCTACTGCTGCCAGAGGTAACTCACTTGATTTGGAGCTTTAGAAGCAGTGTCTCCATTAACCTGAGGTTAACAGGGAGACCTGGGAAGTGAGACAACCATCGCAGGCTTGATCAATTCTCCACATATCTCAGGTTGACTGGAATATCGTCACATGCACAGCATAAACTCGAGGGCCCAAACCATATACACATCACTGGCTGACAGAGCCTGAACATGCAAGGAGGAGGCATGAGAAATCCTAGAGGAAAATGAAAGCTAGAAAATGGCCTCAAGTTTAAATGAGTTTCCCAGGCCAGGCCACACATAGATCCAGCAGCAGAAAGTGGAAGCCCTTTGGGCTTGAGGTGTTTAAAAGTGCAACCTCTGATCAATCTCTGGCTGAACACTAAGCAATGCAGATATAGGGGTCAATCCCAGGAAGTCAAGCTTAAAAATAAAAACTAGGGGGGAAAACTGAGCAGAGACATCAGCAGCTATACACTGCGGGGCAAACGGGCTTAACATATTTAGTCTCTCCATAAAAGCTGGACAGACTACATGGAGCAGCAATCTGAGGATTGTGAAGAGTTAATAGTAGCAGGTGAATAGGGAATAAAACCAAAATTCAAAGTACCATTAAAATGGCAGTGAGTTTACCAATTTTTCCTATCTGGTATCCATGGCTAATCTAGAAGCAGGCACTAGGGTATTCAAAGAGAAATCTCCAGACGAAATCCTCTACTTTTGGCATGAAAAATGGGAAAGGGAACTTCCAACATTCTCAAAATGTATAGAAATTCCTATTTTTTCTTCTTTTCTCTGTACTCTCTCCCCTACCCCCAAGCAATCCTGTGGTGGGAGAGTCCCTGGAAGCTCATGGAAGCCAAATTCTGAGGGAGGGGACCCCTCCCTTCTGATCAGTGGCGTGAGTTATGGTTCCATGAGAGTGAAGACAATCACTGTTGCTTTACTGCTGTCTCTAATCTCCCAAACCTTGGCCCTAAACATGTGCACAGTGGTAGGTGTGCACAAGAGAGCGGAGTAACTAAAATCCCAGATTTCTGGCTGAGGAACAAAAAAAGGAGTCACTGGGAATCAGAAAGTACTGGAGGTACTGCAGGGAGGGAAGAACTGAGAAAAGTTATTTTTGAATTCCTGGATTTACTACTGAGCTGTGCATACATGAATCCAATCCTATTCAGCATACCAAAGACATGAAAACTGAAAGAACAGACAACTTCCCAAGACTGAGACCCACTAGGAGACCCACACGTGGGATAGGTCCAAAAAGCACCACAGAGGCAAAGCAAATGAACTGACATTAGAACAACAGAACACAGAAGGCAGGTTGGAACTCATAAGGTAAAAATAACTGGGTCAATTACCTCCTATAACAAAAATGTCAACATTCTACATAGGATTTTAAAAAGACACCAGAGTCCTAGAATATTCAAAATGTCCAGGATAAAATTCAGTATGACTTGGCATACACAGAACCAGGACAATTTCAACTCATATGGGAAAAGATAACCAACAGATACTAATTCAAGGACAATACAGATGTTGGAATTATCTGACAAAGACTCTAAAGCAGCTATTTTTAAAATGCTCAAATAGGTAATCACAAAAACTACTGAACCCAATGACAAAACTGAAAATCTCAACAAAGAAATAGAGAAGAACATAAATGAAATTTTAGACCCAAAAAATATACAACAACCAAAAAAACCCATCAAAAAACCTCCTTGGATGAACTCAATAGCAGAAGGGAGATGACAAAAGAAAATGCAATTTTTTCCCAGTTTTATTGAGATATAAGTGACATACAGTACTGTATAAGTTTAAGGCGTACAGCATAATGGTTTGAATTACATACATCATGAAACGATTACCACAAAAAGTTTAGTGAACATCCATCATCTCATATAGATACCAAATAAAAGAAAGAATTTTTTTCCCTTGTGATAAGAACTCAGATTTACTCTCTTAAAAACTTTCATATAACATACAGCAGTGTTAATTGTACTAATCATGTTGTACAGTACATTCCTAGTACTTATTTATCTTATAACTGCAAGTTTGTACCTTTGACCACCTTCGTCACCACACAAAGATACTATATTTTTGTTTTTTTCGTTTTTTTTTTTTTTTTTGCGGTACGCGGGCCTCTCACTGTTGTGGCCTTTCCCGTTGCGGAGCACAGGCTCCGGATGTGCAGGCTCAGAGGCCATGGCTCACGGGCCCAGCCGCTCCGCAGCATGTGGGATCTTCCCGGACTGGGGCACGAACCTGTGTCCCCTGCATTGGCAGGTGGACTCTCAACCACTGTGCCACCAGGGAAGCCCTGTATTTTTTTTTTGACTATATTTCTCATGCTGTACACTTCATCCCCGTGACTCATTTATTTTCTAACTGGAAGTTTGTACTTCTTAATTTCCCTCACCTATTTCACTCATTCCCACCACCCCCCAGAAAATTCAATTTAAACAACAGAGAAATAAGACAAAAAACAAACATGTACAGAAACTAAGGGACCTACAGGACAATAGCAAAAAGTCTAAAATCTGTGTCATCAGAGTCCCAGAAGGAGAGTGAAAAAAAGAGCATGATAAGAAAAAAATATCTGAAGAACTACTAGTTGAAAACTTGCTAAATTTGGAAAAGGACATAAACCCACATACTCAAGAAGCTCAGTGAACTCAAAACAGAAATAAACACAAAGAAACGCATGCCTACATATGTAATTGCTGAAACTGAAACAGAAAAATTGCTGAAAATTAAAGAGAAGAAAAATTCTGAAAGCAACCAGAGAAAAACAATGCATTTTATACAGGAAAACAATGATTCAAATTTCTAGGGATTTCTCATCACAAACCATGGAAGCTAGAAAGAAGTGGCATAATATTTTCAAAATGCTAAAATACGTTGTCAACCCAAAATTCTGTATACAGCAAAATTATGCTTCAGGAATGAAGGTGTGAAAAAAGACATTCTCAGATGAAAAAAAGTTAAGAGAATTTGTCACCAGCAGATCTGTTCTAAAAGAGACACTAAAGGAAGATCTTCAAACAGAGGGAAATTATATGAGTAGGAAACATGAAAGAGCAGAAATGAAGGAAGACCAACAGAAGTGGTAGATATCAGGGTAAATGTATTCTTTTCAGTTCTGAAACTCAAGCAAAATGAAAATTATAACACCGTGTGATATAGTTTTTCATATATGTAGATGGAATACTTAAGACAAGTTATAGAAGGAAGAAATCTATATGGATGTAAGGTTTCTACATTCCTCTTGAAGTAGTAAAAGATTGATTTTAAGTAGACTGAAAAGGTATAATCCCTAGAACAACCACTTAAAAGTGTACAAAGAAATAAAGAAAAAAACATAATAGATAAATTAAAATGGAATACTAAAAGTACATTCAAATAAACCAAATGAAGGTAGGAAAGGAGAAGGAATAAAAAACAAACAGAAAACAGATTTAAAATATGGCAGACCAAAATCCAAACATATTGATCATTACATTCACTATAAATGGTTTTAAAATATTTGAACGAGATTGCAAGAATGGATTTTTTTTTAATGTGACCATAAGCTGTCTGCAAGAAACTCACTTCAAATATAATACAGGCAGGTTAAAACTAAAAGGATGAAAAAGATACACCATGCAAACAGTAACCAAAAGAAAGATGGAATGCGTATTTAATATCAAAGGAGACATCAAAGCAAGCAAAAATAACCAAGAATAAAGAGGGATATTACATAATGATAAAAGTCAATCCACCAAGAAGACATAACAATGCTGTGTCTGTAACTAACAAAATACCCTCAAAATACATGAGGCAAAAACTGACAGAATTGAAAAGAGAAAAAGACAAATCCATAATTACAGCTGGAGTCTTCTACACTGTTCTCTCACTCAACAATAGAAGTAGTGCACAGCAAATAAGCAAGGATATAAAATAATTGAATAATACCATTCAAACATCTAGATCTAACTGACATTTATAGAAAACTCTACTAAACAACAATAGGGTATACTTTATTTTCAAGTGCACATGAAACATTCACCTAAATAAACCATATCCTGGGTCATAAAACAAACCTGAACAAACTGAAAGTAATCAAAACCATTGAAAATATATCTTCTGATCATAATGAAATTGAAGTACAAATTAGTAACAGAGATAATAAGAAAAATCTCGAAACACTTGGAAATTAAACAACACAATTTACCAAATAAACCATGGAACAAAGAGGAAGTTTCAAGGGAAATAAGAAAATATTTGGAACTGAAAAAACCCCTACAATACAACATATCAAAACACAGAGGATCCTAGAGAGCAAAGAATAAACCTTAATGTGTGAAAAAAATTTAAATCATTTAGGAAGTCATAAAGATCCCAGGATGGAATGCATTTGCCAAAAAGTACAGAACTTTACAGCAAAAAGCGTCAATTTTAGCGGCTTCCCTGGTGGTGCAGTGGTTGGGAGTCTGCCTGCCGATGCAGGGGACGTGGGTTCGTGCCCCGGTCTGGGAAGATCCCACATGCTGCGGAGCGGCTGGGCCCGTAAGCCATGGCCACTAAGCCTGCACGTCCGGAGCCTGTGCTCTGCAACGGGAGAGGCCACAACAGTGAGAGGCCCACGTACCAAAAAAAAAACCAAACAAGAGTCAACTTTAATGTATGAAATTTAAGAAAATCATTTAGGAGGCCAGGGGATCTCAGGATGGAATGCAGAATGTGACAAAAGAATCTAATCATATTACAAATGTATGAAGGAATCTCACATAAAGGAGTACAGGAACAAGTGCTGACCTGCATAACTTTGGAAATGAGTGGCACCTATAATATTAAAGGCAAAAGAAACTATTCATAAGCACTGCATTCTAGTTGATAAAGGTATTTCCCACTGGGGCATAAATGAACAAATCTGAAACCACTATACCTTATACTGGAATTGGACAATTAAATAAATAGATAGGGGATGGTGAGAGCCTCTCACTGTTGGACTGGGAGTTTACAGATAAACAAGGGAAGAAGGCTATATAATCCGTATGGTAATGGATTAGAGTTGGAGATACCAATATGAATGCATATTTACCTTAATATAGACACAGATGGTTACATATAGAAATATTCATAGACATGGATATATATCAGTTAGTATGCATAGATATATTTCCTTATCCGTCAGCTAAAAGGGCCTAGAAGCAATGACATCCCAGTAGCAATGAGCACACCAAGCACCCAGATCTTGGTTTCTAACCTAATCTCCGATAAAATGAATTATGGTTCCTTGTGGAAATGGTGGCTTCTAGGAGCAGAAAGTATACAAGATGAGCTAGGAGAATGTTCCACTGCCCGTGTAGGGAAGCAAAACTTGCCACCCCAAAATTTATCTTTGGCTTGTGGATTATTTCAAGCTAAAAATAATCAAGGCCCAAATGACTTGGGAAGAAACTTTGACTTCCCTCTCACTGCCTAAAATAATTTAGATAGAGGACCTGTTTCAATTATAGAGCTATCACCAGAGATATATACAAAGAACAGGGCTAGGTGTGGTAGGCTAAACTGTAGGCAGAGCTAAAGATCAGAGTCCACTCTGTGTCCCACTGTCTCTGCATGGCCCAGCAAATATTTGCTTTTCCATCTTCATGTGAATTGCCTTCCTCCCCTTTGAAGTCCCCCAACATCTTCTTTTGTTGTTAGCTAAAGATGGTATTTAAGGTGAGGGCTTCAGTCATTTTGGTGAGTTACTCAGTTTTCCTGGGTCTCTCCCATGTATACATATTTTTTTAAATTTAATTTTATTTATTTTTTTTATACAGCAGGTTCTTATTAGTCATCAATTTTATACACATCAGTGTATACATGTCAATCCCAATCGCCCAATTCAGCACACCACCATTCCTACACCCCTGCGGCTTTCCCCCCTTTATGTCCATACATTTGTTCTCTACATCTGTGTCTCAACTTCTGCCCTGCAAATCGGTTCATCTGTACCATTTTTCTAGGTTCCACATACAGGATTTAATATACGCTATTTGTTTTTCTCCTTCTGACTTACTTCACTCTAGATCCATCCACATCTGAACAAATGACCCAATTTCGTTCCTTTTTATGGCTGAGTAATATTCCATTGTATATAGGTCCCACAACTTCTTTACCCATTCGTCTGTCACTGGGCATTTAGGTTGCTTCCATGACTTGGCTATTGTAAATAGTGCTGCAATGAACATTGGGGTGCATGTGTCTTTTTGAATTATGGTTTTCTCTGGGTATATGCCTAGTAGTGGGATTTCTAGATCATATGGTAATTCTATTTTTAGTATTTTAAGGAAACTCCATACTGTTCTCCATAGTGGCTGTATGCATTTACATTCCCACCAACAGTGCAAGAGGGTTCCCTATTCTCCAAACCCTCTCCAGCATTTGGTGTGTGTAGATTTTGCGATGGTGCCTATTCTAACTCGTGTGAGGTGATACCTCATTGTAGTTTTGATTTGTATTTCTCTAATAATTAGTGATGTTGAGCAGCTTTTCATGTGCTTCTTGGCCTTCTGTATGTCTTCTTTGGAGAAATGTCTATTTAAGTCTTGTGTCCATTTTTGGATTGGGTTGTTTGTTTTTTCAATATTGAGCCACATGAGCTCTTTATATATTTTGGATATTAATCCTTTGTCCATTGATTTGTTTGCACATATTTTCTCCCATTCTGAGGGTTGTCTTTTCGTCTTCTTTATGGTTTCCTTTGCTGTGCAAAAGCTTTTAAGTTTCATTAGGTCCCATTTATTTATTTTTGTTTTTATTTCCATTACTCTAGGAGGTGGATAAAAAAAGATCTTGCTGTGATTTATATCAAAGAGTGTTCCTCCAATGTTTTCCTCTAAGAGTTTTATAATATCCGGTCTTACATTTAGGTCTCAAATCCATTTTGAGTTTGTTTTTGTGTATGGTGTTAGGGAGTGTTCTAATTTCATTCTTTTACACGTAGCTGTCCAGTTTTCCCAACACCACTTATTGAAGAGACTGTCTTTTCTCCATTGTATATCCTTGCCTCCTTTGTCATAGGTTAGTTGACCATAGGTGCCTGGGTTTATCTCTGGGCTTTCTATCTGGTTCCATTGATCTATGTTTCTGTTTTTGTGCCAGTACCATATTGTCTTCATTACTGTAGCTTTGTAGTATAGTCTGAAGTCAGGGAGTCTAATTCCTCCCGCTCCATTTTTTTCCCTCAAGACTGATTTGGCTATTTGGGGTCTTTTGTGTCTCCATACAAATTTTAAGATTTTTTGTTCTAGTTCTGTAAAAAATTACACTGGCAACTTGACAGGGATTGCATTGAATCTGTAGATTGCTTTGGAGAGTTTAGTCATTTTCACAGTATTGATTCTTCCAATCCAAGAACATGGTATACCTCTCCATCTGTTGGTATCATCTTTAATTTCTTTCATCAGTGTCTTATAGTTTTCTGCATACAAATCTTTTGTCTCCCTAGGTGGGTTTATTCCTAGGTATTTTATTCTTTTTGTTGCAGTGGAAAATGGGAGTGTTTCCTTAATTTCTCTTTCAGATTTTTCATCATTAGGGTATAGGAATGCAAGAGATTTCTGTGCATTAATATTTTATCCTGTAACTTTACCAAATTCAATGATTAGCTCTAGTAGTTTCTGGTGGCATCTTTAGGATTCTCTATGTATAGTATCATGTCATCTGCAAACAGTGACAGCTTTACTTCTTTTCCAATTTGTATTCCTTTTATTTCTTTTTCTTCTCTGATTGCTGTGGCTAGGACTTCCAAAACTATGTTGAATAATAGTGGTGAGAGTGGACATCCTTGTCTTGTTCCTGATCTTAGAGGAAATGCTTTCAGTTTTTCACCATTGAGAATGATGTTTGCTGTGGGTTTGTCGTATATGGCCTTTATTATGTTGAGGTAGGTTCCCTCTATGCCCACTTTCTGGAGAGTTTTTATCATAAATGGGTATTGAATTTTGTCAAAAGTTATTTCTGCATCTATTGAGATGACCATATGGGTTTTTTTTGTGTGTGTGTGATACGCGGACCTCTCACTGTTGTGGCCTCTCCTGTTGCAGAGCACAGGCTCCGGACATGCATGCTCAGCGGCTATGGCTCACAGGCCTAGGCACTCCACGGCATGTGGGATCTTCCTGGACCAGGGCACAAACCCGTGTCCCCTGCATCGGCAGGGGGACTCTGAACCACTGCGCCACCAGGGAAGCCCGATCATATGGTTTTTATTCTTCAGTTTGTTAATATGGTGTATCACATTGATTGATTTGCGTATATTGAAGAATCCTTGCATCCCTGGTATAACTCCCACTTGATCATGGTGTATGATCCTTTTAACGTGTTGTTGGATTCTGTTTGCTAGTATATTGTTGAGGATTTTTGCATCTATATTCATCAGTGATATTGGTCTGTAATTTCGTTTTTTTTCTAGTATATTGGTCTGGTTTTGGTATCAGGGTAATGGTGGCCTCATAGAATGAGTTTGGGAGTGTTCCTTCCTCTGCAATGTTTTGGAAGAGTTTGAGAAGGATGGTTGTTAGCTCTTCTCTAAATGTTTGACAGAATTTACCTGTGTAGTCATCTGGTCCTGGACTTTTGTTTGTTGGAAGATTTTTTTTTTTTTTTTTGCTGTATGCGGGCCTCTCACTGTTGTGGCTTCTCCCGTTGCAGAGCACAGGTTCCCGACACGCAGGCTCAGTGGCCATGGCTCCCGGGCCCAGCCGCTCTGTGGCATGTGGGATCGTCCTGGACTGGGGCACGAACCCGTGGCCCCTGCATTGGCAGGCGGACCCCCAACCACTGCACCACCAGGGAAGTCCTGTTGGAAGATTTTTAATCACAGTTTGAATTCCACTACTTATGATTGTTCTGCTCATATCTTCTATTTCTTCCTGGTTCAGCCTTGGAAGGTTATACCTTTCTAAGAGTTTGTCCATTTCTTCCAGGTTGTCCATTTTATTGGCATACAGTTGCTTGTAGTAGTCTCTTAGGATGCTTTGTATTTCTGCGGTGTCTGTTGTAACTTCTCCTTTTTCATTTCTAATTTTATTGATTTGAGTCCTCTCCCTCTTTTTCCAGATGAGTCTGGCTACTGGTTTATCAATTTTGTTTGTCTTCTCAAAGAACCAGCTTTTAGTTTTATTGATCTTTGCTATTGTTTTCTTTGTTTCTATTTCATTTATTTCTGCTCTGATCTTTATGATTTCTTTCCTTTGGGTTTTGTTTGTTCCTCTTTCTCTAGTTCCTTTAGGTGTAAGGTTAGATTGTTTATTCGAGATTTTTCCTGTTTCTTGAGGTAGGCTTCTATAGGTATAAACGTCCCTCTTAGAACTGCTTTTGCCGCATCCCATAGGTTTTGGATCATCGTGTTTTTGTTGTCATTTGTCTCTAGGTATTTTTTGATTTCCTCTTTGATTTCCTCAGTGATTTCTTGGTTATTTAGTACCGTATTGTTTAGCCTCCATGAGTTTGTGTTTTTTACATGTTTTTCCCAGTAATTCATTTCTAATCTCATAGCGCTGTGGTCATAAAAGATGCTTGATATGATTTCAATTTTCTTCAATTTACTGAGGCTTGATTTGTGACCCAAGATGTGGTCTATCCTGGGGACTCTTCCATGAGCACTTGAGAAGAAAGTGTAATCTGCTGTTTTTGGATGGAATGTCCTAGAAATATCAATTAAATCTGGTCTATTGTGTCATTTAAAGCTTGTGTTTCCTTATTTCTTTTCACTTTGGAAGATCTGTCCATTGGTGTAAGTGAGGTGTTAAAGTCACCCACTATTGTGTTACTGTCGATTTCCTCTTTTATAGCTGTTAGCAGTTGCCTTATGTATTGAGGTGCTCCTATGTTGGGTGCATATATATTTATAATTGCTATATCTTCTTCTTGGATTGATCCCTTCATCATTAGGTAGTGTCCTTCCTTGTCTCTTGTAACATTCTTTATTTTGGTGCATATATATTTATAATTGTTATATCTTCTTCTTGGATTGATCCCCTGATCATTATATAGTGTCCTTCCTTGTCTCTTGTAACATTCTTTATTTTTAAGTCTATTTTATCTGATAGGAGTATTGCTACTCCAGCTTTCTTTAGATTTCCATTTCCATGGAATATCTTTTTCCATCCCCTCACTTTCAGTCTGTATGTGTGCCTAGGTCTGAAGTGGCTCTCTTGTAAGCAGCATATATATGGGTCTTGTTTCTGTATCCATCCAGCAAGCCTATGTCTTTTGGTTGTAGCATTTAATCCAGTCACGTTTAAGGTAATTATTGATATGTAAGTTCCTATGACCATTTTCTTATTGTTTTGGGTTTGTTTTTGTAGGTCCTTTTCTTCTCTTGTGTTTCCCACTTAGGGAAGTTCCTTTAGCATTTGTTGTACAGCTGGTTTGGTGGTGCTGAATTCTGTTAGGTTTGGCTTCTCTGTAAAGCTTTTGATTTCTCCACCAAATCTGAATGAGATCCTTGCTGGGTAGAGTATTCTTGGTTGTAGGTTCTTCCCTTTCATCACTTTAAGTATATCATGCCACTCCCTTCTGGCTTGTAGAGTTTCTGCTGAGAAATCAGCTGTTAACCTTATGGGAGTTCCCTGTATGTTATTTGTCATTTTTCCCTTGCTGATTTCAATAATTTTTCTTTGTCTTTAATTTTTGCCAATTTGATTACTATGTGTCTCGGCGTGTTTCTCCTTGGGTTTATCCTGTATGGGACTCCCTGCGCTTCCTGGACTTGGGTGCCTATTTCCTTTCCCATGTTAGGGAAGGTTTCAACTATAATCTCTTCAAATATTTTCTCTGGTCCTTTGTCTCTCTCTTCTCCTTCTGGGACCCCTATAATGCGAATGTTGTTGTGTTTAATGTTGTCCCAGAGATCTCTTAGGCTGTCTTCATTTCTTTTCATTCTTTTTTCTTCAGTCTGTTCCGCAGCAGTGAATTCCACCATTCTGTCTTCCAGGTCACTTATCCGTTCTTCTGCCTCAGTTATTCTGCTATTGATTCCTTCTAGTGTAGTTTTCATTTCAGTTATTGTATTGTTCATCTCTGTTTGTTTGTTCTCTAGTTCTTCTAGGTCTTTACTAAACATTTCCTTATTTTATTTTATTTTTTTTTTGTGGTACGCGGGCCTCTCACTGTTGTGGCCTCTCCCGTTGCAGAGCACAGGCTCTGGACACGCAGGCTCAGCGGCCATGGCTCACAGGCCCAGCCGCTCCACAGCATGTGGGATCTTCCCGGACCGGCACACGATCCTGTGTCCCCTGCATCGGCAGGTGGACTCTCAACCACTGCGCCACCAGGGAAGCCCTGTTAAACAGTTCTTGCATCCTCTCAATCTTTGCCTCCATTCTTTTTCCAAGGTCCTGGATCATCTTCACTATCATTATTCTGAATTCCTTTTCTGGAAGGTTGCCTATCATCACTTCATTTAGTTGTTTTTCTGGGGTTTTATCTTGTTTCTTCATCTGGTACATAGCCCTCTGCCTTTTCATCTTGTCTATCTTTCTGTGAATGTCTCCCATGTATACATGTTATTAAACTTGTGTTTGATTTTCTCCTATTAATTTGTTTCATGTTAATTTAATTCTTAGACCAGCCAGAGGAACCTAGAATGACAGAGGAAAATTTCTTCCCGCCCAACACCAGTAAGTAAAGATTTGTTCAAAAACAAAATTCTTCAAAATAACTGACCAGTACTCCTCAAAACTGTCAGGGTCATCAAAAACAAGGAAATTCTGAGAAACTGTTGAAGCCAAAAGGAGCCTAGGAGACATGACTGCTAAATATAATGTGATGTCCTGGATGTGATCCTGGGACAGAAAAAGGATATAAAGTAAAAACTAAGGAAATCAGAGTAAAATGTGGATTTTGATTAACAATCATGTATCTAGATTGGTTTATTAGCTGTGATAAATGTACCATACTAATGTATAAGATGTTAATAATTGGAGAAACTGGGCATGAGAGATATGGAAACTTTCTGTACTATCTTAATAATTTTTGTGTAAATCTAAAAATATCCCCCCAAAATAAAGCTTAATTTTTAAAAATCTTAGTAGATGCAGCCAAAGTAGGGCTCATAAGGAAAATTTATAGCATTACATGCTTGTATTACAAAAAGAAAGGTCTCCCATCAAAAATCTAAGCTTCTATTTTAAGACACCAGAAAAACAGCAAAATAAAAACAAGGCATGTAGAAGGAAGGAAATAATAAAGATAATAGCAGAAATCGATGAAATTTAAAATTGGAAAACAACAGAGAAAATCAATAAAAGTACAAATGGATCTTTGAAAAGATCAATAAAATTGATGAACATCTACAAGACTGACAAAGAAAAACAACGATGCAAATTACAGATATCAGGAATTAAAGAGATGATAATACTACAGATATACAAGATATTAAGAAAATAATAATGAACAACTCTAAACACAAAGATTCAGCAACGTAGATGAAATGGACCAAGTTCTCAAAATCCACAAGCTACCAAAACTCAGCCAACAGGAAATTTATAACCTGCATAATCCTATAACTACTATTCAAGAATTTGAATTTGCAGTTAAAAACCTCTAAAAAAATAAATCTCTGAGCCCACATGGTTTCCCTGGAAAATTCTTCTAGACATTTAAAGAAGAAATGATACTAATTCAACACAAACTGTTTCAGAAAATAGAATAAGAGGGAGGAGAATGCCTTCAAAAAATGCAGCGAAAGGACCTAGGTGAATTTGCTCTTAAGACAATGAAAATGTGGGCAAAACAACTAAAACCAACCATTTCAGAACTCTAACAATTATCCAAAGACAAAGAACAAAATAAAAATCATTAACCCAGGACAAACTACTGAGGTCTGTGACATTTTTAACTTGTCATAATTCCCATACCCCTTTCGCCCCAGCTCAGTGTTGTGGTAGCCAAAAGCCAGGAACACTGCAGACAATGGAGAAAACAGACCTCTTTTTGAGCTCCCTTAAAAGCACTATCCCCTATTAGCTCGGTGCTCTGTGACAGCCTGGAGGGGTGGGATGGGGAGAGTGGGAGGGAGGGAGACGCAAGAGGGAAGACATATGGGAACATATGTATATGTATAGCTGATTCACTTTGTTATAAAGCAGAAACTAACACACCATTGTAAAACAGTTATACCCCAATAAAGATGTTTAAAAAAAAAAAATAATAAAAAATAAAAGCACTATCCCCAGAGCACAGTCAATATTTTGTCTGAACTCGAAACAACCTGGGAAAACCTGTATTATTAGTGTGGTGGGTATTTGATTTCACTCAGAGTTCAGCTCAGCCCAGCCAGGCATGAGTATGAGGGGCGGGAAGAGGTAGGGGGCTACTTCCAGAGTATTACTGAAACAATAGGAAAGTGCTGGCAACAAATCAGATGCTTAAGGCTATGATTTCAGTTTGGGCAAATAAGATCCTGGTCTAGAATTTAAAAACAATGTTAGGACAACTAAATGACTATAGGAAAATTTGAAAACCTCTGACATATTCCTGGGAATATAAATCTCTGCCATACCAGGAAAGACCTGAAAAAGGAGAATGGACTAGTCATTCAATTCTGGCTGGATTTGAGTTCCTGGGCAAGCAGGAAGTAAATTCAAAGGATATCTTGCAAACTGAAGCCTGAAGGTGTGCCTTCTCACAGAGATTTTCTTGACGACGACAACCAGACAAGGCATTTAATAAAATATTCTGACCAATTATTGGTTCACCACTAACTGTACTGGCCCAGGTGTGAACCCTAGCATACCAGGCTTTAAAAATTTTTTTAGAAATTTTTTACCTAGCAAAGAACTCAATGGCTAGCAAAGAACTCAGGGAATACAGAATTAGTAAAGGAAAATCACTAAACAAATAAACAGAGAGACCTTCAAGATGGCAGAGGAGTAAGATGTAGAGATCACCTTCCTCCCCACAAATACATCAGAAATACATCTACATGTGGAACACCTCCTACAGAACACCTACTGAACGCTGGCAGAAGACCTCAGACTTCCCAAAAGGCAAGAAAGTCCCCACGTACCTGGGTAGGGCCAAAGAAAAAAGAGAAAACAGAGACAAAAGAGTAGGGAAAGGGCCTGCAGCACTGGGAGGGAGCTGTGAAGGAGGAAAAGTTTCCACACACTAGGAAGCCCCTTCACTGGTGGAGATGGGGGGGGGCGGGGGGGAAGCTTCGGAGCCACGGAGGAGAGAAGAGCAACAGGGGTACAGAGGGCAAAGCAGAGAGATTCTCGCACAGAGGATCAGTGCCGACCAGCACTCACCAGCCTGACAGGCTTCTCTGCTCACCCACCAGGGCGGGGCTGGGGGTGGGGGCTGGGAGCTGAGACTCCGGATTTGGAGGTCAGATCCCAGGGAGAGAACTGGAGTTGGCTGCGTGAACAGCCTGAAGGGGACTGGTGCGCCACAGCTAGCCCGCATGGAGCCAGCAGATCAAATATCCAAAATCAACTCGATGTACCCTGCATCTCTGGAATACCTGAATGGACAACAAATCATCCCAAAACTGAGGCGGGGGACTTTGGAAGCAACTGTAGACTTCGGGTTTCCTTTCTGCATGTAATTTGTTTCTGGTTTTACGTTTATCTTAGTTTAATATTTAGAGTTTATTACCATTGGTAGATTTGTTTACTGATTTGGTTGCTCTCTTCCTTTTTAATTTTGTAATATATAGAAATATATACTGTTTTCCTTTTTCTCTTTTTGTGAGTGTGTATGTATATACTTCTTTGATTTTGTCTGTATAGCTTTGCTTTTACCATTTGTCCTAGGGTTCTGTCTGTCTTTTTTTTTCTTAGCATAGTTTTTAGCGCTTGTTATCATTGGTGGATTTCTTTAATGGTTTGGTTGCTCTTTCCTTCTTTCTTTCTTTCTTTCCTTTTTTTATGAATTTAAAATTTTTTAAATTTTAATAATATATATTTTTTCTTTTAATACCTTTATTTTATTTTATTAGATTTTTCTTTCTTCCTTTTTTGTCCTCCCTTTTCCTCTGAGCCGTGTGGCTGACAGGGTCTTGGTGCTCCAGCCGGGTGTCAGGCCAGTGGCTCTGAGATGGGAGAGCGGAGTTCAGGACATTGGTCCACCAAAGACCTCCCGGCTCCACATAATATCAAATGGCGAAAGCTCTCCCAGAGATCTACATCTCAACGTTAAGACCCAGCTCCACTCAATGACCAGCAAGTTACAGTGCTGGACACCCTATGCCAAAAAACTAGCAAAACAGGAAAACAAGCCCACCCATTAGCAGAGAGGCTGCCTAAAATCATAATAAGGTCATAGACACCCCAAAACACACCACGAGACACGATCCTGCCCACCAGAAAGACAAGATCCAGCCTCATCCACCAGAACGCAGGCACCAGTCCCCTCACCAGGAAGCCTACAAAACCCACTGAACCAACCTTAGCCACTGGGGGCAGACACCAAAAACAACAGACACTATGAACCTGCAGCCTGTGAAAAGGAGACCCCAAACATGGTAAGTTAAGCAAAATGAGAAGACAGAGAAACACACAGCAGATGAAGGACCAAGGTAAAAATATTAAATGGAAAAAATACTAAAAGCAGCAAGGGAAAAACAACAAATAACACACAAGGGTATCGCCATAATGTTAACAGCTGATCTTTCAGCAGAAACTCTGCAAGCCACAAGAGAGTGGCAGGACATATTTAAAGTGATGAAGGGGAAAAACCTACAACCAAGATTACTCTACCCAGCAAGGATCTCATTCATATTCGAAGGAGAAATTAAAACCTCTACAGACAAGCAAAATCTAAGAGAATTCACCACCAGCAAACCAGTTTTACAACAAATGCTAAATGAACGTCTCTAGGCAGGAAACACAAGAGAAGGAAAAGACCTACAATAACAAACCCCAAACATTTAAGAAAATGGTAATAGGAACATACATATCGATAACTGCCTTAAATGTAAATGGATTAAATGCTCCAACCGAAAGACACAGACCGCCTGAATGGATACAAAAACAAGACCCGTATATATGCTGCCTACAAGAGACCCACTTCAGACCTAGGGACACATACAGACTGAAAGTGAGGGGATGGAAAAAGATATTCCATGCAAATGGAAATCAAAAGAAAGCTCAAGTAGCAATTCTCATATCAGACAAAATAGACAAGAGACACAGAATGACACTACATAATGATCAAAGCATCAATCCAAGAAGAAGATACAACATTTGTACATATTTATGCACCCAACATAGGAGCACTTCAATACATAAGGCAAATGCTAACAGCCATAAAAGGGGAAATCAGCAGTAACACAATCACAACAGGGGACTTTAACACTCCACTGTCACCAATGGACAGATCATCCAAAATGAAAATAAATAAGGAAACACAAGCTTTAAATGATACATTAAACGAGATGGACTTAATTGATATTTATAGGACACTCCATCGAAAAACAACAGAATACACTTTCTTCTCAAGTGCTTATGGAACATTCTCCAGGATAGATCATACCTTGGGTCACAAATCAAGCTTTGGTAAATTTAAGAAGACTGAAATCGTATCAAGTAATATTTCCGACCACAACACTATGAGACTAGATAACAGTTACAGGAAAAATCTATAAAAAATACAAACAAATGGAGGCTAAACAATACACTACTAAATAACCAAGAGATCACTGAAGAAATCAAAGAGGAAATCAAAAATACCTAGAAACAAATGACAATGAAAACACAACGACCTAAAACCTATGTGATGCAGCAAAAGCAGCTCTAAGACGGAAGTTTATAGCAATACAATCTTACCTCAAGAAACATCTCAAATAAACAACTTAACCTTATACCTAAAGCAATTAGAGAAAGGAGAAGAAAAAAACCCCAAAGTTAGCAGAAGGAAAGAAATCATAAAGATCAGATCAGAAATAAATGGAAAAGAAATGAAGGAAACAATAGCAAAGATCAATAAAACTAAAAGCTGGTTCTTTGAGAAGATAAACAAAACTGATAAACCATTAGCCAGACTCATCAAGAAAAAAAGGGAGAAGACTCAAATCAATAGAACTACAAATTAAAAAGGAGATGTAACAACTGACACTGCAGACATACAAAGAATCATGAGAGATTACTACAAGCACCTATATGCCAATAAATGGACAACCTGGAAGAAATGGACAAATTCCTAGAAAAGCAAAATCATCCAAGACTGAACCAGAAAGAAACAGAAAATATAAACAGACAAATCAAAAGCACTGAAACTGAGATTAAAAGATCTTCCAAGAAACAAAAGCCCAGGAGGACTAGATGTCTTCACTGGAGAATTCTATCAAATATTTAGAGAAGAGCAAACACCTATCTTTCTCAAATTCTTCCAAAATATAGAAGAGGTAGGAAGATTCCCAAACTCATTGTAGGAGGCCACCATCACCCTGATACCAAAATCAGACAGAGATGTCACAAAGAAAGAAAACTACAGGCCAATATCACTGATGAACATAGATGCAAAACTCCTGAACAAAATACTAGCAAACAGATTCCAGCAGCACATTAAAAGGATTATATACCGTGATCAAGTGGGGTTTATCCCTGGAATGCAAGTATTCTTCAATATATGCAAATCAATCAATGTGATACACCATTTTAACAAACTGAAGGAGAAAAACCATATGATCATCTTAATAGATGGAGAAAAAGCTTTTGACAAAATTCGACACCAATTTATGATACAAGCCCTCCAGAAAGTAGGCATAGAGGGAACCTACCTCAACATAACAAAGGCCATGTATGACAAACCTTATGAATGGATAAAGAAGATGTGGCACATATGTACAATGGACTATTACTCAGCCATAAAAAGGAACGAAACTGAGTTATTTATAGTGAGGTGGATGGACCTAGAGACTGTTATACAGAGTGAAGTAAGTAAGAAAGAGAAAAACAAATACCATATGCTAATACATATATATGGAATCTAAAAAAAAAAAGAAGAAAGAAAAAAATGATCAGAAGAGCCTAGGGGGAAGACAGGAATAAAGATGCCGACCTACTAGAGAATGTACTTGAGGATACGGGGAGGAGGAAGGGTAAGCTGGGACAAAGTGAGAGAGTGGCATGGACATATATACACTACCAATTGTAAAATAGATAGCTAGTGGGAAGTAGCCGCATAGCAGAGGGAGATCAGCTCAGTGCTTTGTGACCACCTAGAAGGATGGGATAGGGATGGTGGGAGGGAGGGAGATGCAAGAGGGAAGAGATATGGGGACATATGTATATGTATAACTGATTCACTTTTTTTATAAAGCAGAAACTAACACACCATTGTAAAGCAATTATAATCCAATAAAGATGTTGAAAAAGAAAAAAAACACAAGCTGTGGTACATCCATAGCATGGAATATTACTCAACAACTAAAAGGAATAAGCTATTATAACACAAAATAACTTAAATAATCCCAAAGACAATGTTATGAGTCAAAAAACCAATCTCAAAAGGCATGTTTTTACCATGAGATCCCATGGTTGACTAGAAAGAAGCAGTGTGGTGTAAGTGCCTGACAATTAGCTTTTTTGATTCTAATAAGAAAGTGCCTGACATTAAGCTTTTGATTGCTGAGGTATATACATTTCAAAGAAATCCATCTCAAATAAACCCATTGCCAGCTATACAACTATATAAAGAGCCAGGCCACCCCACCCATGAAGTTTCCCTTTTAGAAAGCCCTGGTTGACCTAGATAACTGATCATTTGAGTGACCCTGCTTTTCTCTCCCTGTGCTTTAATTCCCACTCTCACTCTCAATAAACAGTGAACTTGTGAAACCCTAGGTACCCCACCCTCAACCAGAATAAAGTAAGAACCCCAGATCTGCTAGTGTGCGCTGTTGCTCTCTAGTATGTACTCCTGTTTCCCATCTCCTGACCAAACCTCTTGCTATGTGGCCCACACAATGTGTACTCCCCAGGACCTGTGAATAATAAACCTTGTTTTTTCAAACTTCCCCAGTCTTTTCCAGCTTCTATGGGTTGCCTGCATTCCTTGGTTTGTGGCCCTTCTCCTCCATCTTCAAAGCCAGCAGTGCTGCATCTCTCTGACACTGCTTCCTTCCTCATATCTTTTCTTCTGCCTCTCTCTTCTACTTTACAGGACCCTTGTGATTACACTGGGCCCACTCAGATAATCCAGGATATCTCCCTATCTTAAAATGTTGATTAGCATCTTAAATTCCATCTACAACCTCAATTACCTTTTGCCATATAATTGAACATAGTCACAGGTTGCAAGGATTTGCACATGGATGTCTTTGAGGGGGGGACCATTTTTCTGCCTATCACAAATTCTGTTGAGATCTCACATATACCCTTACAGTTCACCCTCAACCCCACCTTGACTATGCACAAGTAACCAAGTAAGTCTGACCTGATTAACAACTTCTTTATTAAGTTGAGACTGATCCTCTCTTTTTACAAATTCAAAGATGTACAGTTTTTCTAATAGTCTCGTAATAAATGAAGATCTCTTACATCAGATAGAACATAACTTTACTTTTAAGATTATCTTTGTTAAGCAATAAACTCCTCAACAAACTCCAAATGCTAGACCAGCAGTTTTGGGGATTTAAACTGGGTTTCCAGGTTTCCAGGTATTTGTTTTCCAAATGAAAACATAACACTCATCTGCTCTCCAAAATCTATCACCTATCCTCATCATTATTTCATAAAAGAACATTCAGCACCAACAAAGTGGAAAAGAACCTCAGAATAATGTATACTTCTTTAAATCACCTTAGCTTAATAAAAAATAAGTTAATTATTGTTATTTTTCTAATTTTGCTGATCTTTGACCAGTTTTTTTTAATCACTTTTAAGATTGATTTACCTGTTGCAACTGTGCCACTGTCCACATGTGTCAAGGACTGGGGACGGCTTCGAAGTTTGCTTTTGAAAGATCTTGGTCTACGTGGTGATGCAGGTGGTAGAGGAATTTCTGATGATTGGACTTTGCCATCTTTAATTGCCCGAAGGCGTTCATAGAGCTCCTGTAGCTCCTTATTCTGCTGGGTTTGAAGATTTACCACCTCCTGAATGTGTCTGAAGGAAAATCATGCAGAAAGCATTTTAATGGCACAGGCACCATACAGATGAGCCAAGGAACTCTACCAGTACAAGTAAAGTTTAACAAGGAATTTAGATTAAGAATGTGGAAATACAGAATATTTTCACAATTTTAAGATTTTCAATGCCTTCCTAAGTGTGACATTAAACTAATCAGACATAAACAAAAAGCTCAATAAATTGACAAAAATGAATTTCTAAAACTTCAATACAGTAAAAAATAATTTAAAAAATTAAAGTCTCGGGCTTCCCTGGTGGCGCAGTGGTTGAGAGTTTGCCTGCCGATGCAGGGGACACGGGTTCGTGCCCCAGTCCAGGAAGATCCCACATGCTGCGGAGCAGCTGGGCCCGTGAGCCATGGCCGCTGAGCCTGCGTGTCCGGAGCCTGTACTCCGCAACGGGAGAGGCCACAACAGTGAGAGGCCCGCATACCGCAAAAAAGACAAAAAAAAAAAATTAAAGTCTCATAGTACTGATAATATTAACCTTTTCTTTATTATATGTTGCAAGTATAAACAGGAAAAAAATTTGTAACATATAGTAAAAGGTTAATATTCAGAATATATAAATAGCTCCTAAAAATCAGTAAGAAAAAAAGAAACAACTTTATAGAAAAAGGGGGAAAGAATATGAAAAGGTGACTCCAAAGAAGAGGAAATACAAGTAGCCAATAAATATGAGATGATGCACATCCTTAGTATTAATTAGAACACAAATTTTTTAACATCTTAATTGCAGTATAATTGTTTTACAATGGTGTGTTAGTTTCTGCTGTATAACAAAATGAATCAGCTATACATATACATGCATCCCCATATCTCCTCCCTCTTCTGTCTCCCTCCCACCCTCCCTATCCCACCCCTCTAGGTGGTCACAAAGCACCTAGCTGATCTCCCTGTGCTATGTGGCTGCTTCCCACTAGCTACCTATTTTACATTTGGTAGTGTATATATGTCCATGCCACTCTCTCACTTCGTCCCAGCTTACCCTTCCCCCTCCCCGTGTCCTCAAGTCCATTCTCTACATCTGCGTCTTTATTCCTATCCTGCCCCTAGGTTCTTCAGAACCATTTTTTTTCCTTTTAGATTCCATATATATGTGTTAGCATACATAGAACACAGATTTTTAAAACTATTTTTTATTCATCTGATTGGAATAAAATGAAAAGAATCAATAATATCCAGTCTAATCTTGTTAAGGTGTGGGAAAACAGGCACTTTCATATATTTCTGTTTGGTGTGTAAAATGGTATATCTACACTGGATGACAATTTTAAATGTACAAACCTTTTAACCCTGCAATTCCACTTTTAGGTATCTATCCTACAAAAATACTAACATAAGTATGTAAAAATATAAGGATGTTGCCTTCAACATTTTTTACATAAGCAAAATATGGGATAAAACTGAAATGCCCATTAAGGAGAGATTAAATAAACTTTAAATGGCTATATGCTATTCCAATGTATGGAATAAAGATTATTTGTGCAAACATGAATATGAAGAGGAGACAATGTTAAGTCAAAAAATTGTAGAGTAACATATATTATGATCCCACTTTTATAAAACTTAAAAACTATATACTTGTAAATGCAAGAAAAATGACAGGCAAGATATATACCAAATAGTTCATAGTGGTCGCCTCTGAGAAATGAGATTAGGGCATGAGAAATAGGAGACTGGTTTGTGTGCATTTTTACTGTTGTGATATTATGTTTTATAATAAAAAAGATATATTTGGTCTTTGTCCCTGTTCTTGGCACACAGCTCCTAAAACCCTTGTAACTTCCTAAGTGATAAGAGCAATGGGAGAATCTTTTGTTATAATATTTGGTCTTTTGTCCTCAAATAGCTCCAGTTCCTGAAATAGTTCCAGGGTGATAATGGTAAAAGGAGTGTCTCATTATTCAAAACAAGCCCCTCTGATCACGAAGTGACTTTTGGATAGCCCCTAACGATGGGTACCTCTAAGGAGGGGAATAAGGATGGAAGTTGAATTAATCACCAATGGCCAACGATTTAATCAATCATGCCTATGTAATGAAGCTTCCATAAAAATCCGTGAACTACAGGGGTTCTAAGAGCTTCTAGGTCGGTGAAGACATGAGGCGCTGGGAGAGTGGCACTTCTGGGAGGCCATGAAGTTCCATGCCCCTTCCCCTATACCTTGCCATCTGGCTGTTCTTGAGTTGTATCCTTTTATAATAAACCAATAATCTAGTAAGGAAACTGTTTTCCTGAGCTCTGTAAGCCACTCTAGCAAGGTAATCAAACCTGGGGAGGGGTTTGTGGGAACCTCTGATTTATAACAGGTTGGTAAGAAGCATAGGTAACACTACCTGGACTCGTGATGGGCATCTGAAAGGAGGCAGTCTTGTGGGACTGAGCCCTTAGCCTGTGGGATCTGATGCTATCTTTGTAGTTTTCAACCATAAATTTTTTCCATCATTAAAATGTCACCAATCCAAAATTAGTTACCAATCAAATACTTAGCTCTATAAAACCCAAGGCAATCAAATTTGTGACAAAAGAGAAGCAGTCCTTACTTTTCTCGTAATCTTTGAAGCTCCACCTTTAAGTCCTCATCCTCTACTTCCGACTCATCATCACTGCTCATTGGGGAAGATGGTGAATAGAAGAGTGAGCTCTGTGTTTGAACATAGGCTTTTTCTTCACGGAGTGGTAAGCACTTTTCTCTCTCTGGACCAGTCTTTGCCACTGATTTCCCTCTGCCACCAAGAGTGGCTGAAAATTCACTATTAGAGGTAGGCTGCATCCCAGCAGTAAGTATCTCTCTCTCTTTAAACAACAGTTCAGATCCAGACTGCATGCTACTTCCTGTGGCTGAATTTTCTTCCAATTCCTTTTCTGGAGTCATCAAAGATACATCAGTCTCACAAGCTGTACGGAAAGATGAGAAGTTGTCAGCTTGTTTGGGAATTCTTTTATCTTCTTTTAAGGTTTCCTGAAGAGCTTGTAACTTCTGAGAAGAAAGTGAAGGTTGCAGATTGTGTGTGGCAGGTTCCATTTCTACCAACTGAGACTTTGCTGTTTTAGTAAAGGCTAAAGCTTCTTCACTAGGCTGGCTTGTCATTTTATTGAATGCTGGTATGCGTTCTATTCCAGAAGACGTCACTTTCACTGACTGCTGCTGAGGAACTGTAATCACCTGAAATACAAAAAGGCAAAGGTGGCTGGCTCTGCCTAACCAAAGAGTAAACCCACAAAGAAATTCAATATCAATATATGGCACAGACAATTGGATGGTCTTCTGTAATGTACAAACACTGATAATACCAAAACTAAAAAATCCCATCTATACTTGCCATATTAAAAGCTTTGCAATTGGGCCCTTTGCAAAGAGAATTGCCTTCATATTGCTCAAATAAAATTCTGCAATTAAAAAACATTCCATATGTACACCTAAAACTAACACAATATTGTAAATCATCTATACTTCAATTAAAAAATAAAATGAGGGCTTCCCTGGTGGCGCAGTGGTTGAGAGTCCACATGCCGATGCAGGGGATGCGGGTACATGCCCCGGTCCAAGAACATCCCACGTGCCGCGGAGCGGCTGGGCCCATGAGCCATGGCTGCTGAGCCTGTGCGTCCGGAGCCTGTGCTCCGCAACGGGAGAGGCCACAACAGTGAGAGGCCCGCATACCGCAAAAAAAAAAAAAAAGAAAAAAATTCAATTGCCAAGACTCTAAAGGACATGAAATTAGATTTATAAAAAAGGTGACCCAACCACCCACCAAAAAATGATGACCCATTTCTGTGCTCCGGTCCAGCTACTAAAATCCTCATTTGTTTAGACTCGCCTTTAGTGGACGGCTACAGAAGGTGACAGGATGCATATAAGGGGAAAAATTAAATATGATAATGATCTACATTTAAAATAATTACCATCTACAGACCTAGATCTTCAATGCTGTTACCTTTTATAATGCCTTTGTAGATAATAATTTAACCAAAGACACAAACCTGGAACCGACCCCGCTGAAATGTTCCACTCATTGCTTTACATCTACTGAAAGTCCTAGCATCAGCTGTGGACTCTCCTGTCAGAGGAATGGGGTCAGGAGCAACTGGTGATCTCGTATCTTCTGTATCCACTGCAAGTTTTGCCAAATTGTAAGCAGAAAGGAGAAAATTGCTTGTTAAGACAACATTTGTTTACATTACCAAAAATGAAGAAAAGTAGAAAAAGCTTAACTCCTGCTAGACAATTAAAAAAGTGTTAATGTAATAAGCAACATTGTAGAAGTCCCTAATTCTGAATCAGACATTGCAAGATTTATCCCGAGACTTAGTATCTATATGAAATGAATACTTTAAAATCAAATTAGTTACAAAAGGAAAAATAAAATGGCAATGACATTAATGGGACGTGTCACATACATGGGCTACATGGAAAAAGTGGCAAGATTTGTGTATGAACAACAACAAAAAGAAACAGAAGTAAATGAAAAATGATGTTACCTAGTCTATGTCCCTGACTGTAAGCACACTACCTTGACGGACTTTTGATCTCTTGAAAAAGCTGGTTGACTGCCGTAGCCTGTATGCCCAGCTTTTTAATTTGCGAGTCCAGGATTTCTTGCTAATAGGATTTTTGAGACTAGGACAAGTAAAGCTTAGGCCAAAATATCCACCTCCTGTCTGCAGATGAATGGCTCCACCGCTTGACACAGCAGCAGGATAGGACTCTGGATCCCCTGGAAGTGAAGCATCTGGGGACATCTCCTAATGGAGACAAAAAGAGGAAAACCAAAATGGTAGTAATTTAGGTGAGGTGGAGCAACTGTTTCTACCATTGGAGTTTATTGTATGGACTAATCAGTAATCAAAAATAGAATGCTATATCCTAAAGGAACTTCTCTAGGCAGAAAACACAAGAGAAGGAAAAGACCTACAATAACAAACCCAAAACAATTAAGAAAATGGGAATAGGAACATACATATCGATAATTACCTAAATGTAAATGGATTAAATGCTCCAACCAAAAGACATAGACTGGCTGAATGGATACAAAAACAAGACCCATATATATGCTGCCTACAAGAGACCCACTTCAGATGTGGGAGATATACAGACTGAAAGTGAGCGGAGAGAAGAAGATATTCCATGCAAATGGAAATCTAAAGAAAGCTGGAATAGCAATATTCATATCAGACAAAATAGACTTTAAAACAAAGACTATTACAAGAGACAAAGAAGGACACTACATAATGATCAAGGGATCAACCCAAGAAGAAGATATAACAACTGCAAATATTTATGCACCCAACATAGAAGCAGCTCAACACATGAGGCAAATACTAACAGCCATAAAAGGGGAGATCGACAGTAACACATTCATAGTAGGGAACTTTAACATCCCACTTTCACCAACGGACAGCTCATCCAAAATGAAAATAAATAAGGAAACACAAGCTTTAAATGATACATTAAATAAATGGACTTAATTGATATTTGCAGGACACTCCATCCAAAAACAACAGAATACATTTTCTTCTCATATGCTCATGGAACATTCTCCAGGATAGATCATATCTTGGGTCACAAATCAAGCCTTGGTAAATTTAAGAAAATTGAAATCATATCAAGTATCTTTTCTGACCAAAACGCTATGAGACTAGATATCAGTTATGGGGAAAAAATCTATAAAAAATACAAACACATGGAGGCTAAACAATACACTACTAAATAACCAAGAGATCACTGAAGAAATCAAACAGGAAATCAAAAAATACCTAGAAACAAATGACAATGAAAACACGACGACCCAAAACCTACAGGATGCAGCATAAACAGTTCTAAGAGGGAAGTTTATAGCTATACAAAGCTACCTTAAAAAACAAGAAACATCTCAAATAAACAACATAACCTTACACCTAAAGCAATTAGAGAAAGAAGAACAAAAAAACCCCAAGTTAGCAGAAGGAAAGAAATCATAATGCTCAAATCAGAAATAAATGAAAAAGAAATGAAGGAAACGATAGCAAAGATCAATAAAACTAAAAGCTGGTTCTTTGAGAAGATAAACAAAATTGATAAACCATTAGCCAGACTCATCAAGAAAAAAAGGGAGAAGACTCAAATCAATAGAATTAGAAATGAAAAGGGAGAAGTAACAACTGAAACTACAGAAATACAAAGGATCATGAGAGATTACTACAAGCAACTCTATGCCAGTAAAATGGACAACCTGGAAGAAATGGACAAATTCTTAGAAATGCACAACCTTCCAAGACTGAACCAGGAAGAAACAGAAAATATGAACAGCCCAATCACAAGCACTGAAATTGAAACTGTGATTAAAAATGTTCCAACAAACAAAAGCCCAGGACCAGATGGCTTCTCTGTTATACAGAGTGAAGTAAGTCAGAAAGAGAAAACCAAATACCGTATGCTAACACATATATATGGAATCTTAAAAAAAAAAAAAAGGTGATGAGGAACCTGGGGCAAGACGGGAGTAAACACACAGACCTACTAGAGATAGAAACTAACACACCATTGTAAAGCAATTATACTCCAATAAAAATGTAAAAAAAATAGAATGCTATGTATACTTCTATTAATAGTATCATATCAGACTAAACCTGAAGTATTAAACTTATAGGAATTAAGCCTTCCCCTTTCTTTAAAAATACTGGGGGGCCCCCGTTCCCCAAAAAAAAAAAAAAAAAAAAAAATACTATTTAGACTTCAGATAAATAAAACAGCAGAATATTAAACTTTCACCCTAGAATATTTTTTATTATAGCACCTTTGAAAACTGAAAATTAAAATATGAAGGAAATAACCCTCATATGCACCAATTCACTAAAAATGGTTACTTAAACCCTATGATCTTAAAATGGAAAGTTTCATTTATGCTTATATTATCTAAGAGAGTTTAAGATGCCTGACATGCATGATAAACAGAAAAACAAGATGTCTAGGCATTTACATTTACAGAAATATATTACCAAATCAAGTTTCTTACATTACATAAGCACACAGAAATTTACAATGGACCTCAAAATTATTTCAAATTCAAACTCTAAAAACTGTTAACATCAGGCCACAGCTGGCTATAAAATCATTCTTCCCTCCTCTTGTCCTCCCATCCCTCCCCTCAAAAATCAGAATTAACTGCTGCTGTATTCTGAGTATTCTAAAAATAAATTTCTTATAATAACTAATATAAGAAATTAATATACAGAGCCAGAAATACTTTGGGAAACATGAGCATGGGCCCTACTAATTTAGAAAATTAAAAGAGTAAAAGTTCAAAGAAAGGGATTCAGCATTTGTCTGAAGGAAGACAGCCTAAGTGGCACTAAGTAAACTGCAGTTTGGGGTAAACATTATTAACACTTAATTCAGCAGTTATTAAAAGTAAAATTCTGAACAGTTTTTATTTTCCAAAGTCCCATTTTGGACAAGTAATACTACTTTCATAAAGAGGAAAAAATTCTCAATAATATTATGATTTAGAAAGTGTTGCATTGGTCCCACTGAAATTACAGAAAAGATTTTTATTAAGTAATAACTGGATCAAGATGATAAATTAAATACAAGTTCTAGCCTCCCTTACCAACCCAAATCCACAGGTACAACAGGAAAAACAGATGTAGACACATGCATGTAAGATTTTTTAAATTAATTAATTAATTAATTTTTTAGCTGCGTTGGATCTTCATTGCTGTGTGCGGGCTTTCTCTAGTTGCAGCGAGCGGGGGCTATGCTTCATTGTGGTGCGTGGGCTTCTCATTGTGGTGGCTTCTCTTATTGCAGAGCACGGGCTCTAGGCACGTGGGCTTCAGTAGTTGTGGCCCACAAAGTCTAGAACACAGGTTCAGTAGTTGTGGCGCACGGGCTTCGCTGCTCCGTGGCATGTGGGATCTTCCCAGACCAGAGCTCAAACCCGTGTCCCCTGCATTGGCAGGCGGATTCTTAACCACTGGGCCACCAGAGAAGCCCTGCATATAAGATTAAAGGAGGAAAAAGCAGCCTCCTTCAATGCATAATGATATATGCAGGAACTGTTTCAAAATGCAGCAAATTGAGGTGGTAGATATGGGCAGCAGGAGAGAGCGCCCTGGCCAACCAAAAGGATGGGTGGTTGGACAGAATGTTTACAAAGCTATAACAATCTATCTGTCTCCTATCTGTCACTTCAGCATCATCTTATAACACTCTCCTACTTACTGGCCTTCTTTTGTTTCCTGGAACAGGTCTCCACCTATGAATGTCACCATCACATACAAATCCTTCCCTGACCACCCTATATAAGGTAATTCCTTAGTCTTTCTATCATAGCCCTTTATTTATTTGTTTAGAATCTATCTTCCCCGACTAGAATGTGAGCTCCACAAAAACAGAGATCTTGACTTATTCACTGCTCAGCAGATATTCACTGAATGGATGAGTGAACTGGTTGGGGCACCTTCCCACCTCATCTCCACAATAAACAAAAGACAGCAGAGGAATCTGCTCCCAAATAAGAGTGGTAAGGAGGAAAATGTTTATTGCCAAGAAAAAGGTCAGTAATGTAGGGAAGAGACAAGATCCAGGAGTAAGGGGAAGCCCTGCTACCTTTGAAGACTAGCTATTGGACCTCCCTCCGGGCAGCATTAAAGACAAGTTGCAAAACCAGTGCCAGGAAGCATGTCCATGCTTTTCCCACAATTACTGGAGTAAGGCTATAGTAATTATATATAACATTTACAAACAGACAAACAGGGAATCTTATGGGGGAAAAAGAAAAACTGAGTACACAACGAAGAATCACCAACACTTTTGGGAAACCAGCACTTTAAGAAAACACTAAACTCAACAAACAGCATACCCAGGGAAACAGCATTAATAAGACTTTAATATGTTGATAGAGATGTGTGAATATACTGTATCCATAAGAAAAAGAATGAACTATAGTTACTAGAAATTAAAAATGCAATCCTTGACATAAAAAATATAGCTGAATAGGAGATTATAAACAGCTTAAAGGTTGAGACACTCTCCCAGTACAAAAAGCAAAAGGACAAAGAGATGGAAAGCATGAAATGAGGGACTTCCCTGGTGGTGCAGTGGTTAAGAATCTGCCTGCCAATGGAGGGAACACAGGTTCAATTCCTGGTCCAAGAAGATGCCACATGCCATGGAGCAACTAAGCCCGTGCGCCACAACTACAGAGCCTGCGCTCTAGAGCTTGCATGCCACAACTACTAAAGCCTGCATGCCTAGAGCCCGGGCTCCGCAACAACAGAAGCCACCGCAATGAGAAGCCCGCACACTGCGACAAAGAATAGCCCCCACTCGCAGCAACTAGAGAAAGCCCACACGCAGCAATGAAGACCACATGCAGCCAAAAAAATTTTAAAAAGCATGAAATGAAAAGTTAATAGATAAGAAAAACAGGAAATGAAGAAATAAAACTGTCTCTATTCACAGATGATAAGATCTTATATACTGATATTATATAGAAAATCTACCAAAAGCTATCACAGCTAATAAAAAAAACTCAGCGAAGTTGAAGGATACAACATCAACAATCAAAAATCAATCGTATTTCTATACACTAGCAATGAAAAATCTGAAAAGGAAATTAAGAAAACAATTTCATTTATAATAACAACAAAGAATAAAATAACAAACAGTGCTGGAACAACTGGATAGCCACATGCAAAAGAATGAAGCTGGACCTTTATCTCATACCATATACAAAAATTAACTCAAAATGATCCTACCATCTGTACTTAATTGTGAAGCAAAATAAAGATATTTCTGGACATTAAAAAAAATTGGTCACACATGCAACATATTTTAAAATATTACTCATAGAAGCATTTCAGGGGGGAAACAAAAAGGAATTCTAGGACACCAGAAACAGTGGCAGGTAATAAGTTTGATCTAGATGTAGCAATGGACACTTGAAACAAACAAAAGAATCCATTTAACCTTGACACTTGGAAGAGTCTCCTGAGCAACAAAGTTTAAATGACAGAGAATTACATTTCTTTCTTTTTTTTTTTTGCAGTACACGGGCCTCTCACTGTCGTGGCCTCTCCCGTTGCGGAGCACAGGCTCCGGATGCGCAGGCTCAGCGGCCGTGGCTCACGGGCCCAGCCGCTCCGCGGCATGTGGGATCCTCCCAGACCGGGGCATGAACCCGTGTCCCCTGCATCGGCAGGCGGACTCTCAACCACTGCGCCACCAGGGAAGCCCTACATTTCATTTTTTTATGGTTCTAATCATGTTACGTGATTATCAGATAACGCAAATAATCATAATATAAATGCTGTTTACTGATTTTCAGTTCTTCCAATCAACCTACAGACAAAGCAAAACCGATAAAGAAAAAAATGTAGATGTTATAAACTTTGCCAATGTTAAAAAGTAATTTAAGTAATAAAAATTGGGAGGTGTATGGGGAAGAAAAGTAGAGGAAAGGGAAAATATAATTTCTCTACCCTTCATAGAAGTGAGTCAAATTTTATTGTATAAAATTACTAAATCAAAAAATCGATAAGTATATTATTTATAAGTTATTAATAGCAATGACCACAAGAATTAAAACCAGGAACTTAATAGTGTTTGGGGAGTGGGAGTGTTAACACAACAATTCCTTTTAATTTTCTATCCTTCTGAATTTCTTTTGCATTTATGCATTAATTGCATAATTTTAAATTACTAGTTTACCAAAAAATAAGTACTTAAATTATATTTGCTTAATGGAATATTATGCTGTTGTTTAAAAAAGTTAGGTGAGGGGACTTCCCTGGTGGTCCAGTGGTTAAGAATCCACCTTCCAACGTAGGGGATGCAGGTTCAATCCCTGGTTGGGGAACTAAGATCCCACACGCCGCGGGGCAACTAAGCCCGTGCGCCGCAACTACCAAGCCTGTGCGCTATAGAGCCCAAGAGCCACAACTAGAGAGAAGCCTGCACACCGCAACTAAGACCCAATGCAGCCAAATAAATAAATAAATATATTTTTTGAAAAGTTAGGTGAGGTGGAACTATGTATACTGACATGGATAGATGTCCATAAGTGGGAAAAAAATTTAGAATGCACATGTATGTAAGGAAGTATGTGTATATAAATATATAGTATGTATCTGTGTCTTTGTAAACAGATATAATACATATAAAGAAGTGCTATATAAATATTTGTATATTAGTGAAAACCATGTCTGGGAAGATTTATCAACAGCTGTGTCTATAGGTTTAGAAGTGGGGTGGATTTTACTTTATATACATGCATATACTACTTATATAATAATAACAATAATAAAGAGATACAGTGATAAATATTTTAAAATACGTCTATGATATACTGTAAAATTAAAAAATTAAGTTGTAGACCAATATGTTTATAGCACAATACTATTCTTGTGAATAAGAAGTTGTAGGTTTGTAAGTAGATCTGTATAAGCTTAAGTCAAGAAGGATTAGTACCATATAGTGGATAAGCACCAGATAGTGGTTATCCCTATGAGTTGAAGGAACAGAAAAGAGAAATTAAATTCCTACATTACATAAGTTAAAAAAAACAAGTCATGAGATTATGGGTTTTTTTTCTTTTAAAATATTTTTTTCAAATAAATAAAAACCCACAAACAAGATTAAATTAAAACCATAATATTTTTAAAAATGAAACTGATAACAGGAATTTTTAAGAGGAAATCTAAAAGCAAGTTCTTCCTACCCACTAAAACAATCTATAAATCAGTCCTGTTCTGTCATTAATACAAAAATAAACATTGCTCACAAGTTCCTAGCTAATTCACCAGAGGGCTCTCTCACCAAGAAAGTTCTACCATCTCTATTAAGTTCTGGGCCCCTGCAGCCTAAGCTATGGCCTTCTTAAATACCTGTGACCTCAGAATCTTGTGACATAGATAATTTCATTTCAAAGGACAGAACTTTAGAAAAGAAGGCATTTCTTTAAAAGCATAGGATAAGGAATTGTTTAGAAAGAATGATACTTACATGTAAACATAATTCGCTGGGTATAGAAGTTATCACATTCAGGTCCCTTTTGAACACTGATATGTTAGCAGGCTGACTCACAGTCACATTGGACAGAATCTTAGAGCCTGTCTGCTGAAAATTAGGGGACTGTGCAGGACTATCTTGAATTCCACAGTGACTGATGCCTATGACTTCTGGCACTGGACATGAGACTGTGTCTTCAGCAGAGGAAGAAAACGGAGAATCTATGCTTTGGGTATCCTTCTGACTCTCAGGATAGATGCTAGATATGCTATGCTCCTGATAGAGCAAATTTCTTAATTTTTCATCCAGAGTTTTAATTCGGTTGTCTGCAAACTCCATTTTTGGAGGTCCTTCCCCATCTGATTCCAGGACCGTAGAGGACAGCAGGCTAGTTGGTTCAAGGCCAGGGGTCTGAGTGGGAATGACCATCTTAGGAGAACTTGCTTCCACGATCACTGCGGTTTCTCCTTCTTGGGAAATAAACTCTGCATCCGTAGTTGGCTGCTGCACCGGTAAGGACTGAGGCTTTTGATCAGACATAAATGCCGGAGTTGTAAGAGAGTTAGGAGCAATCTGAGTTGACTCACCAGGAGCTGCCTGACTGGCAGCTTGATGACCTGGATACACAGGTAGGAATATGCCTGCTTGGCTGGTGAGTCCCTCACATTCAAGACTGGAACTACTAGCAACTGGTGCCATTATCTGCTTGTCATCTTCCACTTGATAAAGTATAGCTGGCTGCTTAGTTTCTACACTGGCATATTCAGAAATCTTACCATCAACTACATCCTTGTGTTCTGATGTGGAGGTGTAAAGTGCACACTGGCATGGATTATTTTCTAGAGTGAGCAGCGTGTCCTGTGATATTTCCTTATTACTTATGTTTCTTGGACCTGGAACAATAACAAAGAATGGCTAAGCATGTATGGTAAGTACAAAGCATGGACTAGTACCCAAACTCAAAAGGAACAGGAGGAGCAAGGGGCAAATTAGAACCTGTGTGAAAGTACTCTTGTAAATAAGACTCAAAATACACAGAATTCAACCTAACAAGGAGAAAAACCTTTTCCTTTTTTTTCCATAAATATTAAAATTTAAATGGCTTGAGTTCCCTCCTAACATTAATATCTTCAAAAATGCTTATAAAAATTCTCATAAGCATAAAATACCCATGAAAACAAGTTAAAGATACAGTGTATATTTTGCATCCCCATCTTCCAGGTCTGGATAAAGGTGGCAGAGAACAAACACTTACTAGAAAGCAGATTTAGCCCAGGAACTGTAGACATGGACTGCTGAAGAGAAGAAGGAGATTGAGCATCACGGTTTCTTATTGTCTGATTGATACAAAATCGCCATCGACCAACTGGGGATGACTGAGGAGCAGATTCATCTGTAGAAAGAATTGTCAAAAATTAATATGCTAATCAATTGTCAATATGTTTACCTATTGACTAAGGAAACCAGGTTAAAACACCGTTTTGTCTTTTATCTCCATTTCCAACGGCACTAGGATATGTGTAACTTATAAGACCAGACCTCCCAACCCTGACTGAAAAATACTCTAACAACTATGCACAAGATATCTTTAGAGAAGGATTTTGGATTCTACGGAAACAAACATTGTATCAATAGCAATTAAAAGCAGGGCAGTTTTGGGAAAAAAACGAAAAGCACTTTTTCCACTAAAACCTACATCTTCGGTTCTGTATCCTGATTATGGTGGTGCTTACACAAATCTATAAGAGGACTAAAATTTACAGAACCCTACACCAAAAGAAAAAAAAGTCTATTTTACTGTATGACAACTTAAAAAATAAAGTAAAATAAGCCCCTACATCTGTACTCCTACTTTGTTAACTCATTCAAATAAGTTATTCTCTTTTAAACTTTACCCAACTTTGCCAGTCAGAAATATACTCAGGGACTCCCCTGGTGGTGCAGTGGTTAAGAATCCGCCTGCCAATGCAGGGGACATGGGTTCGAGCCCTGGTCTGGGAATATCCCACATGCCGTGGAGATACTGAGCCAGTGCGCCACAACTAGAGCCTGTGTACCACAAGTACTGAAGCCTGCACTCCTCGAGCCCGTGCTCCACAACGAGAAGCCACCACAGTGAGAAGCCCACACACCACAACGAAGAGCAGACCCCACTTGCTGCAACTAGAGAAAGCCTGCACACAACAACGAAGACCCAACACAGCCATAAATAAATAAATAAAAAGAAATCTACTCAGACTCCTGCTAATGAGAAAAAGAAGACAGAGGAGAACCCTGGCATCCTAACACAAACTACATTTGAGGGTAATGGTATCTGGTTCCATGACTCCCACACCACCTGTTGCTTCTTCATGCTGTTATAATTCCTTCAGATGTCCTCATTTGTCTGTGGCTCTCCTCCCCATCCCAAACACTCTAAATATACCCATGACCAGAGCTGAGAAGAATGGAGAGATAAATTTATGAGAAAAGAAAATAGAAGACCCCATTTTTAGTCCCTGGCAGTTTATCTGGTATCTAATTTACAAAAACTTAGTGATCAGAGCAGGTAGAAGCATATCATTGGTAGAATGAAATCAAGATACTAATGCTATTAAAACATGAGGCAAACTTAGAACATAATGATTTTAGTTAAGAAAGTTGTTGTCCATCTCATATAGAGGAAAAGAAAAACTTACCAGTTAAGTTCAAACAATAAAGCCATTAAAGGTCAGCAGTACTGTGACTGCTTTTCTGGTAACATACCATGCAACAACTCAGAAATAAATTAATCAGGTAAAGAACCAATACTTGGAGGAAATTTGGAGAATGGTTTTACTTCTCACTTTTTTTACTTCTTATTTCTGGGCTATAAAGTCCTTTCAAAGTGTGGGAAAACCTACATTAACAATTTATCAAATTCCTTTATTGGCTAACATCTTTCCCAAGGTGTGTACATTAAAAGTTTCCAAATGTCTTGCTTCAAAAGCCAAATAGTAAATTTTATTAAGTATACTTACTGCTGGTTTGAGTGGATGCAGAATTTATCTGTACTTGTTCAGATGATCCTGTCTGAATTAAAAATGAATAGATAAATAAAGAAGTTCCTGATACATATCCGAGAAGACCTATTTGCTAAGCAATTTCTCTTACTTGGCTACTGCTGGATTCCATAGTAATAGAGTCAACTCCAATGGCTCTTTCTGCAGCAGAGTGGACATGAAGGATCTCCTGGGCTTGACCTACAATAGCCCTCAATTCTTCTACAAATTTTTCTTTTTCACTTTCCAGGACAAAGTTATCTTCAACCTATCCAAAAGTAAAAGTAAGTCTATTCACAAGAATGAATTTAGTTTCTTCAAAATTATAATATGGTGACTACCATAAAGAAAAATAAATTAGGTATTTAGATCTAAATGCCACAACAGAATTAACAAAGACCAGCAATAAAATGCCACATAATACATTAAATTATTCTATTTTGAGACCACTGATATTTGTCAGATTGGCACTACCTACCAGAAGCCAGCATTTAAAAAAAATCTGGCATTCTATAAATTGATTGCCATTTGAAGAACGTAACTGAGGTAATGTTTACGTTTAAAACTAGGATGTCCAAACGCAAAAGCTTTTAAATAAAAAAAAAAAAAACACAAAATGAAGCATCTCTAAAGATGATAAAGAATGGCCTAGAGACAGTTCAGAAAATACTACATTGAATAAGAGGCAGACCGACAAAATTATTAACTTTTAAAATGTTAAATTCCGCTTGGCCAGGAATGTATATACAAAGAAAACTGGCAGAAGCAAAAGCATTATGTACTCTTCGTGCCACCCTAGATCATCCCCATTAAAAAAAAAGAGGAGGGGAATACTAACTTAAGCCTAACAATTCAAAGAAAATACAAAAACTAAATGAAATGATGAACATTACTTGAACACCTATATGTAAGATGTTATATCAGTAGCTAATGCATTAGAATTACCTGGGGAACTTTACAAACTATTAATGCTTAGGCCTCATCTCCAAAAATTCTGATTTAATTAGGGACCCAGGCAACGGAATTGTTTTTGTTTTAGTTTTTGTTTGGGGCTTTTTTTTTTTTTGGCTGCGCCATGTGGCTTGCAGGATCTTATTTCCCCGACCAGGGATTGAACCCAGACAACGGCAGTGAAAGCACCGAGTCCTAACCATTGGACCACCAGGGTATTCCCAACAGAATTGTTGTTAAAAAACTCTTCCAGTGATTTTGACATGCAGCTAGGGATAAGAAGCTCTGACCTAGATCCTCTCTTAATGAAACTCCCTCATATTTATGTGTAAAATTTATACAGAAATTTTTTTACACATAAATATACAGAAACCAGAGGAGGTATAGTGACTTACTCTTGATCATAACCAATTTAGTTCTGTACAAATTTAAAAAACTAGCAGTACCCTAAAAAAAGATGGCTCTGAATAAATGGGGGGAGGGTTAGAGAGGAAAAAGAGACAGAATGCTTAAGAGAAAATAATTTGATTTTACTGTACTTACCATATAGTCTGCAATATCCTCTGGTGCATCACCATCAACATCAAACTTGAAGGTGACCATCTTGTTATTGTGTGTCTCCAGTTGACACTCCACCATGTTGTCTCCAGAGATTGACACCTGGGCACAAACATGTCACTAGTTTAAGAGTCAGTCATTATCTTCTCTTTGTAAATGGTGCAGGAAACATTTGGATGAGCTCACATACGATATATGAAAAAAATGGTTTAAACTGTTCAGAATCTAAAAAGATTCTGTTTTTCCCTTGATGAAATACTGTCTAAACAACTATTGTATGACAAATCTAAGGCTCAAATTATTCAGCAAAAAATAAGTTAGAAATGTGAACCTGTAGGAAAGAAAAGGAACACAACTTTTATGAAAAGGCAAAAAAAAAAAGTTACAACGGTCACTATAGCTACCTGCAATGCAAAGATCTAAATCTGGTCATTCATTTCCAAAATTCTCCCACAAATTGACCCTTTAAGCTAAAGAAAATGCACTGCTAATGGAAATGTAAACTGGTCCAAACTTTATGGACAGCAACCTAGAAATACGTATTTAGAAACTTTAAATCTTCATACCCTTTGACCCACTAATTCTACTTCTAGGAATCTATCATAAGGAAATAATCAGGTATATATATATACAAAGATTTGTGTTCAAGAGTGTTTGCTGTAGAGTTTCATAATACCCTATACTCACCTCCACAGCAACATCGCCCCTCCCTGACCCCCCCAGACCTCAACATGCACTCTTAACCAAATCATATTTATACACTGACCTGAAGGACAGTAAGCTGAAATTTAGTCCCCTTCTCTGATCGAGGACAGGAAGCTCTTCTCTGTTTGATCCGATCTTGTTTGCCATTTCCACTTGGGTTATCAGAGGTATTGGTGTTTTCCTTCACAGCTGCCACATCATTATTCAAACTATTATTCAAAAAAAAAAAGCAACTCCAATTCAATTTCTCAGAGAAGAAATGATTCTCAAAGTCCAATATTTAACCCAAATCAGAGTTAATATCTGAAATTCCTTTGTGGATAGAATCATTCCATCTTGATGGTAAAATTCTAAGAAAAACCCTCAATTATAAAATCATAAATAATGTTTAAATAAAATATATAAGTAGTACAATATCTCTCAAAAAGTTATGACTGCACAACTCTGCAAATATACTAAATGCCATTGAATTGTACACTTTAAATGGGTGAAAATCTAATGGTATGTGAATTATATCTCAATAAAGCTGTTTTTAAAAGTTATGAAACACCGAGATTATATTGTATGTATTAGGCCAACATCTCACAGTAGTGGGAGTGAAAGAAAAACACTGCTAGTGATGGACCTCTGTGGAACCTTTTATCAGGGGATGTTCCTGATCAATTTTATTTTGTTTGTTTTGGGGTTTTTCTTATTAATATGTTCAAATAAAACTTCTAAAAACCAATTCTCACTCAAAATATAGCTGTTTATGTAACAAACTCAACAGGGGATACATGAGGTGTGGAAGACAGGAATAGTGCAAGAAACAGAAAAAGAAATGAAAATGAGATAAAGAAAATGTAGTATGTATATACAATGGAATATTATTCTGCCTTAAAAAAGAATGAAATCTTGCCATTTGTAACAACATAGATGGAACTTGAGGGCATTATGCTAAGTAAAGTAAGTCAGAAAGAGAAAGACAAACACCATATGATCTCACTTATATGTGCAATCTAAAAAAATGAAAAATCTCCCAAGCTTATAGATACAGAGAACAGATCGGTTGTTGCCAGAGGCAGGGGTGGGGGGAGGGGGTGGAGAGTGGGCGAAATGGGTGAAGGGAGTCGAAAGGTACAAACTACCAGTTATAAAATAAGTCATGTAATGTACAGCATGGCAACTATAGTTAATAATGCTGTATTGCATATTTCAAAGTTGCTGACAGTAAATTTTAAAGTTCTCATCACAAGAAAAAAAATTTTGTAACTATGTATGGTGATGGATGTTTAAACTAGACTTATTGTGGTGATCATTTCATAATATATACAAATGGTAAATCACTCTACTGTATATCCAAAACTAATATAAGGGTATACATGAGTTTTACCTCAATAGAATGAAAGGAAGGAAGAGGGAAGGAGGGAGAGAGGGAGGGAAGAAGAAAAATACACCATAATTTTGGTTAAAAAAAACTGAAAATGAATGATGTGAAAATGATTCAACATGATTAATTCTAACTAGTTATATTTTGCAGGTTCAAGTCAATATGATTATGACAGGGCAGACTAACTTTCAGCTGATCTGTGTCAAAGGTATTTTTCAGCTTTTTCTTTAATAAATTTGAAGATATTTCAATAAATAACAAAAATTCCAATAAATACATTTGAAACTTAAATGAGATCTGTAAGCAGGAGATATTTTTAAAATTAATTTTTAGGTTAAGTCCTTTCTCCTAAAAACTACTCAGGAAGTATCTATATAAAGATATACAAGAAAAAATAAAACGAACTCCTAAAACTTTTTCTATGTCCCTGTGAAAAAGAATTTTCATAAATACAAGTGGAGGAAGAAAATACATTAATACTGCTCTTAGTTTTTTAATAAACAGAGAAATAGCAGTAATAAATAACACCTTCAGAGGAGAAAAGGGACATAATTCTAGTCAATGCAGCTGTATCATTCACTTTGCAAAGTTATCTTAAAACACTAGTTTAGGGTTTGGGACAAGATGGCAGAAACTCAACTCTCCCCGTTCCTCCCCACTAAGTATAACTAAAAAATCTGGAAATAATACAGTAGAATATCACAGGAGGGCACTGAAGAGTGAAAAGATGAAGGCAGACTAGCTAGGGACTCCCAGGACTTGAGGAAAAATATAACAGCTTGGCATCTCCTGACTCCTGGGCCAAAAGGCAAAGGTAGCCCAAGCCCAGTGGTCTCCTGAACCCCAACCTAGCAACAGAAGGTGATTCAGGTGGGCCCTTTCCTCCCTTGGTGATGCTGGTGGGAACCCTAACAGTAGCATGTGGTCTGGAGAGCTGGCTTAGGGCAGTGGGCCTAGAGAAGTGCTCTCCAACCCCTTGATCCAGCAGTGGGTCCCAATGGTGTCAGGTGAACCAAGCAGATCCGAATAATAATACAAAGACTCTGAAAACTAAATTGTCATTAGAACCATAGTCCACAAAAGTAGACCAGGACCTTTGCACCTAAACACAATGACTGACTGCTAAAATAGAGTATTTAAATAGGATCCAGAGTATCCTAACATAATGTCCAAAATGTCCAGGAGACAAATGAAAATTCTCTGTCATACAAAAAACCAGGAAAATCACAACTTGAATGTGAAAAGACAATCAACAGATGCCAACACCAGGATGAATCAGATATTGGAATTACCTAACAAGGATTTTAAAGCAGCCATTATCAAATTGTTTCAACGAGCAATTACAAATACTTTTGAAGCAAATGAAAAGCCAGAAAATCTCATAATAATAGAAGATATTAAGAAAGAGACAAATGGAAATTATAGAAAGAGTACAATCATAGAAATAAAAAATGCACTGAGTGGGCACAATAGCAGAATGAATAGGACAAAGGAAAGAATCAGTGAACCTGAAGACAGAACAAGAGAAATTAACCCAATCTGAACAAGACAGAGAAAAATATTAGTTTACAACTACCAAATGACAATATAATCATATATCTGGTTGTAATTTATTTCTTTAGATTAGCTGGAACTTTAAATTACATTATTTCTTATTTCCTTTTTAAATTCTTATAACATTTTCCTAAGAACAGAATATGATGGGAATTCCCTGGCAGACCAGTGGTTAGGACTCCGTACTCTCACTGCCAAGGGCATGGGTTCAATCCCTGGTCAGGGAACTAAGATCCCACAAGCCACGGTGGTGCAGCCAAAAAGAAAACCACCCCAGAATATTATAATAATGTGAACAAGAAAATGGTCAATAATTTCATAGTCCATATGATATTTATTAACATAAAAAGTAAAAATAATATCTACTATTTTTATTGAACATACACACAAATACTAGAACACAGAAACTTCTTCAGTCAAGACACACTAAGCACCTAATGAATGCAGTACTTCAACATACCCTCATCGCTTTCATGGTATTAATTTGAAGATACTCACCTTCGAACTAAATCCGGTTTTAGAAGAGTTGCTGTTTGTTCAGCTCCAACAGCTTGGGATACAGGCTGTAAATAGCACAGAAATAAAACTTATTATGATAACAGCAAACTTTAAGCTGAAGGTGCAATTTGCTATTATTGCAGAAAATGTGTTTGTTACATTTCATACTTTGGTTACCACACAAACCAGGTAAAATGTCTACATTACTGAATGTCTATATCAATCCTATTATTGATGTTACTACCAAACATAAAGAAAAATAAAATGTAGCAGTATTGATATTCATCAAGACTTTTTCATTTAAAAAGACAGCATTTATTTTATACTTTTGTTTGTGTTATTTTTCAATGGCTTCCAGTCCTGACTGTAAAACTACTAATAAAAGGAAGAGTTGCTACCATTCCAGAAACAGATAAATCAAGGATTCAAGTTTTAACGTATTGTATGGTCTCTCTCTCTCGTTCCCTTTTCACTAAACTACTGCCAACAATTCCTTTGAGATGTTAGTATCCAGCAGCTGCAATACTGGCATCTAGGAGAAAAGTTTATAAAGGCAAATGCCAACCCTGCTGGAAAATAATGTTAAATATTTATCTAATCCATCCTATGCATTGCCGCTGGTGACAGTACAGTGACTTTAAAATGCAAATCTACCAAAATTAATCACTTACCTACCTAGTTTAAACCCTCTATGATGGCCCCTCATTTTCTATAAGGTTAAGTTCCTTCGGATGGCAAATAAAGTCCTCAATGAACTAGTCCTTGCCTCATTCTCTAGCTCTTCTCTTCTTGAAGCCACACTGAACTCTAGCTCCTCTGAATGAGTTGGGCTTTTTCATATACAGTGACTCTACTTATATTCCTTCATCTCCCTGGACTATTTCAACTACTCCTTAGTCCTGTCCATTTAGCAAATATCTGAATGGAACTCCTATATACAAGAAGGCTCTATTACAATGGGTTCCAGAAAGACCAGCAAAATCACCTTGGAGTCTCTTTAAAAAACACATATACCTTATCTCATATCTTGGTTTCTAAACTAAAAGGGATAAAGGTTCCTTGGAGAAATGGCTAATTCCAGCACTGGGGCAAAGAAAATATAAGATGAGCCTGGATCATCTTGCTACCCCCCAAAGTAAAGAACTGCTCACAGAACGATGGGAACATATCAAAAGCACACTTGACCCACCCTGAAGGGGTTCCCTATACCCAAATATGGAAAAATTGGGCATGAAAATAAATAATGAGTAACAGAATATAATGCATTTAATAAAATAAAATAATCCAAGAGTTCATACTGATACAAACAAAAGAAAGCTCTTACAATACAAAGCCAAATAAATATAAGGAATGACAAAGTTAGAAAATCATCAATGGATGATAAAACGAGTGGGTGAGAGTTGGATGAGGACAAAGATATCTACATAGTTTCAAAATATCTACCCACAAATCATTTATTCATTAAAAAGCAAAACATGGTAACTTTACAGTGGAAGAGCTTGGCAGCCTCCACCTTAACCAAGTAATCAAATTTAACCTCAGAAATATTGGGACAAATTGACATTACATGGCTCCTAATATGATACAATCCACAAAGGTTACAACATTGTTGGCATGGTATTCCTGACAAAAATGCATGATCTGAATGTGGGGGGAAAAAAGGAAACTTCAAACACACTCAAATTGAAGGCCATTCTATTCGGTTGGCCAAAAGGTTCGAGCGGTATTTCCGTAAGATGGCTCTAGTAGAACTTAGTTGTCTTTAACTGCATTCGAAACAGTTTTCTTAGATTGTATGTGACACGTGTCATATCAGCCCGCATTAAAAAAAAGACTTACCAAAACTGGTGAATTTTTGTGTATTCATTTGAATATTGAAGATGGAAGAAAAAAATGCAACATTTTCCACATATTATGCTTTATTATTTCAAGAAAGGTAAAAACATAACTGAAAACGCAAAAAAAAAAATGTGTAGCATATGGAGAAGGTGTTGTGAGTGATCAAATGTGTCAAAAGTGGTTTGTGAAGTTTCATGATGGAGATTTCTTGCTGGACAATGCTCCACAGTTGGGTAGACCAGTTGAAGGTGACAGCCAACAAATAGAGATATTCATTGAGAACAATCAACATTATACCATGCGGGAGACAGCCGACATACTCAAAATATCCAAATCAAGCATTGAAAATCATTTGCACCAACTTGGTTATGTGAATTGCTTTGATGTTTGGGTTCCACATAAGTTAGGCAAAAAAAACCTTCTTAACCATATTTCCTCATGCGATTCCCTACTGAAACGTAATGAAAATGTTCTGTTTTTAAAACAAAGTGTGGGGCTTCCCTGGTGGCACAGTAGTTAAGAATCTGCCTGCCAATGCAGGGGATACGGGTTCGAGCCCTGGTCCGAGAAGATCCCACATGCCATGGAGCAACGACACCCGTGCATCACACCTAGTGAGCCTGCGCTCTAGAGCCTGTGAGCCACAATTACTGAGCCCGCATGACATAACTACTGAAGCCTGTGCGGCTAGAGCTTGTGCTCTGCAACAAGAGAAGCCACCACAATGAGAAGCCCGTGCACCACAACAAAGAGTAGACCCCACTCTCCGCAACTAGAGAAAGCCCGTGCGCAGCAATGAAGACCCAACGCAGCCAAAAAAATAAAGAAAATAAATAAAGAAAATTTTTTTAAAAAAGTGTGACGGGAGATGAAAAGTGGATACTGCACAATAATACGGAACAGAAGAGATCATGGGCCAAGTGAAATGAAACGCCACCAACCACACCTAAGGCTGGTCTTCATCCAAAGACAGTGATGTTGTGTATATGGTGGGGTTGGCAGTCCTCTATTATGAGCTCCTTCTGGAAAACCAAATGATTAATTCCAACAAGTACTACTCCCAGTTAGACCAACTGAAAGCAGCACTCGACAAAAAGTGTCGGGAATTAGTCAACAGAAAACGCCTAATCTTCCATCAGGATAACGCAAGACCACATGTTTTTTGATGACCAGGAAACAACTGTTACAGCTTGGTTCTGATTCATCCGCCATATTCACCAGACATTGCACCTTCGGATTTCCATTTATTTCGGTCTTTACAAAATTCTCTTAATGGAAAAAATTTCCATTCCCTGGAAGACTGTAAAAGGCACCTGGAAGAGTTCTTTGCTCAAAAAGATAAAAAGTTTTGGGAAGATGGAATTATGAAGTTGCCTGAAAAATGGCAGAAGGGGGGGCGAGGGGAAGATGGTGGAAGAGTAAGACGCAGAGATCACCTTCCTCCCCACAGATACACCCGAAATACATCTACGTGTGGAACAACTCCTACATAACACCTACTGAACGCTGGCAGAAGACCTCAGACCTCCCAAAATGCAAGAAAGGCCCCACGTACCTGGGTAGGGAAAAAGAAAAAAGAATAAACAGAGACAAAAGGATAGGGACGGGACCTGCACCAGTGGGAGGGAGCTGTGAAGGGGGAAAGGTTTCCACACACTAGGAAGCCCCTTCAAGGGTGGAGACTGCGGGTAGCGGAGGGGGAAAGCTTCGGAGCCGCGGAAGAGAGGACAGCAACAGGGATGTGGAGGGCAAAGCGGAGACATTCCCGCAGAGAGGATCAGTGCCGACCGGCACTCACCAGCCCCACAGGCCTGTCTGCTCACCCGCCGGAGCGGGCGGGGCTGGGAGCTGAGGCTCAGGCTTCGGTCTGAGCTCAGGGAGAGGACTGAGGTTGGCGGCGTGAACACAGCCTGCAGGGGGCTAGTGCACCTCGGCTAGCCGGGAGGGAGGGAGGAAGTCCGGGAAAAAGTCTGGACCTGCCGAAGAGGCAAGAGACTTTTTCTTCCCTCTTTGTTTCCTGGTGCACAAGGACAGAGGATTAAGAGCGCTGCTTAAAGGAACTCCAGAGACGGGCGTGAGCTGCGTCTAACAGCGTGGACCACAGAGATGGGCATGAGACGCTAAGCCTGCTGCTGCCGCCAGCAAGAAGCCTGTGTGCGAGCACAGGTCACTATCCACACGCCCCTTCGGGGAGCCTGTGCAGCCCGCCACTACCAGGATCCTTGGATCCAGGGACAACTTCCCTGGGAGAACGCACGGCGTGCCTCAGGCTGGTGCAACATCACGCAGGCCTCTGCCACCGCAGGCTGGCCCTGCACTCCGTACCCCTCCCTCCCCACGGTGTGAGTGAGCCAGAGTCCCCGAAGCAGCTGCTCCTTTAACCCCCGTCCTGTCTGAGCGAAGAACAGACGCCCTCCGGCGACCTACACGCAGAGGCGGGGCCATCCCCTTTTCCTCTTTTTGTGAGTGTGTATGTGTATGCTTCTGTGTGAGATTTTGTCTTTATAGCTTTGCTTCCACCATTTGTCCTAGGGTTCTATCCGTCCATTTTTTTTCTTACTTAAAAAAAAATTTTTTTCTTAATTATTTTAATTTTAATAACTTTATTTTATTTTACCTTATTTTATTTTATCTTCCTTTTTCCTTCCCTCCTTCCTTCCTTCCTTCCTTTCTTCCTTCATCCCTCCCTTCTTTCCCTTTCTTTTTTTCTTTCTTTCTTTCTACTTTTTATTCTGAGCCGTATGGATGAAAGGCTCCTGGTGCTGCAGCCAGCTATAGCCACTGGGGACAGACACCAAAAACAACGGAAACTACGAACATGTAGCCTGCAAAAAGGAGACCCCAAAAACAGTAAGATAAAAAATGAAAAGAACTGAGGACAGTCGCAGAGACCTCTGGGACAACATAAAACTCACCAACACTCGAATTATAGGGGTTCCAGAAAACTTGAAGTAAGTCAGAAAGAAAAAGACAAATACCGTATGCTAACACATATATATGGAATTTAAGGGAAAAAAATGTCATGAAGAACGTAGGGGTAAAACAGGAATAAAGACGCAGACCTACTGGAGAACGGACTTGAGGATATGGGGAGGGGGAAGGGTGAGCTTTGACAGGGCGAGAGAGAGTCATGGACATATACACACTAACAAACGTAGTAAGGTAGATAGCTAGTGGGAAGCAGCCGCATGGCACAGGGATATTAGCCCGGTGCTTTGTGACAGCCTGGAGGGGTGGGATAGGGAGAATGGGAGGGAGGGAGACGCAAGAGGGAAGACATATGGGAACATATGTATATGTATAACTGATTCACTTTGTTATAAAGCAGAAACTAACACACCATTGTAAAGCAATTATACCCCAATAAGGATGTTAAAAAAAAAAACTTTCTGTGTCACAAAGGACACGATAAGCTAATTAGGACACACTGGTAGAAAGTAATTGCAATACACTTAACAAAGGATTAGTATCAGAATGTATAAAGAAAACAAAGAAAGAAAGAGAAAGACCTCAACAGGCAAATGGGAAAGAATATAAATGGTATTTGCAAAGAAGAAAAATGAGTATTCAGTAAACAAATGAAGACATAAACAACTATCGTATAACCATACAACTGAATACTATACAATAATAAAAATAAGCAACTACTGATACATGCAACAACATAAATCGATCTCAAGTTAATCTCAAAAGGTTACATATCATATGATTCTATTTATGTAACATTCTTGAAATGATGGTGATGGAGAACAGATCAGTGATTTCCAGGGGTTAGAGGTAGGGGGAGGGTGTGACTATAAGTGCACAGCTCAAAGCAGTTTTTTAGGTGATGGATCTGTTCTGCATCCTGATGGTGGTGATTGTTATATACAAATATATACATGAAATAAATTCATAGAACTACAGATACTCACAAAATAAGTGAGGGCATGTGAAATCCAAACAAGGTTTGTAGTTAACAGTATCATACCATTGTCAATTTCCTGGTTTTGATGATTGTACTATGGTAATATAAGATGTTAATACTGGGGAAAGCTGAGAGAAGGGTACGCAGGACCTCTCTGTACAATTTTGGCAACCTTTATGTGAGTCTAAAATCATTTCAAAATAAAAATTTAAAAATAAATAAACGTATAAAGACATGCTCAACATTTCTAGTAATCAAGGGAATAGAAATTCAAATAATATATTATTTTCCAGCCTAGCAAAAAATATCTGGTATTATCAAATATTGACAGTAAGACTGTACCACTGGCTGATGAGAATTTAAATTGGTCCAGTCCCTTGGGAAAGTAATGTGGCAATATATATTAAAGTAAAAAATGTATAGAACTTATGGTCCAGTAATTTTGCCCATGTCTCCTCTAGCATGATCTACTTTGTTCTTTTTTTTTTTTTTTGCGGTACGTGGGCCTCTCACTGCTGTGGCCTCTCCCGTTGCGGAGCACAGGCTCCGGACGCGCAGGCTCAGCGGCCACGGCTCAAGGACCCAGCCGCTCCGTGGCATGTGGGATCTCCCCGGACTGAGGCACGAACCCGTGTCCCCTGCATCGGCAGGCGGACTCTCAACCACTGAGCCACCAGGGAAACCCTACTTTGTTCATTTTAACAGTAGTTAAAACAGTGAAAAACTGGAAACAGCCAAAATGTCCAGTGGTAGGAGGAATAGCTAAATAAACTGCAGTGTAGTCTTACTATGGAATACTATGGGGCAATTAAATAAAATCAAGTATATCTATATGTAATAACATAGATATATTTCCAGAACACATAACTGAGTAAAAACTTTACAAAGTGACACATATGGTAGGATCTCTTTTATGTGCTTAAAGTAATAAAACAAACCAGAAAATAATGCTATATTTGGGCTAAGGGTACATAGCTATGCATGTAATTACACCAAAAAAGATCTAGAATGAAACACACCAAACTAATAACAGAAAGGACAAGGACAAAGAGAGGAGCAGGGTTAAATGAGATTTCTCGGCATTGTTTTAAATTTTTTACCAGGAATTTATATTGGCATACTACTTATGTAATTAAAGTAAGTAGAAAAAAATTTTTAAGAAAATATGATGCAAATATTGTGGTTGAGAATCAAAGTGATATTCAAACACTGTGATGAGTAGGGATGCAACTGCATACAAAATGCTGAGGTTTCATATTTATCTACAGGAGCTGAAAATTGAAACCATCTAAACAGATGTTTGATTAGACCACAATGTCAACTGAAAAGGAACCAATCTCAACCACCAAAAGTACTAATGTACTAGTACTAACACATCACACTACAAGAGGTAAAAAAGGCTAACCTCAGCAGTAGATAAAAATTGGATAAGTGGTTTTCCATATTATTTGATAAAACAATCAAAACCACAATTGGCACATCTGAACTCATGATTCACTTCCTGTCTCTTATATACCCTTGTTCATTGATACATGGGGAAATAAAATGGAGAAATAAGAACAAATCTTTGGTAAATGGAATATAATCTATAAAAAATTGAATCACTATGTTGTACACCTGAAACTAATATTGTAAATCAACTATACTTCAATGTAAAAAAGAAGACAAAGTAGATTTAACCAGCTATGCATATTGTGAAATGTATCGAAGTCTTATTTGTTCAAATATCACAATTTTTTAAATTAATATAGAAAATAGAAGACAGATCTTAGGTTGTCCACAAACACAAGTTCATTATAAATTTGTAAGTCCTGATTAGGCAACAAGAATGATAAAGATCAACAAAGAATCCTCTCCCATTGAGAGCAGGCTGATAGAGATATCTACAGTCATTCTTATTGATTATTCAACAAACATATAACAAGCAACTATTGTAACAAACACTATGCTAGGTGCTAGGAATACAGAGATAAATTGGGTACAGATCTCTGCCACAAAGATTTTCAGTTTTATTGGGGAGAAAGACACAAAATATAAGTACAGCTTGCTATTTGACCAGGATGAAGATCCCTCTCCCCTGTGCGTTGGCAATAAAAAACCCCCAAACATCAGAAATTCATTCCATCCCTTTGTCATCAACTCTTAGAGGTTTACGGATGGGCATATAGTGGTTACCTCAATTAAGTGAGAGGTGATATTTTGCAGTGACAAAATATTAGGAAAGAGAGGTTATACTTCTGGTAATGGTCCCATAAGACCAAACCCCACACACAGAGATATCAACAAAAAGTGCTGGACAAATGTAAAAAAACAACTGCCTGAAAGCATAAGACAGCAATCAAAAGCAGGTAGAAACTGGTAGGAAGGCAACACTTGGAAGAAAGGAAGGATAGTAGATGAGTTTGCTATTTTTATGGCTTTTCATCTGGGGGCAAGCCCCATAGCAGCTAAAACTCAGAAGAAAACCCACATTCTTACAAGACTGAAGAGACAGAGGAAGGTGACTGGTAGTATAGAGGCTTCAAGATCCAAGAAGCTCCTGGTGCTTCACCACGCAACAGAAAAAGATCCAGGCCATGAGTCTCCTGACCCTTCACCCAATGGCAGAAGGCAACTGAGGGCATTATGTCTCAGCCCTCTACCCAATGGCAGAGAGCCATGCAGACCCCACAACTCCTGACCTTTTACTCAGCAGTAAACAGTGGCCAGGTAAGTACTTCCATACCCCAGTGGCACTGGCAGAAATCGAGTATTAAGGGTACCAGCATCAGATGGCCAGGAAAGAGGCCAGGGAAAATGCTCTCTGTCCTATGGGTCCAGTATCCTCCACTCCCCAAATCTAACACTTGGTAGCCCAAAGAAGCACCTTCCACTCCTGCAGGTAGCACTGATGGAAACCCAGCAAGAGCTCGAACAGAGCCAGAAGACCAAGCAGACCAGAATAGCATTACAAGAGTTCAGAAAACTAAATTATCATTGGAACTACATACAGCCCGCCAAAGTAGGATAGAATCTACAGGCTAAACTTAACAGGGCAAGTGCCTACTAAAATAGAAGATTTAAATATGATCAAGACAACATATATATACTACCAAACATAAAATAGTTGGCTGGTGGGAAGCAGCAGCATAGCACTTAAGTCTTAGGACTTAAGTCTGCCATTTTATTTTTTAAAAATATTTATTTATTTTATTTTTGGTTGTGTTGGGTCTTAGTTGCAGCACACAGGATCTTTTGCTGTGGTGTGAAGGCTTCTCTAGTTGTGGTGTGCCAGCTCCTGGGTGCGTGGGCCCTCTAGTTGCCCTGCCACATGTGGGATCTTAGTTCCCTGACCAGGGATCGAACCTGTGTCCCCTGCATTGGAAGGCGGATTCATAACTACTGGACCACCAGGGAAGTCCCAAGTCTGCCATTTTAGTATTTGCTTTTTCCGTATGGTTGTCTTTCCTCTGTTTCTCTTTTCTTGCCTTCCTGTGGGTTACTTGCAAATTTTTTAAGATTCCTTCTTGTTTTATGTATACTGTTTTGAGTATATTGGGCTGTAAGTTTACTTAGTGGTTGCTCTCTCTCTCTCTCTTTCTCTATGTTTATCCCTGGTTGTCCAGTGGTTAGGACTCCAAGCTTTCACTGCCAAGGGCCTGGGTTCAATCCCTGGTTGGGGAACTAAGATCCCACAAGCTGTACAGCATGCAGCCAAAAAGAAACAAATAAATAAAAATTAAAAAAACATAGAGCAGGATAAATTAATCTATGGTGAAAAAAAATCAACAGTGGTCAACTCTGGTGGGGTGGGGGGGCACTGATTGGGAAGGGGCATGAAGGAACTTTCTGTAGTAATGGCAATATTCTTTATTATGTGGGCAAGCTAGAGCCTACGGGCCAAATCTGGTGCACCAACCATTTTTGTGAATAAAGTTGTATTGGAACACAGCCATGCCAAATATTTTACATATTGTCTATGGCTGTTTTCATGCATGCAATAGCAGAGTTGAGTAAATGCAACAGAGACTACATAGCCCACAAAGCCTAAAATAGTTACTATATAGACCTTTGCCAACATCTGTTTTATATTTTGATAATGGTTTGGGTTACACAGGTGTAAGCATTTGTCAAAACTCACTGAATTATGATCTGTGCATTTTACAGAACATAAATTTAAACTAAAAAAAATATAAACAAATACTGAATTCTAGTCAACGATATGCATGCTTAAGTGTTAATGGATGAAGTGTACTAATATCAGCAACTTTAATTTTGAAATGACCAGAAAAATAAGATGGACTAATAAATGGATAAAGGGGTAGATAGATATGTGATAGAGCAAATACAGCAGAAGTTAACTGCAGAATCTAGTTGGTAGGTATATGGGTGTTCACTTATTTTTTATCGACTTTTCTGTAACTTTGAAATTTTTCTTAATAAAATGTTGGGGGAAACTACTGGGCATATGCCCTGAGAAAACCATAATTCAGAAAGAGTCATGTACTACAATGTTCACTGCAGCTCTATTTACAATAGCCAGGACATGGAAGCAACCTAAGTGTTCATCAACAGATGAATGGATAAAGAAGATGTGGCACATATATACAATGGAATATTACTCAGCCATAAAAAGAAACGAAATTGAGTTACTTGTAGTGAGGTGGATGGACCTAGAGTCTGTCATACAGAGTGAAGTAAGTCAGAAAGAGAAAAACAAATACCGTATGCTAACACATATATATGGAATCTAAAAGAAAAAAAATGGTTCTGAAGAACCTAGGGGCACGACAGGAATAAAGATGCCAATGTAGAGAATGGACTTGAGGACACGGGTAGTGGGAAGGGTAAGCTGGGATGAAGTGAGAGAGTGGCATGGACATATATACACTACCAAATGTAAAATAGATAGCTAGTGGGAAGCAGCTGCGTAGCACAGGGAGATCAGCTCGGTGCTTTGTGACCACCTAGAGGGGTGGGATAGGGAGGGTTGGAGGGAGACGCAAGAGGGAGGAGATATGTGGTTATGTGTATATGTATAGCTGATTCACTTTGTTATAAAGCAGAAACTAACACACCATTGTAAAGCAATTATACTCCAATAAAGATGTTAAAAAATAAACAATAATAATAAAAGAAAATGTGGTATAGATATACAATGGAATATTACTCAGCCATAAAAAATGTTGGGGGAAATTTTTTTAATTAGGAAAGGAAAGTATACAACACTTGCCCACAGAAATGAACATTCCATTCTGAAATACCTTGTTAAGAAATTTATTCTAAAGAAATAAATCCCCAATAGCATGCTTTGTCTGAAGAAACTTCAACTCTAAAGATCTTTATTAATCCTTGATCATTCCTGTTAGAAGTCAGAGTGCACACATCAGAATTCATTATAATTTATGCCCTTGATGAAGAGGGAATTTTATAAAACACAATACTTGAGATCATAGCTGTTTGGAATAGTAATATCACCACTAAAATACTCTTCCCACATAGCACACCTATTATCTAAGGACCTCATACATTTTATTAGCCAAACTCAATAAATTCAGAGTCTTTAGAGATACCTGAAGCAGAACAGAAGAGAAAAAAAATAAACTGGATTCTCAGTTCCTTCCTTTAATTAATTCAATCAATCCCCTGAGTTAATTATATCTCACTGAAGTCATCATGCTCTTTTTCTCAAATTTTGGCAGGGAGGATAGCTATCTTACAAAGAGGACGAATGGTGTATAATGATTAAGGGCACAACCTCTGCAGCCAGGTAGTCTGGGTTCAAATCCTGGCCCTCCCGTATGACACTGGGAAAGTTATTTAACCTCTCTGAACCTCAGTTACCCCTAATGACAGCTACTATTCATAGGTTTGTTGTGAGGATAGTGCACATAAAGCCATTAGAATAGTATTTAGCACCTAAGAATCACTCAATAGTGTTCACTCTTATCATCTCATAAAGGCAAATGCTTTATTATAAATGTAGAACAATAAGATAGCCATAGGCTTGTAACATACTAGGACTAACAGGCCTTCTTGCTGTTCTTTGAACATCCCAGACCCACTCCTCCCTCAAAGCCCTTGCACTGGTTATTCCCTCTACCTGAAATGTGTGCTATAGACTCTCTCATCTCCTTCAAGTGTGTGCTCAATTGTCAACCTTCTCAATGAGGCCTACCCTGATCTCCACCTTATTTAGAATTGCAACCCACTTTCCTCCTTACCCTGCTCCACATTTCCCCCAATCTCCCTGTACTGTATTATATAATTTACTTTTTTATACTATTATGGTTAGTGACAGTCTACCCACATTAGGCAACAAAACTCAATGACAGAAGGGATTTTTGTCTTTTATTCACTGATATATCCCAAGTAGGTGCTCAAATATTTTTTGTTAGCATCATCTAGTCTACCCCTTCACTTTACAGATGAGGAAACTCCAAAAAGACTCGAATCAAAGCTACCCAGTGAGTAAGGAAAAAAGGCAGGAACAAGGACTGTGACTTCCAGTCTGGTGCCATTTCTACTACAGCTCACTATCTCCTTGACCCTTGAACATTACAGAAAATTCACAGTCATCTATATTTTCCCCCCAGGAGGATTTACCTTTGGAATTTCTTGGCCTTGCAAATACTGCTGTGTCTGTAATACAGAAATGCTCTGAGAGGCAGTAGAAGCCTGTACTGGAATACTAAGTGGCGACAGATGAACAGAAGATGGCTGATTTGTAAGGGCTATCCCAGAGCTTGGATGAGGGTCTGGTGTTGTCATTGTGTTTCTGATGACCCACAAACAAGCGCTAAGCTAGAAGATGACTGCCACTGTGGCTGGACAGAAGACTGCTGCTGAATGCATGCTGGCTGGTGCTGTGCTAGGTTTCATTGCAGGGGAAAGGTTTGACTGCTGTCTAATGCCTGAAGCACTTGAGGCTGCTCTAAAGGCTGTATTACGTATTGTTCCATTGCCGCTAGTTGCAACTGTTCTTGCAAAGGAGGTGTAATCTGGACCATGTTTGTAATGGCCTTTGGAATACCTGTAATGGCTGAATGTGGTTAGTTGCCTGTGAATGAGGTACCTGCTGCTGGAAAGCAGCATGTTGGCTATATAAAGACTGCTGTTGATTTATGGGACCTTCTTGAGTAGACAACTGATGGGTTTCCTGTGCTTATGTATGAGATGAATGAGTCATCTGCTGATGATGAATGAAAGCTGAGTGAGAAACCTGGCTTGGTGTTACATGTGATTGGGAGAGCTGTGCAGAGAAGTGTGGGGGCTGGATCTGGGCCTCTGAGGAGGCCTGCTGAATGAAGGACATTTGTGCAGGGTGTTGAAGCTGTCCTTCCACAGCCATCTGAGATGTAATGCTGACTGGGCTTTTAGCTGCTGGTACCCAAAACTGACATCTGCTTAGGATAGAAATGCTGAATTCTGCACATTAAATAAAGGCTCAATAGAATGTGTTTGTGTATCTAAGGTTAATGATAAATAATGTTAAATGTCTTATGTCTTTTGTTCCAAGGCTGAAGAACCTTGGGGTTGTGTTAAATAGGCTTGTTGCTCAGAAGTCTGTGCTACATAAAGTGGTACTAAGTATAAGCCCTGATCTGCTGAGTTTGTAATATGTACTTGCCTGCTATCAGAAGGGTTTACGGTGTATACTTGCTGGGTTATGAAGGCTGCCTGTTCAGTTGTCTGGATATAAACAGTGTGTCCTGAATAAGGGACATACTCAAGTGCCTGGTAAGCAGGCTGTTCCACATGTTGCACAGGGTAAGCTGCTTGGATTATACATCCTGGCTGGTCTGGAAAAGGTGACCGAACCAGAGATTGCACTGTATAAACAGGCTGCCCCTAGGCCGGGACCAAATAAGAGGGCTGTGCCACAGGTGGGACTGGATAAGAAGAAGCATGTATAGAATAGGTTGGCTGTGATAGCAGTGGCTGTATAGTGTAAAGAGGATGCTCTGGGGCTGGCAGTGAATAAACAGTCTGTGTTGGAGCCTTCATTGGGTAAGTGGCTGTGATGGGTAAGAAGCTTATTCCTGGGGAAGTATCACAAAGGGCAGCTACTCAGGAGCCTTCAATGGGAAAGATGGCAGTTCTGCAGGTGGTCCTGAATAAGTGTGTTGAACAGAATAAAATGGCTGTTCCAGGGACTGAATCACACTTTCAGTACTACCCTCTGACTGCTGCTGACTTACATGAGTTTCAGATTTTCATAGTACAATCCTGCTGAACATTTTTCTGTGGTGATGCCATAATCTTAGGTTGTAACATCAATGGCTACTGCTGAATAGAGGCTTGGAAACAAGGTTTCTTCAAACGCACAGTCTGGCTTTGTGGCACTGAAGAACTGGGAATTATAGACTCCTGATGTATCACTGAGTATGGCTGGCATACTGAATGCATCTTTTGTGAGAAGGGTGATGGGCTCCCGAATGCCCCCCAATGGAATTAGAAGGGAGCTGAGCTGTACCAGAAGCATTCTGTGCACTGCTCACACGTTGGGCAAAAGAATGATTCAACAAAGCTTGAGGGTGATTAACTGACAAGAAACTAGGAATTTGATTGGCATTTGGTAATTTGGTTAATGCCTGATTCCCATTTCTAGGGTCAGGCTCAAGCTGAAGACCAACTGTTGGATCCTGGGAAGTCATTTGTGAAGCAAGCAATATCTGAGGAGAAACTACAGAGAAGACTGGTTGTGGAACTCCAGTAACTGACAAGTCTAAAGTCATAGGTTGAGCTGAAATTTGTCCATCTGCTCCAAAGGTCAGCTATAGTTCCTAATGCTGGTGCAAGGAAAATTCAAATTATAAATGCATATACCATGGGAATTCCCTGGCGTCCACTGGTTAGGGCTTGGTGCTCTCGCTGCCAGGGGCCCAGGTTCAATCCCAGGTTGGGGAACTAAGATCCTGCAAGCTGCACAGTGAGGCCAAAAAAAAATTTTTTTATTAAAAAATAAAATAAATGCATATACCATGCTCATTTTAATGGTCCCAGACAGAATGATAGATAAAATAATGCTATGTTGTAAAAATTTCAGGGACTTCCCTGGTGGTGCAGTGATTAAGAATCCACCTGCCAATGCAGGGGACACGGGTTCAATCCCTGGTCCGGGAAGATCCCACATGCCGTGGAGCAACTAAGCCCGTGTGCCACAACTACTGAGCCTGTGCTCTAGAGCCCACGCGCCACAACTACTGAAGCCCACATGCCTGGAGCCCATGCTCCACAACAAGAGAAGCCACCTTATTGAGAAGCCCATGCACAATAACAAAGAGTAGCCCCCGTTCACCACAACTAGCGAAAGCCCGTGCACAGCAATGAAGACCCAAAGCAGCCAAAAATAAATTAAAAAAGAATTTCAGAAGGTTATCAAAAAGGTGCTGGGTATAGCATTAGTCCTATAAAAATCCTAATACCATGAGTAAATGCTAATTGAATACACTAAGGGACTGAGACCAGTCCCCAGGCAACATATTGCTCATGGCTTCTCATTTATTGCACTTGCCACATAACTCATTCAAACCCTGGCAGAAATTCAGAGTAATTGAATCTGACACCTTCACATACCAGACAGTGGAAGTTCAAAAGGATTTCAATATCATAGTTAAAGGGAACAGAGAAGCTCTCTCAAGAGGAGAGGAGTGAGTTGGCTGAATACATATAGGCTGGCTGTAATAATTCCTAGAACTTGAACCACCACATTCATAAAAAGACCCCCACTGGTTAAAGTGCTTGCTTATGTGGATTCTATATATTAGGTGAAAAAGGCAGGCTATAAAATAGTATGTATGTGATATACATATGTATGTATAAACAAAGTTATATATGTATACATAGAAAAAAAAGACAAATCTAGAGTCTCTACCACCAAATGTAACAATAATTTATTTCTAGCTGGAGAGATAGTAGGTGATTTTCACTGTCTTCTTTATAACTTTATAGGCTTTATTTTAAATAGGTAAATAACACTTTCATAAAGTTTTTAAACTTCTTTTAAAAATTTTGGAAACACATTTCAAAATACACATACCTGTATATTTACGTGGTTGAACCTAAGTTAATTTAAGCATCCATCCAACACACTTCGCATTATAGTCTTAAAAAGAGATAAATCCAACCACAACATAAGCTCAAGTATGAACATATACCGTATAAGCTACAAATACTAGCCAAACACCATGCACTGTCAACCATATCAGATTAAATATACCCCCAGCAGATTTTAAATGCATCTGGCATTTGTCAAGTACATGTATGTTTTCCCCTACAAGTCTGTGAGTTCTTCAGGGCAAGGACCATATTTTATCTCATTGTATATCCCCAGAGATGATAGTCATTAAAAGTTTGTTGATGAACTATGACTATATACCAATCTCTTAAAAGCAACAGATCACCAGCTGCTAACTAAATCACATACAGAAAATGCCTAGGAGCTCAGACCAACTCATTCCCAAAGAGAGAAGAGACACACAGGGGATGGTAGGGTTGAGGAAAGAAAATGGGATAACAGAGAAAAGCCCAACCATGTATCCAGAGTCCATAACCTAGGAAACCAGGATATAGTCTTGATATATGAACTCTCACAAAGACTGTGTACTCGTTGTCAGAAATGAGTACCATTGACTTTGAGAGTCTAAATGACAAAAACACTTATTTCTCCTACAGAAATAAATGTGAACCAAAAGAGTCAAGAATTTAGATGAAAGTGCTTAAAATTATAAGAGTCTATGAAATACTATTTCTACTTAACTACCAAAGACATCCCTCTACATTCAAACCAGGCTGGAAAAGTCCAATACAAAAAACAAACCATAAAAAGGGATCTGAGTCCTAAATAATTTTTTTTAATTTATTTATTTATGTTTGGCTGTGTTGGGTCTTTGTTGCTGCGCGCGGGCTTTTCTCTAGTTGCGGTGAGTGGGGGCTACTCTTCGTTGCAATGCACGGGCTTCTCATTGCAGTGGCTTCTCTTGTTGCAGAGCACGGGCTCTAGGTGCACGGGTGCGTGGGCTCTAGAGCACAGGCTCAGTAGTTGTGGCGCATGGGCTTAGATGCTCCGCAGCATGTGGGATCTTCCTGGACCAGGGCTCTAACCCGTGTCTCCTGCATTGGCAGGCGATTATTTTTTTTCTTTTTTTTAAAATTTACTTTATCTTTGGCTGCATTGGGTCTTTGTTGTTGCGTGCAGGCTTTTCTCTAGCTGCGGCAAGCGGGGGCTACTCTTCGTTGCGGTATACAGGCTTCTCAGTGCAGTGGCTTCTCTTGTTGTGAAGCACAGGCTCCAGGTGCATGGGCTTCAGTAGCTGTGGTGCACAGGCTCAGTAGTTGTGGCTCGCGGGCTCTAGAGCACAGGCTCAGTAGTTGTGGTGCATGGGCTTAGCTGCTCCACGGCATGTGGGATCTTCCTGGACCAGGGCTCGAACCTGTGTTCCCTGCATTGGCAGGAGGATTCTTAACCACTGTGCCACCAAGGAAGCCCTGGCAGGTGGATTCTTAACCACTGCACCACCAGGGAAGTCCCCTAAATAAACTTTTTTATCCGTATATGGAGTTCTCAGTTTCTCTTCCAATTATACAAGCAGTGTCTCAAGATTCTAGTTACACAATGTTAGACACATCCTCAAGAAGAATGTCTTAAGTGAAGGAAAGTATAAACAACTTTTTGCTTTCAGTGACTTTTATATAAACTAGGATGAATTTATGAAAGAGAGCCTTTGCCTGTCAGAAAACCTAGGCAGTGTTAAATAAGTTTAACTGAATACGGAGACTCTAAAATGTATCTTACCTTTACCTGTGAGACCTTTGGGACACTTAATGGCAAAAACTGGAGTTGTGAGACAAGCGGAGGTCCAAGGACATGTACAGGCAGAACAGTGGACTGACCTTGAAGCAAAGGCAAAATTTGGGGCTGAGTCAGCTTTGGCTGCTTCTGCAACTGTTAAAAAAAAAATTAAAGATAAACTCTCCCATTTACAGTAAATATACTGATTATATATTTAAAATATATTTAACACTTCACCTCACCCCTGAAATCTGCTGGTAATGTCCCACTAGCTGCTGGGATGGATAAATTTTCCCTGGAACATTTATTTCAGGCTGTGGGTTGTTAGAAACCATTTGAGAGCCCATCATCTGGTCTGAGGAGTAGGCTATACTGGGCTGATTTGAAGTTTCTGAATGTATAACTGATCCAGCTCCTGCCTCAGACAAACTGTCACCTATGGCAAAGAAAACAAGTGATAGGTAGAAGGGAAAAACTTGAAACACAAGGTCCAAATAGCACAGGAAATGGTAAGTGTTTCTTTAATTTTTTTCTTTTTTACTCTGACAACCTTAAACAGCTTCAAATAAAATATGTACACTGCAGAATTAATAAAAAACCATCATGTAAACTCTCCATGTTGATACTGTGGTATAACTAAAATATTCTTAGTAAAGCAAAACTACAAACAAAGAATCACATAAAAGTCAACTCGATTTGCTGGCCATTTCATGCATATCCTAACTAATCTTTGTTTGCCATTAGGATTTCAGTAAAATCTAGGTAGCATATTCTCATTCTCCTAGAATCTGGCTAGAAAATAATACTGCCTTTATGGTACAACTGGATATTACTACGAAAATACTGTGTCCTTCTAGAGAAGAGAATGCATTACAGCAGAAATATTAGAGAAACTGTGTTAGTTTTATACTTGGGTCTAAAATACAAAAGTTCTTAAAGTCTAGAAAATTCCCTCTTGAAGAATAAATTCTATCTTTAGTTGCATATCTTCTTTACTAAAGGATTTACCATGAGACCCTTAAAAATGGTAAAAAGATTATAATCCTTATTCAACTGGTACCTTGGACAAGTCACTTAACAGAACAGTTTCTTAATTTTAAAATAAGGAAACTATCTGCCTTGCCTATTTCAGGGATTTTGTAAAAGGATTAATGAAATGATAGATAACAAAATGCTTTGAAACACACAAAAGTACTATTTAAAGATAAGGGAATACAATTACACATTTCCTTTTATAAATTATAACTGTGTTACTTGTAACAGAGGAGCAATGCCATTGTGGTTTTCTTTGCAGAAGCTGTTGTCGCACATGTTGATCAACTTCAGTTTCTTCACATTCAGCCCCGCTGTGCTGAGCAGGAGGAGGGGGCAAAGCTGTATTTTGGGGCTGAGGGAGTATATTCCCCACAGACTTGCACTGGGAGTCTCTGCGTTCTTCCAAACAGCCAGCTGGCTTCTTCTCCCTTGTCTTCTTTATCAGGGCCACCCGGTCTCTAATGGACTTAGCAACAGCTTTGGAATCACTTTCATGGAAGAATCCTGACTTGACCTACAAACAAAACATAACAAGCAAACCACATCTTTAAGATTTTCACTTTTACTTTTTACTAGCAGAGTTATTTTCTGCCCCCAAATTCCAAATGCTATGAAATAACAGTTAATTTGTTTCTATGTTCTTTCTTAATCAGACATGCATAAATGCCAGAGCCTTTAGTAAGAAAAGCAACACTATTACCAAGCATTGTTGAAATAATTCTGGCTTTAAACAAAAACAAACAAATAGCTTGGTATTTCAGTACATGCAGTCTTATTACAGGTAATTTATGACTGCCATTAAGTTTTGTGAAACATTAAAAAGGTTTCCTCATTCAACAACAGTAAGTGTCTACAATGTGCCCAGTATTGGGCTCTGGAGACATATAAGTGCCTAAGCTGGTCCTTTGTCCCATATGCACACACAAGCTGGTGGTGAGAGAAGGATAAAAACAACATAAGGGGCTTCCCTGGTGGCGCAGTGGTTAAGAATCTGCCTGCCAAGGCAGGGGACATGGGTTTGAGCCCTGGTCCGGGAAGATCCCACATGCCGCGGAGCAACTAAGTCCGTGCACCACAACTACTGAGCCTGCACTCTAGAGCCCATGAGCCACAACTACTGAGCCCACGTACCACAGCTACTGAAGCCTGAGCACCTAGAGCCCGTGCTCTGCAACAAGAGAAGCCACCGCAATGAGAAGCCCACGCACCGCAACGAAGAGTAGCCCCCGCTGGCCGCAACTAGAGAAAGCCCATGCACGGCAACGAAGACCCAACACAGCCAAAAATAAATAAATAAAGTAAATAAAAATTTTTAAAAAACATAAAGTGAAATAAAAGGTAGAAATGAGCTGCTGCAAAAGCCCTAAAGGAGCACAAGCCTCTCTGGTGAAAGCAGAGAAAGCATCACAGAGGAAGGTAAAGTCTGACCTGGATTAAAACAAAACAAGGAACTTGCAGGCTATTGAGGGAGAGGTAGATGAAGTTCAGAGATCAACACTCTAGGCAGAGGAAGTATGCTTATGGCAAAGTGCTATATCTTACTAGGTGTTAGAAGAGTGACAGAAGTTAATGACTTATTGTCTGAAAGGAACAGGGCTGAGTAACAGAGATAATGACTTGAGGAGGTGCCATGGCATATTATACTCAGTCCTACAATCTGTTTTTTAAAGCATATCATGGGGGTCTGCAGACTCGGGGACATTTCATCGTAGTTGAAAAATGATTAAAATGTTAGATGGAATCCATATATTTAATTTCACTCCCTCCCAAAGTTCAAAAAACACTCCCAGAGTAAATGGATTTTTAAGTCATAAACTCACAAGAATAGAAAGAATAAAGGCAACAACAACAACAGACAATGTTTTGGACATTTGGGGATGTGGAAAACAAACAGATAATAACTGACCTAGTGGACCTGAAAAAGTGAACCAGGGAAAGCTGAAAATCATTCCCATTTATACTGAATAATACTCGTAACACACAGGAACTGGCAGTACCAGGTACTTACAGAACTGGGTAAAGTCAAAAGAAATGACTAAAATAAGGAAGACTAAGTGAAAGGGTTTTGAGAAGTAGTTAGGTATTAGGTCCCTGTGCTCCACCCTCCAGTCCACACCTTTGGGTGATTGCTTCTTCCCTACCTGAGAAGTCTGTAATTTTGTTCTCTGGAGAGGGTAAAAGAGGATCATATCTGGACTAGGGAACACCAGGCACAGTTGAGGGTATGGCTACCATAACAAAAACAAGAAGATTAAATGACCATATGCATGCTGAACGCCATACACAGAAACCCCCAGCCCTCTTCCCCACTTGGCTACCAAAATATCAGTAACCAGATCCTTACCCTCCAGGCAGGATATTGAAAGATGCTTCTCTGGAGAATCTGGCCAATCCAAGAAGAAAGACCCACAACTATTTATGTCAAAGATTCCCCAATTATTGGCCCACCTAAATACTTGAGAGTAAAGGTTAACACGTCTGACATAAGCAATCATACCATCCAATCAGCTTGTTAGTCCCTGTCATAGGCAAAATCATGGCCCCTCAAAGATGTCCCATCCTAATCCTCAAACCTGTGAATATGATGAGATAGCACTCCCATTATTGAGCTATACACAATTGACCTTAAGACAGAAAGATCTGGGTGAGCCTTTTACCAGCTAGTGAAGGATTAAACTTGCCATTCCTGACTTTGAAGATGGAGTGGGGGCATGTGAAAGGACTGAAGAACAGTCTCTAGGAGCTGAGAGTGACCCCCAGCTAACAGCCAGAAAGGAAATGAAGACCTTAGTCTTACAACTGCATGGAACTAAACTCTGTCAACAACCTGGTTGAGCCCAAAAGCAGATTCTCTCCCAGAGCCTCCAGCTAAGAGTCCAGGCCACCAAACCTTGATTTCAGCCTGTGAGACTCTAAGCAGAGAATCCAGTAAAGCCTACCAGGACTTCTGACCCACGGAACTGAAATAACAAAAGGGTGTTGTTTTAGCCCACTAAATCTGTGATAACTTGCTATACAGCAATAGAAAACTAATAGTCTCCTACTATTGATCATGAGCAGCCAGCCAAGAATAACCAGAAATATGAGAAAAGCCTCTAACAAGAAGATGGAGCACAAAACCAACAAAAAACCCCAGCAACTTGGAGAAAAGATACTATGCAGGGAGAAAAAAAGTGTCAAAAACACTCTCTTCACTAAAATTACAGAGAGGTGCCATAATATCGCATCCACAAAACAAAGAACAAGACGTTTACTCTAAAAAAGGAACAGACCAAAAAAAAAAAAAAATGAAAAGGAACTCTTGAAATTAAAAACAAGATAGTAGAAATGAAAAACTCAATGGAAGAGTTAGAAAATAAAGTTGACAATGTCTTCCAGAAAGGAGAATAAAAAGACAAAAAGATAGAAAAGAACATTGGAGAAACAGTCCAAGAGGCCAAACATCCAAATAACAGCAGTTCTAGAAAGAGAAAACAAAGGGAAAGAACTCAACAATAAAATACTTTTAAGAAATTTCCCAGAAACTAAAGGATATGAGTCCACTGAGTATCCAACACAGTGGATGAAAACAGACCCCAACCAAGACACACTGTGAAAATTTATAATCCTGAGAAGAAAGAGAAGATATTACAAGCTTCCAGAGAGGAAAAAATGGATCACATGCAAAAGATCCAGAAAACAGAACATCTTTGTATTTCTCAATATCAATACTGAAAGCTAGAAAATCATGGAGCAATGACTTTAAATTTTTTTAACTGCCAACCTAAAATGACTTAGCCAGCCAAATATGAAGACAGAATAAAGATGTTTTTAATACATGCAAGTCTCAAAGAATTTACCTCCCATATACCCTTTCTTAAGAAGTTGGCAGAGGAAGTGAGCCACTAAAACAAAAGGTAAGCAAAGAAAGAGAAAGACATGGGATTTAGGACACATGAATTCCAATACAGGAGAGAGGCAGAGAAGTCTAGAATGATAGTAAAAAGAAAGACCAGTATGATAGTTATGTAGCAGATGTCCAAGACAATCATTCTAGATTAGAACCATGTGACTAGAAAGATAGGCATGTTAAAGGCTATCATCTCCAAGATACCCACTGTCAATGTCCCATACTCCTTTTATTTATTTATTTTAATTAATTTATTTTTGGTTGTGTTGGGTCTTTGTTGCAGTGCATGGGCTTCTCATTGCAGTGGCTTCTCTTGTTGCAGAGCATAGACTCTAGGCACATGAGCTTCAGTAGTTGTGGCTCGCGGGGTCTAGAGCGCAGGCTCAGTAGTGGTGGCACACGGGCTTAGTTGCCCTGCGGCATGTGGAATCTTCCCGGACCAGGGCTCAAACCCGTGTCCCCTGCATTGGCAGGTGGATTCTTAACCACTGTGCTACCAGGGAAGCCCCCATACTCCTTTTAAACCTGAGGACAGAATGCCCAGGTGAGCCTGGCTCAAAGTATCTGGACTTTGCTAATTTGACCACATGCTGCTGAAGCTCATGCACACCCTCCCTCCAAGTACTGCACAGCCTGGATCGGGCATGCACATACATTCCACCCAACAGAAGTTATCTGTTGTCTTCTACTCTTGCGGGGGGAGCGGGTCATGGGGAGATGAGAAGTCAGAGGGGCCCACTCCCCATCAAAGCATATTGTTACCAGACAACTAATTTTTCTGGTCTGCACAACAGCCCTCTGGTGCCCTAACTGTGGTGAGCCATGTGTGTCTCCCTGGACTCACATGTGACCTCACCCTGATGACCTCCCTAGACTCGGCTCTCATAAACTCTTAGGGAAGCTGAAGCCAGACTATGACCGAGAGACTGTTCAGCTTATCCCCTCCTGGGCATCTTCACCTAACAGTAACTTCAGTAACCAGCTAGGTGTGTGTTTGCCACTCTGGTTTTCAAAACAAAATAATATATATTATTTAGGTAAACTATAATGAAAAGCAAAGGAATGAGTAACACAAAAGTCAGGGTAGATATTACCTGTGGTAATGAGGGAGAGGAACGCAAGTGGGGGAGGGGCACACAGGTAGCTTCTAAAGTTCCAGTAGTGTTCTATTTCTTAACAGAAGTAGAGTTTTACTATTCTTTATACTGTACATACAAATTTAATATACTCTGTTGTAGAGATATATTTCACAATAAAATTACAATTTAAATAAAGAAAATGAGAGGAAAGAAAGCAATCAGAAGGAGAAAGGAATCAACCCTGATACTATAAGGGGAGGGGAAGCCAGTGGTAGGATTCACTTACCATTTCATACGCTACTTCCTCAGGTGTATCTGTTTCTAAATTGAAACTGAATTCAATAGCTTCATTGTCTTTATGCTTGCCTTTCAATTTTTTAGGGTCTTCAACCCAGAGCCTTAAAGCCAGAGATGAATTTGAGCAATCATCTTCCTCCGCTAACTCCACTCTTAGCCCTGTATCTTCAGCAAAAAATGCGTGGTTTAGTAGGTCCCTGACAGACAACCTAATAAACAAAATACAAATCTGTTATCAAATCTTCCAATCATAAAGAAGGTATAGAGCACTTAATTAGTAAAAATTGTGTCAAAGTAACAACCTGATTTAAAATTTTCTATTAATTAAATCATTAATCTGCCTTTTTATAAAAACCAAATCTTATATCCAATTTATTATTACCAAGGATGCAAAGAAATCCCAACTAACATGCATTTGTAGTGATCTTAATTAAGGATTATTAACAGTAACATATCTAGATACTGAAGTTTAACATACCTAAAGGTATGCCTAGAGATAATTAGAGAAGTGCTGCAGTAAACGTCAGATGGACTGAGTATCTTCCCTAAGCCACTGGCTTAAGTTACTAAAACTCACACAACAGATTGTTGGCAAAGGAAACTAAAAACTCTTCAAGGTATATAAACTCTAAAGTAAATTAGGAATTCAAACACTTTTACAAATGTTATAAATAGAAGTCATTAACTCTATTAACAATAATCTAGTCAGTGTACTTCACTCTTTAGGGAACGCCATGGGTGAAGCTAATTCAGTTCAGCAAAGTCACACAGTTTTCTTAAAGTATTTAAGTCCAGTATCCTAGGCCAAAGTATACATATAATGGATACAACTCTAGTCTAATATTAGGGATTAACCATCTCTGAAGAGAAACAAGCACAGAGGTTCAAAAGATTCTTTTATAAGCTGGGAGAGTTAATTTCCTTTTCTTTGACCAACTTCTAAAATAGATAAATAATATCTATCTATATTACAGGCCAGTGAGAGCTATAACTGACGTATTCCATAGTTTGTATGTAGAAAGCCCCTCCTGCACTATTTAAAACAGACAAAGCATATTGACAGCACGGTATCCTGTAAGTTGAGGATTTTCAACCTTCTACATTTTTAGTGATCAAGAGACAAACACTTAACTAAGACAGTTTTATAAAAAACAAGCTTGCTCAGACTAATTAGTCTTAAGGCTAAGGTGAGATGTGTTTAAGAAGGTACAACCAAGTTAAGCACTCTGCTTCTAAATGAAAGTTTTGCCTAGATATTTTTACTAAGGAATAACCACTGCAATAGCAGCAGACAGTATCATTCATTAAATACTTATTACTCTGTTAGGTATTTTATATGCATTCATTAACTTTTTTTTTTTTTTTGTGGTACGCGGGCCTCTCACTGTTGTGGCCTCTCCCGTTGTGGAGCACAGGCTCCGGACGCACAGGCTCAGTGGCCATGGCTCACGGGCCCAGCCGCTCCACGGCATGTGGGATCTTCCCGGACCGGGGCACAAACCCGTGTCCCCTGCATCGGCAGGTGGACTCCCAACCACTGCACCACCAGGGAAGCCCAATTATCTTTTTAACTATCAAAATAATACCTATTTTGAGGAACAGCTAAAGTAAGTTTCTCAAGATCACACTGGCTAAGTGTGAGTCCAGATTTGAATCTTATTCTGCTGTGGAAGCCTGTGCTCTTTCCAAAACACTAATGTGCCATAAATCCTTTTGAATATTCCAGTGTTCTTTGGTAATAGATCATAATTAAAATGCTGTAAAAACAACAATCAGAAACCAAACTAAAATGGCTACTTCAACACAGTAGTTTTAGCATAGCTTTAAAATAAGCATGCCTAAATTACTACAACTCAAAAACAACAACAACAAAATAAACAACTCAATTTTTTAAAAAGGCAAAGGACTTGAATAGACATTTCTCCAAAGAAGATATACAAATGGCCAATAAGCACATGGAAAGATACTCAACGTTATTAGTCCTTAGGGAAATGCAAATCAAAACCACAATAAGATACCACTTTATACCCATTAGGATGTCTATTAACAAAAAATGGAAAATAAGTGTTAGGGAGGACACTGAGAAATTGGAACCATCACACATTGCTGGAAGGAATGCAAAATGATGCAGCCTCTATGGAAAAAATATAGTGGTTCTTCAAAAAATTAAATATATTATTACCGTATGATTCAGTAATTCTACTCCTAGGTATATACCAAAAAGAATTAAAAGCAGACTCAAGAAGATACTTGTTCACCAATGTTCATGCCGCATTATTCACAATAGCCAAGAGGCAGAAATAACCAAAGTGTCCATTAACAGATGAATGGATAAACAAAATGTGGTGTGTGTGTGTGTGTGTGTGTACACACACACACACACACACACACACACACACGCACACAAAGGAATAGTATTCAACCGTAAAAACAAAGGAATTCTGATACATGCTATAACATGGATCAACGTTTAAACACTATGCTATGTGAAATAAGCCAGATGCAAAAGGAAAAATATTTTATGATTCTACTTATATGAGGTACCTACATAGAAGTAGAGACAAAGTAGAATAGAGGTCGGCAGGGGTTGAGGGGAAAGGGAGTGGGGAGTTACTGTTTAATGGGCACAGAGTTTCTGTTTGGGATGATGAGAAAGTTCTGGAAATAGTGGTGATGGTTGTACAACAATGTGAATGTGCATAATGTCACTGAATTGTACATTTTAAAATGATTAAAATGGTGACTCTTAGGTTATTTATATTTTACCATAATTAAAATATAGAGATATATAGATATAGCCTGTTGGCACAAACACCAAGAATGTTGTGTAATAAAGCTATAATTAAACAGGTTTTATCTTAGTGACTTTTTATATTTTCAGATATGCAACACTAAACTTAGATAGATAACTAATAAAAATGAGAGACAGTCAGTGAAATGCTGGTGGAAATAATTTCTATAAAGGATCTATCACCTTATTAATCATAATCAATAAGGAGGTAAAAATCAAAATACTAACCGAGCAATTTGAGTCAGTAACTGTCCAAAGCTCAAATTAAAGGGAAAAGCTAAAACTAAAAGGAATTGTCCATAAGAAAAATAGAAATTGTGATACAAATAAATCTAGAATACTATTTCTTGAACAAAAATAGCCCTATCAGCATTACCATTATCATGACACAGGACATTCTGGACAAATAAAAAACATCTGGTGAATTGATGGTTAAATTTTTTCTTAAACTATCATAAAAAACCATTTAAGTACTTATGTGAAGGTGACAATGCAGGAAACTCTCTACTATCTACCAACTGTTAGAAGCAAGTTAACCTGGGAGGGGGGCCCACTGACTGTTAAACTGATGGCTGAAGGTGATCTTGTCACAACACACACAGACAAACACAACCCAAATTTCGGTTCAAGGAAAATTCAGCACATGGTATCAGTTTAAAATGGCAAACAAGATGCACTGATACACTTCACTCTAGTCAGTATGGTTTGGATTCCACTGAAAAGTCATACCCAGCATGATTCAAAGATCAGAAGAAGACCCAGCTCAAGATAAGAGAAAAATTCATCCATCAGTCATGTCATTTCACTACATATGCACCCACCTTTCAGATTTATTTTGACGAATACATCCCTCGATGATTTCTTTCACTTCAGGATCAGTGACTTTATTGAAACTGGCTGGTTTTATACCCTGGAAGAAGAAAACCGGTTTCTAGTCACAAATCAAGCAACTGAAAGCCGAAGCCAACATCATTACTAAAATAATGATTTTTTACCACTAAACCATATTCAAATTTTAAATGAGATATATACACACAGTATACGTTTAACAACTTTTTGACAAGGATTTTGTCATAGCTCTACAAATAACAGTGAAAAATTGTAAATGATCTAAATCTCTAATAACAGGTAATATTACATAAATTATGTGATATACATATATATGCATATGCTAATACATGGAAACTAAACATGTTCTCATAGTAATTAATAATGTGGAGAATTCTCATGCTGCAACATTAAGTAGGAAAAAAACAGGATCCCAAAATGTACATACAGTATAACCCCAATTAGTAAAATATAATAAACAAGTATTTTTTTGAAATCAGAAAAGTCAGTTATTAAAAAACACTTTTAGAAATTCCACATAAGGGCTTCTCTATTGCAAACATTTCAAATCAATATTTCAAAGTCTTCTAGAATGGCTAGACACAATGAGCAATCAGTAAATATATATATAAAATATATATATTGTTATATATATATAAACTTTTGAGAAATCTATATTATGTTTATCCTTAAACAATACCAAAATATTGAGAGAACCTCAAGCTAATTATCAGGTTCTAGGAATTCAATATCAAATTAATGAGGTCCAGATAATTCAAAACGTTCTTATAATAACTGTTAGCTGCCTAAATGTACTTATTTTACATTCTGTTACCCTTAATTTATGGGTTTTAGATTTAAAAAATAATACAAGAACATTGCCATCATTTAATAGAAAATTCAAAATTAAGCTATAAGCAGAAAGGTATAATAGAAAAATTATCATGGAATGAGGCAATCTAAGATCTAGTTCTGGGTCTTCACACTACCTCACAGAATACAGAATCAGAAAGCCAAGTACCATATCCTAGATAAATCTGGTGAGATTAGGAGTTAATTTGGGCCTCAAATTCAAGAAGCTTTAGTAGAGATGGAAATCTGAATTGTGATATGGCATTTTTGTGACCTGAATATAAAAGAATAAAATCACCATACAAAAAATGGAATTTTTTATTCTACTTATAGAAAAAGCCCTCTTTGACCTTTCCACTGATCTCTTACCCATTCCCCAGCCCTGGATAATTACTGCCTTTCTCTGCTCCTAGGTGAAAATAATTGGGGAGCTGCAACTTAAAAAATCAAGTACAGACTCTTCTATTTGTGGTCGTACAATATATGGGCCCAAACTAAAAGGGCATTCTAGTCCCATTTCTTTTTCTCAGCTGTTTATTATAGAAATTTTCAAACATACTCAACAGTAGAAGTCCCATGTAATCATCACCAGTTTCAACAACAAGCATCATTGCTTAACCTCGTTTCAGCTATCTACTCCCACACCACTTTTATCCTGGAATATTTTAAAGCAAGTACTAGGCACCATGTCATTTCACCCATAAAGTCTCCAGTTTCTATCTCTAACAGATATCATGTCATCATCCCACCTAAAATAATTATCAATAATTGCTTAATATCATCTAAAACCCAATCCATACTCAAATTTTCCAAATTGTCTAAATGAGGTGTTCTTACAAGTTGGTCTGTTCAAATCAGGAGCCAAACAAGGTCCATACATTACATGTATGGTGCAATGGAACCGGCTCATGCCAGCTCACAAGGGCCAACTATTACATTTTCAGGAATTGTGCAAGCTGATTATTAAAGACATCCATTTATAAAATTTAAATTATATAAACTTACGATTAAATAAATTATATTAAGAGCCAAGGTAATAAATAACTGAAAACACAATTCCTTGATTGTTTTACTACATTTTACTATTATTTATGCTCTTGCAGTTGTTTACATCTTTTGTATCCGTATGGTGGAAATACTATATGAGTGCCACTCTGCACCCTTTCTTAACCCTGCATTCAAGTGAGGTCACATTGGTGACCTGAAATCAGTCATGGTGGGAGCACTTACACCAAGGAAATTAGCAAATGCTAGAAATCAGTGCTTTTTCTTTTTCAGAGAATCAGTTGTTAAACATTTACCAGCTCATCACTACTTTAAGTCTCTTGTATTCTGTAACAATCCCTTCCCCTTTTTTCTTTCAGGAAATTGATTTGTTGGAGAAACTAGTTCATTTGTCATATAGAATTCTGGATTTCTTATTGTCTCCCTAAACAAACCTCTGAAGTCAGACTTGAGGTCAAAATCCACCATTACTAGTAGCTGTGTGAACTTGGGCAGGTCACAACCTCTGATTCTCAGTCTCATCATTTCTAAACTGAAGACAGTGCCATCTTGTAGGAATACAAAGATAAAAGCATGTGGCATATATTATGTATTTAAAAATGGTACCTATTAGTATGTTACCTGAAACACTCTAACAATCTCTTTTGTGGCCTACCTTGAGCCACCCAACTGGATATGAAAGGACCTATTTTCAACAATCTTAACACTTTGCTTCTACCTCCCTTACTATACTCCTATTCTCTTATTTTTATAGTTATTTGTGAGTTTATATTACTGCTCTACTAAAAATGTAAGCTCTTTGTAGGTAGCAAACACTTCTTACTCATCTTTGCATTCCTTGTAATTTCTAATGCAAAAAATTACTCATAGCAGGGAACCAAATACTGTATCCATTGAATGCCACTTCATAATCAGGCTTCTAGAACCAGAAGAAATCTTCAAAACCATTTAGTCAATCTTTATTATGTAGCTTTGGAAAATAAGATCCATCTAATAAATACCTAAAAATTCTTTACAAACAAATGGATATAGATGATATATCTGTACATTTTCCCCAAAGATACTAATACAGAGCATTTTATATGACCCCATTTGAGTATAGGTATATAGCATAAATCTAAATCTTGTTTCATTAAAATTATGTTAAATTTAGCACTGTTATACAGAACTAAACCAAAATTAGGTTTTTTGTTTGTTTGTTTTAATTTGGTTTTTCTGTTTTTATTTTTGGTTGTGCTGGGTCTTCGTTGCTGTGCGTGGGCTTTCTCTAGTTGCAGTGAGCGGGGGCTACTCTTCATTGCGGTGCGCGGGCTTCTCATTGCAGTGGCTTCTCTTGTTGCGGAGCATAGGCTCTAGGCACACGGGCTTCAGTAGTTGCGGCATGCAGGCTCTAGAGCGCAGGCTCAGTAGTTGTGGTGCACGAGCTTAGTTGCTCCGTGGCATGTGAGATCTTCCCGGGCCAGGGATTGAACCCGTGTCCCCTGCATTGGCAGGCAGATTCTTAACCACTGAGCCACCAGGGAAGCCCCCAAATTAGGTTTTTTAAAATTAATTTTTATTGGAATACAGTTGCTTTACACCAAAATTATGTTTGACTAAGTCAACTTCTAAGTTTACTTTACCATGAAATGTGGCAATTTGTGAAGTAAAAAGAATAAAGTTATACCTACACTAGTTACTTTACGGTATATTTGAGCTGCATTCTGGCACTCAGAATAAGGGTACTCCGAAGTAGCCATTTCTAGCATACACATTCCAAAAGCATAGACGTCCACAGATTCATCGTAGTGTTAAAAGCGCATATATATATATATATATATATATATACCTATAATATACATATATATACACATATAATTCCTTAACTTAATTTCTTTAACTTTCCATATTGATGAAGTACAATTTGCAATGTTCAAAATTAGGTAATGATTACCAAAATCTGTTTTTATTTCTATCCTTGTTTTTAGTTATTTAAATTTTTCTGAAGTAGTAAATCCTACTTCTTAAGTCCTCAGAAGCTTTCAATAATATTAAATACATCACAAAAGAAATACACTGGGATGTCTCTAAAATCAGTCAATATATAATAGATATTTCAAAGCAAATTCACATTCTAGACCAGGGGCCAGCAAATTTCTCTGTAAAGGGCCAAAAATAAATATTTCAGGCTTTGTAGTCCACATGGGCTCTACCACAACTAATTAACTCTGACACTGTAGTGAAAAAGCAACCATAGACGAGTAAATAAGTGGGTGTGGCTGTGTTCCAACAAAACTTTATTTACAAAAATAGGCAGTGAAGCCAAATTTGGCCCATAGGCTGTGGTTTGCTGATCCCCGTTCTAGACATATACAATTTAAAAGATCTGTCTTTACGCAACCAACAAACTATAAAATGTTAATCACCAATGACACTTTTAGCAAATGATGTGCGCATTAAGGTGGCTAGTCCTAGATCACCAATCTTCACAGATCCAGTGGGTCCCGTGATGAAAATATTGTCACACTTCAGATCCCGGTGAATAATAGGAGGAGTCCTAGTGTGCAAGAACTGCAACCCCTTTAAAATTTGCCTGCACCAGCTCCTTAAGACCTTTGGTTTCATGACTTTAAATCGTTTTAAGTACCTACACAAAGAAACAAAAACCACATGTAAACAAACATACCTAGCTTACTGTATGAGCACATTAGGGTAAATTACGTAAGCTAGCTGACACTATATATATTATGATTGCCATCACTGAGTTATCTTCTATTGTCTGTTATGACAAAAAAATTATTAAATCTAAAGCCTCATTCTTAGAGAAGACATCCTACTAAGTTTAGCATTTTTAATTCAAAACAAGAATCATTCCAATCAGAGTGACCTTTTGTGGAATGGCATCAAAATTTTAAAAACAAAGTCCTCTCTACTTCCTAATAACTGCTTAAATAGAGTCATCCGAGGGTTTAACTATGTAAAATTTTAGTGCAAAGATGCTAGGAAACAGAAAAAGTACATCGCACATTTAACAATCACAAATAAGTGGTTATACCATCAAATGAAATACTGTATTCAGAAGCAAAACAATAGACTATAATTACATGGTACTGCTCACTAGATATGTGAATCTGGCCACGTCCCCAGCCTTTCATCATCTTCTACAAAATGGCATTATATTATCTCTATAATGATTTCTAATTCTAAAATTCTATGATATCCCACAAATATTAATTTCTCAACATTGTATTTTCTAACAAACTTCATTAACATCCAAATTTTTTAACCTGCCCTGAAACATAGTCACTAGATTCAGATTCTACAAATTCTTTAATCAAGTAGTGTTACTTTACAAACAACTTTTGCGAATCCTGAAAATTATTTCCAAATAAAACTCCATTGGCACTTTCAGGGTCAACTTACGTCTTTAAGGTTCCTGATGTCATAAGTTCAGTCACTAATACAATACATTTCTTTCCTTTTAGTATAGACTCCCAGGAATCATAGAATCGAACTATATTGGGATGCTGGAGACCCTTTAACATCTCTGCTTCTTCCTTGAACCTTTGCTGCTCAGCTTTGGTTAATTTCCGGTCCTAAAATGGAAGATCAAGTTCCAAATTAAAGTCTAGAAATTCTCTTGCACATTTCTAACAACACTCAAATGAGTGCTTTATTTATTTATTTATTTATTTTTATTTATTTTTTTGCAGTACCCGGGCCCCTCACTGTTGTGGCCTCTCCCGCTGCGGAGCACAGGCTCCGGATGCGCAGGCCCAGCGGCCATGGCTCACGGGCCCAGCCGCTCCACGGCATGTGGGATCTTCCTGAACCGAGGCACAAACCCGTGTCCCCTACATCGGCAGGCAGACTCTCAACCACTGAGCCACCAGGGAAGCCCTGAGTGCTTTATTTTATTGTATGTATGTATCTATTTTCACCTGTCAATTCTTTTCTCAGTACCTATATAATCATTGATATTCTTTGTTAGGTAGTTACTTTGACTCCTCTCATACAGCAAAATGCAGCAGTTGTTACATTTCATAACTATGTTACAAACCTACCTGCATAATAAATCAATGCCTTGAAAAACAATATCTTTGATGTTAACTAAACTTTTGTGATAATCATTTCACTATATATATGTCTCAAATCATTATGTTGCATACCTTAAACTTCTACATTGTTATATGTCAATTACATCTCAATAAAACTGGAAAAATAAATAATAAATAGTAAGTAAAATTTCCTTTGCTGGAAAAGAAAAAACAGTATCTCAAAGTGAGAAAAAGTAAAAAATCAAAACAATAAGAAAGTTTCCCGAGGTGGAGGGGAAGATGGCAGAAGAGTAAGATGCGGAGATCACCTTCCTCCCCACAGATACACCAGAAATACATCTACACGTGGAACAACTCCTACAGAACACCTACTGAACGCTGGCAGAAGACCTCAGACCTCCCAAAAGGCAAGAAGCTCCCCACGTACCTGGGTAGGGCAAAAGAAAAAACAAAGACAAAAGAATAGGGATGGGAACTGCACCAGTGGGAGGGAGCTGAAGGAGGAAAGGTTTCCACACACAAGGAAGCCCCTTCACGGGCGGAGACTGCAGGTGGTGGTGGTGGGGAGGTGCGGAGACGCAGAGGAGAGCGCAGCAACAGGGGTGCGGAGAGCAAAGCGGAGAGATTCCCGCACAGAGGATCGGTGCCGACCGGCACTCACCTGCCAAGAGGCTTGTCTGCTCACCCGCCGGGGCGGGCGGGGCTGAGAGCTGAGGCTCGGCTTTGGTCAGAGCACAGCGAGAGGACTGGGGCAGGCAGCATGAACACAGCCTGAAGGGGGCTAGTGCACCACAGCTAGCCGGGAGGGAGTCCGGGAAAAGGTCTGGAGCTGCCGAAGAGGCAAGAGACTTTTTCTTCCTTCTTTGTTTCCTGGTGCGCGAGGAGAGCGGATTAAAAGCGCTGCTTAAAGGAGCTCCAGAGACGGGAGCGAGCCGCGGCTAAAGGCGCGGCCCCAGAGATGGGCAGGAGACGCTAAGTCTGCTGCTGCCGCCGCCAAGAAGCCTGTGTTCGAGCACAGGTCACTATCCACACCTCCCTTTGTGAGATTTTGTCTGTATAGCTTTGCTTCCACCATTTGTCCTAGGGTTCCATCCGTCTGTTTTTTGTTTTCGTTTTTTCTTTAATTTTTTTCTTTCTTAATAATTAATTTTAATAACTCTATATTATTTTACTTTATCTTCTTTCTTTCTTTACTTCCTTCCCTCCTTTAGACAACGAATCATCCCAAATTGAGGAGGTGAACTTTGAGAGCAAGATTTATGATTTTTTCCCCATTTCCTCTTTTTGTGAGTGTGTACATGTATGCTTCTGTATGAGATTTTGTCTGTATAGATTTGCTTCCACCATTTGTCCTAAGGTTCCATCTGTCCGTTTTTTTTTTAATTTTTTTCTTAATAATTATTTTTCAATTTAATAACTTTATTATATTTTACTCTATTTTATTTTAATTTATTTCCTTCATTCTTTCTTTTTTCCTTCCTTCCCTCCTTTCTTCCTTCCTTCCTTCCTCCCACTGTACGTCCCTCCCTCTGTCCCTCCCTCCTTCCTTTCTTTCTTTCCTCCTTTCCTTCTTTCCTTCTTTTCTTCTATCTTCCTTCCTACCTTTCTTTCTTTCTTTCTTTCTTTCTTCCTACTTCTACTAATTCTTTCTCTCTACTTTTTCTCCCTTTTATTCTGAGCCGTGTGGATGAAAGACTCTTGGTGCTGCAGCCAGGAGTTAGTGCTGTGCCTCTGAGGTGGGAGAGCCAACTTCGGGACACTGGTCAACAAGAGACCACACAGCTCCACATAATATCAAAAGGCGAAAATCTCCCAGAGATCTCCTGCTCAACACCAGAACCCAGCTTCACTCAACGACCAGCAAGCTACAGTGCTGGAGACCCTATGCCAAACAAATAGCAAAAGAGAAACACAACCCCATCCATTTAGCAGAGAGGCTGCCTAAAATCATAATAAGTCCACAGACACCCCAAAACACACCACCAGACGTGGACCTGCCCACCAGAGAGACAAGATCCAGCCTCACCCACCAGAACACAGGCACTACTCCCCTCCACCAGGAAGCCTACACAACCCACTGAACCAACTTTAGCCACTGGGGACAGGCACCAAATGACTAGATATCAATTACAGGAAAAGATCTGTGAAAAATACAAACACATGGAGGCTAAACAATACACTACTTAATAACGAAGTGATCACTAAAGAAATCGAAGAGGAAATAAAAAAATACCTAGAAAAAATGACATGGAGACACGACGACTCAAAACCTATGGGATGCAGCAAAAGCAGTTCTAAGAGGGAAGCTTATAGCAATACAAGCCCACCTTAAGAA
>NW_020175412.1:714084-722943 GCF_003031525.2 Neophocaena asiaeorientalis asiaeorientalis | reverse complement strand
AATTGAAACTGTGATTAAAAATCTTCTAACAAACAAAAGTCCAGGACCAGATGGCTTCACAGGTGAATCCTATCAAACATTTAGAGAAGAGCTAACATCTATCCTTCTCAAACTCTTCCAAAAAATTGGAGAGGAGGAACACTCCCAAACTCATTGCACGAGGCCACCATCACCTTAGTGCCCATCATCGGATGAATGGATAAAGAAGATGTGGCATATATATACAATGGAATATTACTCAGCCATAAAAAGAAACGAAATTGAGCTATCTGTAATGAGGTGGATAGACCTAGAGTCTGTCATACAGAGTGAAGTAATTCCGAAAGAGAAAGACAAATACCGTATGCTAACATATATATATGGAATTTAAGAAAGAAAATGTCATGAAGAACCTAGGAGTAAGACAGGAATAAAGACACGGACCTACTTCAGAACGGACTTGAGGATATGGGGAGGGGGAAGGGTGAGCTGTGACAAAGCGAGAGAGAGGCATGGACATATATACACTACCAAACATAAGGTAGATAGCTAGTGGGAAGCAGCCGTATAGCACAGGGAGATCAGCTCAGTGCTTTTGTGACCGCCTGGAGGGTGGTATAGGGTGGGTGGGGGGTGGAAGATGCAAGAGGGAAGAGATATGCAAACATATGTATATGTATAACTGATTCACTTTGTTATAAAGGAGAAACTAACACACCATTGTAAAGCAATTATACCCCAATAAAGATGTTTTAAAAAAAAAGGAAGCCTAAGTAATTGTGGCTAATATGTTTGGTAAAATTTTCTAAACAGTAATTAATATAGAAGATATATGCAGTTGACCTTTGAACAACACAAGTTTCAACTCCATAGACCCACTTACACATGGTTTTTTTTTTCAATAAATACTACATTGCTACATGATAGGTGGTTGGTTGAATCCTTGGATGCAGAACTGCAGATATGGAAAGCCGACTATAAAGTTATCATGAATGTTCAACTGCTCAGGGCCAGCACCCGTATCCCCCACGTTGTTCAAAGGTCAACTGTAATGCAAAAAGGTAAGTCTTTAATTAAAATTCCAGATTATTTCATTAAAATCTAATAGAGAAGGAAGAATAAAAACTATTTCTGTCTTCTGCAAGGGGAAGCAGGAGAGAAAGGAGTGACAGAACTATTTTAAGCTTTGATGTTGATAGAGAAATAATCAAATATGCTAGTTAAAAATTTAGGTATGATGTCCATTTCAAAATAGTTAACAACATATTAAATTAATTCCCATCACTTCCTACACCCCACCAAAATGAAAAAAGAAATATATAAGTAAATCCACAGTAGTGTTTGAAATATGAGAAGGGTTCAAACAAAGGATTTTTTTAAGATAAAAAATATATACCTTGATAGAATTTTTTTTTAATTTAATTATTTTTGGCTGTGTTGGGTCTTATTTGTTGTGTGCGGGCTTCTCACCGCGGTGGCTTCTCTTGTCGCGGAGCACGGGCTCTAGGGCCCATGGGCTTAGTTGCTCTGAGGCATGTGGGATCTTCCCAGACCAGGGATCGAACCCATGTCCCCTGCATTGGCAGGCGGACTCTTAACCACTGCGCCACCAGGGAAGTCCCTAGAATGTATTTTTATCAAACTCAAGAGAGTAGAAGAAATGGCAACTTGATAAAAGGAAAAGACTTCTGTTAAAAGAAGTTTTTTTAAGACTTCATAGTAACCCTAGTTAAGCAGCACACCAGAGCTCTGGCAATTTCATTTTTGGTTATTTACATTATTCCTTGATGTGTATAAGAAAATATGTAAAAGGACAGTCAGTTGCAGCATGGTCTGTAGTCGTGAAAAATTAGAAATAATCAAAATGTCAATAACAAAGTTTATTATATGCCAAGCACTGTCCTAAACTTTTTGTGTATATTAACACATTTAGTCCCTACAACAACCCTTTGAGATAGTCACTACTATTGTCATCGCCATTTTGAAAAAAAAAAACTGAGGTTAAGGTGGTTAAGTAACCTGCCCAGGATCAAATGGGTCACAGTATGCTAAACTTGGTTATAAACAAGTAACAGTTAAATGAATGAGCTAGATCTATGTGTACTAATGTGGATAGATCTCTAAGACCTACTGGTGAGTGAAAAAAATCGATCTGAGAGAAAATTTATAATATACTTTGTACATAAAAGAAGAACCATCCCGAACAATGCTATGCTTTCTAGTATATATTTAAATGTATTGAAAAAGGACTAGACAGATATACAAATGAGTAACTGCAGTTATATCTGGAAAATCAGGGGGAGAAGACTGGCACAGAAGAGTCCTTTCCTCAGATAATGACCATTTAGTACACCCCATAGTCACTCAGTAATATCTTTTACTTTATTGAATATCTCTTATGTAAATATCTAAATTTTAGTCTTCTAAGACTTTACTTTTTATATTTAACTTCTTAATCCATCTGGAATCCGTTTCTGTACATGCAGTATTCTCATCTAGATGGTTAATCAGTTTTGCTAGCACCACTTAAACCATTCGTTTCTCACTGACTTGAAGAACATGTTTGTTGTATATTAAATTTCCAGCTACAATGGGTTCTGCTTCCTTCCACCAATCTGTCTATTCCTATGGCAGTAGCTTTCAGTATGTTTAATAACTGGTAAGACTAAGTCACTTTCCTATTCTTCATTATTTTCTTGGCTAATCTATTTATATTCCATAAAAAAATTAAGATCATTTTTTTCAATTAAAATAAAAGAGAATCAGGAATTCCCTGGTGGTCCACTGGTTAGGACTCTGCACACTCATTGCCAAGGGCCCGGGTTTGAACCCTGGTCGTGGAACTAAAATCCCATAAGCTGCTCAGTGCAGCTTTACAACAGCAGCAATAGCCAAGGCATGGAAGCAACCTAAATGTCCATCAACAGATGAATGGATGAAGAAGATGTGGTACATATATACAATGGAACGTTACTTGGCCATTAAAAAGAATGAAGTAACGCCATCTGTGGCAACATGGATGGACCTGGAGATTGTTGTGCTGAGTGAAGTGGGTCAGACAGAGAGGGAGAAATATTGTATGATATCCCTTATATGCGGAATCTTAAAAAAATGATACAAATGAACTTACTTGTAAAGCAGAAACAGATTCACAGACTTATCGAACTTGTGGTTGCCAGGAGGGAAGGATTGGAGGGAGAGATGATTAGAGAGTTTGGGATTGATGTGTACACAGTACTATATTTAAAATGAATAGCCAACGGGGACCTGCTGTATAGCACAGGGAACTCTGCTCAATATTATGTGGCGGCCTAATTGGGAAAGGAATTTGAAAAAGAATAGATACGTGTATATGAGGAACTGAATCACTTTGTTGTGCAGCTGAAACTGGCACAATATTGTTAATCAACTATACTCCAATATGAAATAAAAAGTTTAAAAGTAAATAAATAAATCAATAAAATACAAAATAAAATAAAACAGAATCCCCTGGAATCTTAATTGGAAACATATATATAAAATTTTGGATAAAACTGGCATCTGAAAACCATCTAAGAACATGGCTTTCCATTTGTCCAGAGTTTCAGTAAGATTTTTTTTGTGCAGGGCGGGGGTAGGGAGAAAGAGCTGATAGTCTCTCAGCTTCTTTCTCCTGAGCCATATATTAAATTTTATTTTAAAGTTTATATCTAGTAAAATTGACTCTTTTTGGTGTACAGTTTCATGAGTTTCAACAAATGCATAGAGTCATGTAACCACTGCCACAATTAAAATACAGAACAGTTCCATCACTCCCCCGAAAAATCTCCCTTGCACCATCCCTTTATAGTCAAACTCTCACCTCACCCTTAAATTCTAGAAACCACTGATCTATTTATTATTCCTATAATTTTGTCTTTTCTAGAAACTCTTATAAATGAGAAGAAAGCCTTTGAGCCTGGCATCTTTCACTTAGCATAATGTCTTTTAGGTTTATCCTTATTGTGCAAGTATCAATAGTTTGTTGCTTTTAATTGTTGAATAGTATTCCACCTATGGATGAACCATAGTCCACTTATCCATTCCCCAGATGAGGAGAATTTGGGTGATTTCAGTTTTGAGTAATTACGAATAAAGCTACTATAAATATATTCATGTACAAGTCTTTGTGTGAACATAGGTTTTCTTGGGTAACTATCTCATGTAGGATTGATTGGTCATAAGGTATGCTTAACTTTATAAGAAAAAGACAGCAATATATGAGAATTTCTCTGCATTCTTCATCCTCACCAACAGCTGGTATTGTCAGGTGGCTTTTCTGGTTTGGTTGGTTTTAGCCATTCTAATAGTTGTACTGGAGTATAAGATTATGGTTTTAATTTCCTTTTCCCTAACAATATAATTTCCTTATTTAAAGCATCTTCTCACACGCTTACTTGCCATATATCTGTCTACTTTGGTGAGATGTCTGTTCAAATCTTTAGCCCATTTTAAAATTGGGTTGTTTTACCTTGTTAAGTTTTGAGAGTTCTTTACAGATTCTGGACACAAGTCCTTTGTCACATATGTGATTTGAAAATATTCTCTGCCAGGGGACTTCCCTGGTGGCGCAGTGGTTACTAATCCGCCTGCCAATGCAGGGGACACAGGTTCGATCCCTGGTCTGGGAAGACTCCACATGCCGTGGAGCAACTAAGCCGGTGTGCCACAACTACTGAGCCTGCACTCTAGAGTCCACAAGCCACAACTACTTAAGCCTGTGTGCCTAGAGCCTGTGCTCTGCAACAAGAGACGCCACCACAATGAGAAGCGCACACACTGCAATGAAGAGTAGCCCCCTCTTGCCGCAACTAGAGAAAGCCCATGCACGGTGATGAAAACCCAACGCAGCCAAAAATAAATAAATTTTTTAAAAAAGGAAAGAAAATATTCTTTGCCAGTCTGTGGACTGTCTTTTCATTCTCTTAACGTATCTTTCATAGAGCAAAATATTTTAATTTTGATGAAGTCCAATTTATTGATTTTTTTCTTTGGATCATGATTTTGTTGTTACATCCAACAACTCTCTGCCTAACCAAAATTTCAAAAAGATTTTCTCATATGTTTCCTTCTAGAAGTTTTAGTTTCTTGTTTTACTTTTTAGGTCTATAATTTATTTTGAGTTAAATTTTGTATAATGTATGAGAGTTAGGTCAAGATTCATTTTTTTGAATATGTATGTCCAATTGTTCCAGCACCTTTTGTTGAAAAGACCATCCTTTCTATGCCAAATTAACATTGCACCATTTTCCTTTTTAAAATCACTTGACCATATGTGTTTGGGTCTATTTCTGAACTCCATTCTGTTCCACTGATCTGTGTGTCTACCTTTTTGCCAATACCATACATGTATTATTACTATACCTTTAGAGTAAGTCTAGAAATCAGTTAACATGAATTCTTCAAACTTGTTCTTCTTTATCAAAATTGTTTCAGCTATTCTAGTTCCTTGCCTTTCCATATTAGTTTTAGAATCAGCTTGTCAACATGTAAAAACATTCCTGCTGGGATTCCGATATAATTGTTTTGAATTTCTAGGTCATATGGAGAGAATGAACATCTTAACAACAGTGAGTCTTCCAACCAACCAATCCATTTATTGAGATCTTCGATTTCTTTTAACAGTGTTTTTTAGTTATCAGCATACAGATTCTACACATACTTTGTTATTTACACTTAAGTATTTCATTTTTGGGTGCTACTGTAAATAGTACTTTTTAAAAATTGCAATTTCCAATTATTCCTTGCTACTGTAGGAGATATAATTGGTTATCACATGGTATGTGTCCTTTTGCAAATTATTTTGCTCAATATTACATTTTTTATATTTATGTATTTTGATATGTATAGTTCTAGTTTAACTATTCTATAATATCTCATTAGATAGTTCTAACACAATTTAGCCATTCACCCATTGATGGGCATTTAGACTGATCCAAGTTTTCTTTATTATAAACAATTTCGCATTGCAAATTCTTGGGATGCTTCCTTGCCCTGGTATTAAGAGGGGGGAAAAGAGCTTAAATCCCCTTTCTACATCGTCTTAATAACTGGCCTATTTAACTTTTCTTTTTCTCCTGTACATTTTGGGTTTATATTTTGATTAGGAGTAATCCATTACTTAAGATTTAAACTGTGTTATCAATGTGAAAGGTAGAATCTAGACAGCAGATATTACAAATGTTCTAAGATTTTCAACTTTGTTCTATATTTGAAATGTTTCATATGAAAATGTTAGGAAAATTTGTTGTCAAATGTGCACATCATATTCTCTTATAATTCTTTTACTCTTCCAGAGCTGGCTATGTTGCATCTCTCATGTATTTTTTGCCCTCATATTTTCTTTCATCAGGTTTATTAATTTTTCAGAGAGTCCAAAATATTAGAATTTCATACCTTTCTATTTATAATTTTTGATTTCAGGTATCTTTATTAATTCCCTCTTCCTTTATTTTGCTTTCTTTTACTGTTATTTCCCTAATGTCTTAAGATAGGTACTAAATTCCTTCGATCGGGTTGGCCACAGGTTTGGCCAGTTTTTTCCATAAGATGGCTCTAGTAGCACTTAATAGTCTTTAACTTCATTCAAAACAATTTTGTTAGATTGTATGTGACAGCTGTCATATCAGCGTGCGTTTAAAAGAATTTATCAAAATTGGTGAACTTTTGTGTAGTGATTCTAATATTGAAGATGGAAGGAAAAAAAGCAACATTTTTGGCATATTATACTTTATTATTTCAAGAAAGGTAAAAAGGCAACCGAAATGCAGAAAACGATTGGTGCAGTGTATGGAGAAGGTGCTGTGACTGATCGAACATGTCAAAAGTGGTTTGCGAAGTTTCGTGCTGGAGAGTTCTCGCTGGACGATGCTCTACAGTTGGGTAGACCAGCTGAAGTTGATAACCATCAAATTGAGACATTCATTGAGAACAATCAACGTTATACCGTGTGGGAGATAGCCGACATATTCAGAATATCCAAATCAAGCGGTGAAAATCATTTGCACCAGCTTGGTTATGTGAATTCCTTTGACACTGTACAATAACGTGGAGCAGAAGAGATCATGGGGCAAGCGAAATGAACCACCATCAACCACACCTAAGCCTCGTCTTCATCCAAAGAAGGTGATGTTATGTATATGGTAGGATTGGAAGGGAGTCCTCTATTATGACCTCCTTCTGGAAAACCAAACGATTAATTCCAACAAGTACTGCTCCCTATTAGACCAACTGAAAGCAGCACTTGATGAAAAGCGTCTGGAATTAGTCAACAGAAAACGCATAATCTTCCATCAGGATAACACAAGACCACATGTTTCTTTGATAACCAGGCAAAACCTGTTACAGCTTGGCTGGGAAGTTCTGATTCATCTGCCGTATTCACCAGACATTGCACCTTCGGATTTCCGTTTATTTCGGTCTTTACAAAATTCTCTTAATGGAAAAAATTTCCATTCCCTGGAAGACTGTAAAAGGCACCTGGAAGAGTTCTTTGCTCAAAAAGATAAAAAGTGGGGCTTCCCTGGTGGCGCAGTGGTTGGGAGTCCACCTGCCGATGCAGGGGACACGGGTTCGTGCCCTGGTCCGGGAAGATCCCACATGCCGCGGAGCGGCTAGGCCCATGAGCCATGGCCACTGAGCCTGCGCGTCCGGAGCCTGTGTTCCGCAACAGGAGAGGCCACAACAGTGAGAGGACCGCGTACCGAAAGAAAAAAAAAATGATAAAAAGTTTTGGGAAGATGGAATTATGAAGTTACCTGAAAAAATGGCAGGAGGTAGTAGAACAAAAGGGTGAATACATTGTTCAATAAATTTCTTAGTGAAAATGAAAAATGTGTCTTTTATTTTTACTTGAAAAACGAAGGCACTTTTTTGCCAACCCAACAGTTACTGTTCATTAATAATGAAGACATTTTAGCTGATAAATTTTCTTCTGGGTATAGCTTTTGCAATGACTCACGAGTTTTGTTGCAATGTCTTCTTTTTCATTGCTTTCTAGGTAGTTTATACTTTGAGTTTTGATTTTCTCCTTGATCCAAATTTTATCTAGGAGTGTGATTTCTGATCTCCAATTAGTTAAGAGTTTTTTGGTTACTTTTTTCATTATTTATTTCTAATTTTATTGAGTAATGCAGAATATAAAATCTCTTTTCTTTTAACTTAAGGTTTTCTTTGGGCCACATATTTAACCAACTTTTTTAGTGGCTTGTAGACCATAAAAATGTATATTCCCCATTTGGAGAATATAAGCTTCTATATATCCAACAAATGGAGTTTGTGGATTATATAATCCACTTCCTCTATATTTATTCACTTTTCGTCCGCTTGATTTGCACCTGAAATTTCCTACTACAGCTATATGTTTATACATTTTCCTTTAATCTATTAGAGGTTCTGAATTTAAAATATTAGCCAGAATCTTTTTGGTGCCTATAGGTCTTTATCAAAGGGCTTTATCTTCTTAAACTGTGAAGTAAATAACTTTATAACACCCTGTTTAATGCTTTAAGTTTACTTTCTTTCTTCTATAATAGATATTAATATTGGTTGGTACTCCTGCAAGTGCAATCTGTCCACATTTGATATAGCGAAAGATATATTTAATTTTAGTCCTTCCATCTTATTTTAGGTTCTTTATTTATTTTACTTTGCTGTTTACTTTATTCCTGTTAACTTAAAAATATATCATATTTTTTTCCTTTTTATTAGTGGTTAGCTTCCTTTTCCAGACACTCAAAATCAATCACTACTGTGACAAAGTGAGAGAGTGGCATGGACATATATACACTACCAAACGTAAAACAGATAGCTAGTGGGAAGCAGCCGCATAGCACAGGGTGATCAGCTCGGTGCTCTCTGACC
>NW_020175412.1:695828-713887 GCF_003031525.2 Neophocaena asiaeorientalis asiaeorientalis | reverse complement strand
ATATGTATATGTATAACTGATTCACTTTGTTATAAAGCAGAAACTAACACACCATTGTAAAGCAATTATACTCCAATAAAGATGTTAAAAATTTTTTAAAAAGAAGATATATATGTATATATATTAAAAAAATGAATCACTACTAAACTAGTTCAGCAAAGTTGCAGGATACAAAATCAACACTCAAAAATAAGTTGTGTTTCTAAAATATAAAGGGATATCCTGCATAAAGTTGGGAACCCCAAGGGGGATAGCACTGATGTAATGATAAATTATAAATAAATTCACCCTAATGAAAAAGGAAAAAAAAGTTGTGCTTCTATACACTAAAATAAATAATCCAAAAAGGAAATTAAGAAAATAATTCAATTTATAATAGCATCAAAAAGAATAAAATATCTAGGAAGAAACTTATCTAAGGAGGCAAAAGACTTATAACACTTAAAACTACAAAACATTGCTAAAATTATAGAAGACATAAATAAATAGAAACACATCCCATTTTTACGGATTGAAAACCTTAATACTGTTATGATGTCAATGCCAAAAGAGATCTGCAGATTCTATCAAAATCCCATTTTTTTGCAGAAATAAAAAAAAAACTATCCTAAAAAACCCAGAAATTAAAAAAAAACCCATCCTAAAATTCATACGGAATCTCAAGGGACCTCAAATAACCAAAACAATCTTGAAAAAAGAACAAAGTTGAAGTTCTGGACTTCAAAACTTACTACAAAGCTATGGTAATCAAAACACTGTGATACTGGCATAAAGATCAATGGAATAGACTATAGAGCTAGAAATAATCCCTCGTATAAATAGTCAAATAGATGATTTTCGACAAGGATGTCAAGATCTTTCAATGGAGAAAGGATTGTCTCTTCACAAAAGGTTGGAGAAACTGAGTATCCATGTGCAAAAGGATGAAGAACTTGTAAAAACAGAGAGCAGAACAGTGGTTATCCTTACCTTACACCATATACAAAAATTAACTCAAAATGCATCAAAGACCTAATAAACATAAGAGGTAAAATTATAAAACTTTTATAAGAAAACATAGGGGAAAAATCTTCATGACACTGGGTTTAGCAATGAATTTTTAAGTGAAAGCACACAGGCAACAAAAGATAAAATATATAAACTGAACTTAATCAAAATTAAAAACTTGGGCTTCCCTGGTGGCGCAGTGGTTGAGAGTCCGCCTGCCGATGCAAGGGACACGGGTTCGTGCCCCGGTCCGGGAAGATCCCACATGCCGCGGAGCGGCTAGGCCCATGAGCCATGGCCGCTGGGCCTGAGCGTCCGGAGCCTGTGCTCCGCAACGGGAGAGGCCACAACAGTGAGAGGCCCGCGTACCACCCCCCCTCAAAAAAAAGAAAAAAAATTAAAAACTTGTGCATTAAAGGCACCATAAAACAGTGAAAAGGCAATCTACAGAATGGGAGAAAATATTTGCAACTCTATATCTAATAAGGGATTAATACTCAGAATATATAAAAGAACTCCTGTCACTCAACAACAACAGCAACAACAATAACAACCCAATTGAAAAATTGGCAAAGGACTTGAATAGACATTTTTCAAAAACAGAAATATAAATGGTGAATAAGCACACAAAAAGAGGCTCAACATCTCTAGTCATTGGAGAAATGCAAATCAAATCCAGAATGAGATGCCACTTCACACCCATTAGGATGGCTATTAAACACACACACACACACACACACACACACACACACATAGAAAATAACAAATATTGGCAAACATGTGGAGTAAATAGAACCCTTGTTCATTGCTGGTGGGAATGTAAAATGAACGCTATGGAAAACAGTATGGCAGTTCCTAAAAAACTGAAATATGATCCAGCAATCTCATTTTCTAGGTATATACCAAAAAGAATTGAAAGCAGGGACTTGAGCAGATATTTGTACACTAATATCATAGCAGTGTTATTCACAATAGCCAAAAGGTGGACACAATACAAATGTCCATCAATGGATGAATGGATAAAACAAGTGTGGTATATACATACAAGTTCAGTCTTAAAAAGGAATGAAATTCTTATACATGCTACAGCATAGATGAATCTTGAAAACATTACGCTAAGTGAGATAACCCAGACACAAAAGAACAAATATTGTATGATTCCACTTATATGGGATACCTAGAATAGACAAATTCATAGAGACAGAAAGTAGAATAGTGGTTACCAGGGGATGGGAAGAGTGGGGAATGGGGAGGTTTTAGTCTGTATGACAGACTCTAGGTCCATCCACCTCACTAGAAATAACTCAATTTTGTTTCTTTATATGGCTGAGTAATATTCCACTGTATATATGTGCCACATTTTTATCCATTCATCTGTCGATGGACACCTGAGTTATTGTTTAATGGGTACAGAGTTTCAGTTTGGGATGATGAAAAAGTTCTGGAAATGGGTGGTAGTGAGGGTGAACGCACTTAATGCCACTGAATTGTACACTTAAAATGGTTAAAATGGTAAATTTTATGTTATGTACATTTTGTCACAATAAAAATTTATTTTAAAAAAGAGTTAAGGAACTTATAGTATTTGTCTTTCTCTGACATCTCACTGAGAGCAATGCATTAAAGGTCTTTCTATGTTGTCACAAATGGCAGGATTTCCTTCTTTCTCATGGCTGAATAATATTCCATTGTATACGTATACACATCACATCTACTTTACCCATTCTTCTGTTGACAGACACTTAGGTTGTTGCCATATCTTGGCTACTGTGAATGCTGCAATGAACATGGGTATGCAGATATCCCTTCAAATTACAAATATCATACATTTATATGTGGAGTCTAAAAATCTGAACTTGTAAAATCAGAGTAGAATAGTGGTTACCAGGGGCTGAGGGGTAGGGGAATGTTATTTCAGGGTACAAACTTACAACTAGTAGAGAAATAAGTTCTAGAGATCTAATATACAGCATAGTAATTATAGTCAACAATACTGTATGGTAAACTTCAAAGTTCCTAACAGACTAAATCTTGGCTGTTCTCAACACAAAAATGAAATGATACATATGTGACATGCATGATAAAGGTGTTAACTAACGTTACTATAGTGATCATATTGCAATATATAAATGTATCAAACCAACAGTTGTACACCTTAAACTTACACAGTGTATCTCAATATTTTTTAAAGCCTGAAAAAAAAAGAGTTAAGGAACTCAAAGAACAAAAGCAAGGAACAACAAACTTAGAAGAGAGCTGGAAACAAGTAAAGTGTTTATGCTTTTCTAGCTAACCTAAAATGACTAATAAATCCTAAATGTCCCTGTAATTAGCTAGGAGTCATCCTCTCATGATAGATCAGCAGATCTACTCTGAAGAATAATGAATAAATTTTGATGCCTTCTGATTAAATTAGCAGAGCACAAGTCTTTCATGTACCAAACTAAATTACTCCACTTTATCCTTTGATCCTATGGATCAAAAGTAGTCAGCATTAAGAGTAAACAGCTTTACAAAATTACAACTGCTGTCCCAGACATAATGCTGGAGGTAAAGTCCACTAAAAAGGTATGGTCAAGATCTTCAAAGGTCCACTTCTAATTCAGTGAGAGGAAAGTAAACCTGTCAAACTAGCACCAAAATCAGAGGAAAGTTTTCAGCTACTATAGTAATCCTCCTTTAAACACAGACAGATTGACACACAGACACACAGACACACACACACACTCTATTGTATTAATGATAACCACTTTGATAAGGTAATTTTCACACGTCGTCAATGAGTAGAGTTCGTACTCAAGAAAGGAGTGATGAACCACAAAAGGCAAACTAGAGAGCAGTGACAGTTAATGGAGCTGACAGAGTCGGAAAATTATAGTCTACAAAAATGATCCCTAAATCTACTGTCTCCAGTAGTAAGGTCACCAAAAAATAGCATCAAATATCAATTTTTCAGTGTTACAAATATTAATTTATATGGCTGATAAATATAATAGAGGTCAAATACAAATTTACCAAACAGATTTTAACTACTCCACACTTCTTTAAAAAGAAATACTGTCCTCATGTTAACTAAACACTTAATCTATTATAATATACGGAATGCTAAAAATGTATGCAAAACCTTTCCTGTGACAAGGCACAATACCAACATGACTAACCTGCATACGTATTTATTCAAGATAAGAAGCATTTAGTTTCCAAAAGGTAAACTATGGCGTTATCAGCTATGTCTCTTAATGCAAACACCAACAATGAACTACAGAACCAGGTCAGAGGCTATGTGGATCTGTTTCTGCAAACGTGGAAAAAGGAAGAAATCATCAACATTGTTATAAAAGCTGTATTATAAAATAACTTGTTCAAGTAAAGATGAATGCTATGAAGGCTTCAAAATGGTTCTTAAATATCAATGAATATTCTGGATAAATATGAGGTTACTCAGTATTTTATCACTAACATTTATTGAATACTCAAACATGTACCATGTGCTTTATAAGCATTATCTCTAATTCTCAATGTTTTATTTCTCAAGCTGAACAATAGGTACACAATTTCCATTATGTTATTCTTTATTCTTTTTTTGGATATCAGAAATATTTATTATATTTTTCTTTTTAAAACAACTGAAAAAGTAAAGTTCCAAAATGCTAAACTGCTTAGCTTGCCCAAGGTACCTAACTGGCACAGGCAAACAAACTTAGGTCTGCTGTATTATGAATCCCAAGTACTTCCTAGTTCAAAGCTCTGCCTCTCAGAAACAATATTCACAGTAATGACCTCAGATACGTCATTCACAAACCACTTTCCATGGAGAGATATGTGTAAAACTAAATGAAATAAACACACACTAGGGTAATTATAATTTGTAAATGGTAACATCAAAGTATTAATCAAGAAATCAGCATATAATAATCACAGTTTGGCCATACGAGCATGTTAAAGCTTTTAGACTGCAATGGTATGTATTAATACCTAAAGAAAAGTGCTCATCGATGGTGATAAAGATAACATATGGAAAGGGGGATGAACCACAGACATAACCAGGTTCACTTGTCTTCCAGTACTGTTGAACAAAGAGGATGTCCTCATCCAGTTAGGACCTGAGCATCCAGTTCATTCAGTCAGTATACTGTTTTAGCAGGACACACAGGAACATTTAGTACCTTTGTTCTGACTCTGTACTTACTAAGCCAGCTTCTGATTATAATTTAGCTTCCCATGTATCTAATCTACAGACCAGTTAGACCATATGACCTAACAACTATATCAGATAAAATTAATTCATTAATTCATTCTAAATTAATGAATTTCTGTCCTAAACCTAGGCATTTGAGTTAGCACAAGTCAGTCTCCCCAACGTGTCCAACCACCTCTAGACACTGACAAAAGGTGAAGGCCAGACACTGAACCATGGCAACCCAACCATGAAACTGTTCCTCAGAGCCCCCAAGCCAGAGAGTGTCCTTAAATGACACCATTAACTAGTACCCTTTGAGCTTCAGCAGTTAGTTTAATGTTAAGAACCTTATTTTACAGGAATGATGATTTCCCAGACTAGAGTCTCTGACGCTGGTCCTGAAGCCCAAAATTAAGTTCTAACTCATTTGGGGGGGAAAAAAAGAATCTTATTTTAAACAGTGTCCATTTAAGAAATCATTTGTTGTAAAATGGTTAAAAACATGAAAGAGTGATCTGCTCAAATAAGTAATGAGGAGGAAATTCTTAAATCATCTATGTAAGTGTTTTATATATATAATTGATGGACTATAAATCCTTACTCTACCCCTTTGGGAAAGTTACTTAATGTATCTAAACCTCACTTCTACCACCTGAAAACTAATCATCCCTACCTCATATAACTATTGCAAGATTAAATAAAATATTCAAATTAAGTACCTGCATAAGTACTCAATACTAATTTTGATAAATGTAAAAGTGTATGACACCATTATTTATAACTTAAGATATACTAAAGTTCCTCAATGACAAATTTCCCCAATTGTTGGGTTTTCAGAAACTTAACAGTCAGACTTAAGAAGAGACCACATAAAACTAAGAGGTAATTCCAATGAATAAATGTTATGGTATTCTTGCCAAAATTCATAGCCTAAATCTAATCATGTGAAAACATAAGACAAATCCAAATTAAGGAACACCCTACAAACTAACTGAGCAGTACTCATTAAAAGTTCAAGATCATGAAAATAAAGAAAAAAAGTTCAAGATCATGAAAAACAAAGATTGAAGAACTGTCACAGATTGGAAGAGACTAAAGGGACATAACTACATGCAATGTGGGATCCTGAACTGGATCATACCATTGAAAAAAGAACACCAGTAGGAAAACTGGTGAAATCCAAACAAGTTCTGTACTTTAGTTAATAGTACTGTAGTAATACTAATTTCTTAAGTTTTGATAAATGTTCTCTGATTAAAATATTAGCATAAGGGAAAACTGAGTGAAGGACATACAGGAACTTCTATACTATTTTTGCAACTATTCTGTTAGTAGCAAATTATCTCAAAATAAAAAAGAAAACTAAGTAGTAAAGGAGTAGTATCCATGTCGCTTGCTCTTCCCAACCCTACCATTTCTTTCAAACAAATCTATATTTAACAGCCCTTTCATCTTTTCACTAATTCCAATCTCCAAGCCTTCTTCTTACTGACTATAAACTCCCTCTACTGTAAGCTTTATGAAAATGGTGCCTGTGTCTGCTTTTTATCCCCATTATGTCCCTAGCACTTAGCACAGTTCTGGTACACTGTAGGTACTGAATATTTATTTGTTGAATGAATGAACGAATGAATAAATCATAGCTATGTGTATTGTATTCATTTCCTATTGCTGCTGTAACAAATTACCACAAATTTAGTGGCTTAAAACAACACAAATTTATTATCTTCCAATTGTAGAGATCAAAACTCCAAGTGAGGGCTTCCCTGGTGGCGCGGTGGTTGAGAGTCCGCCTGCCGATGCAGGGGACACGGGTTCGTGCCCCGGTCCAGGAAGATCCCACATGCCGCGGAGCGGCTGGGCCTGTGAGCCGTGGCCGCTGAGCCTATGCGCCCGGAGCCTGTGCCCCACAACGGGAGACGCCACAACAGTGAGAGGCCCGCGTACCGAAAAAAAAAAAAAAAATCCAAATGAGTCTCAACTAAAATCAAGGTGTTGGCAAGGCTGTGTTCCTTCTGTATGCTCTAGGGAAGAATCTGTTTCCTTGCCTTTCCCAGCTTTTAGAGGTTGCCCACATTCCTATCACTCCAACCTCAGCTTCCATTGTCAGATCTCCTTCTGACTAATGGCCATCCTTCCTCTCAAAAGGACCCTTGTGGGACTTCCCTGGTGGTCCAGTGGTAAAGAATCCACCTTCCAATGCAAGGGACGTGGGTTCAATCCCTGGTCGGGGAACTAAGATGATCCCACATGCTGCAGGACAACTAAGCCTATGCAGCACAACTACTGAGCTCGCACACGTCAACAAGAGAGCCCGCATGCCACAAACTACAGAGCCCACACACCCTGGAGCCCATGGGCCACAACTAGAGAGAAAAACCCGCACATCACAACTAGAGAGAAGCCCGCGTGGCGCAACGAAAGATCCCGCGTGCCGCAACTAAGACCCAACGCAGCCAAATAAATAAATAAATATTTTTTTTAAAAAAAGGATCCTTGTGATTACACTGGGCCCACCCAGATAATCCAGGATAATCTACCTATCACAAGATCTTTAGTTTAATTGTAGCTGCAAAATCCATTTTGCAATGTTACGTAACATATTTATAGGTTCCAGGGATTAGGACATGAACATCTTCGGGGTACAATTATTCATTCAGCCAACTAGATGTATCAATTTGTTATCTATCAAGCAGATAGTTAGCTCAAAACTAACTCATTGAACTAACTGGGGAAATTAATGGTATTTCCCAGACCAAGTCTGTCTCCTGCCACTCTCACCCTTTGTCATTTTATGAAAACATCTGTCTTTGGTTTATACTTAATAAAGTTATGTGACTAGCTTTTAAACAAAGAAACTAGAACATATATAGTTAAGCAAGTTTTATCCCTCCTCCCTTCGATGTAATCATTCTTTGCCTATGAGAGTATTGCACTTTGAGGGCTGGGTCTGATGAAGACAGTGGGAAATTAAAACTGAATAACACTATTTAGGGTGTGCGTATATGTAATGAAGCATTTTCTTGTGTAGCTCTAACAGAATCTGGAATCACTTCCAAGAGGGTCATAACAAAAATATTTTAAGAGCAAAAATATCCCAGAGTGAATACTTTAGACAACAATATTTATTCAGAAACAGAGATTCTAGCATATATTTTAATTACTTTTTCCTTTATTGGAAATTCAGCTATTTTCACATTATTATCTAATTCTAATTTCACAATTAAATGTACGTCTGCCTAAAAATATACTTCTCCCCAAAGTGTTTTTATTTGATAAATGAAAATAAAACAGAAACAAGTTCCTCCACAATTTTGATAAGATACTTTAGGCATGGAAGTACAGATCTTTAAACTGTTACTTCTACTGCATTGCTTGGAATATCTTCATTACTATAATCAAATTGTATTAGAATGCTCACTCAACACATCAACTTGCTACAGTCAACTATGTCTTTTTTTAAATCTTTCTTTTCAGTGCCATTTTTGGTTCAGTTCAGAGACTACAGCTGACTTGTTAGAGGTCTAGTTGTTAGATGTTACTTAAAGAAGGCCTGTTTAATTACCTTGAAAAACACACAATCACAGAATTGACCCCACAGTGAAGCTTATTACAAGCACACTCAAATACATTTTAGAAACAGTCAAATAACAAAAAATTTTACATATCTATGATGTTCCTTCAATTGGAAAATAGCGTTATATGAACACTCAGTTCCATCAAGAAAACAAATGACAAGCATGCTAGCGGAAGTAAAGCAAAAACTGGTTGTGTTTCCATATGTGAAAGCAAGGTGTTGTTGATTTTCATGTTGTTAGTGTAGGATAAAACTATTACAAACTCTTGTGACTGACTCGTTCTAAAAGTTACTAAACAGGTCTTTTAGTGACATGTGACCAGGTCTTTCCACATCATGAACTAAAAGTCTTCTAAATAAAACGTATGACTGACAGCCCTCACTCACAATAAATTACCAATTTACCAAGTAATTTACAATTCTTTACAAAGAACAACAGGTTCTTCGCAATAATGCATTAAAAATCAAATTACAGCAACCATAAAATATGACAAACTGTTGAAATGCAAATGTTTATGGCCAAATCCTAAATCTGACCCACATCTTCAAAGGATTTGTTTGTTTTCAACATCCTCAAAGTCAAATATCAGCAGTAAAATATGTCTCTCCTTGTTCTTTGCACTGCCCTAAAGTCCATGTATGCTAAATAAATGGATATGAGGCTTTTAAGAATTGTTACACAAGGCTCAAATATCTACAATAGGCAGAAATGCCATCAAGAGAAAAAGGTATAAAAACCTTTTTTTGAGCTGTGAATTTCAAATCAAACATGCAAAAATAAAATTTTAAGAAAGAAAAGAACTGCCAAATTTCAGGGCAGAAGATTAAGAGGTGGTGTGTACGCAATAAAATATAGTTTACATATTTTAATGATGTTAATAAATAGAAAATATATGTCAAATTGATAACAAAAGTATAGACACACCAATTTTATATATTATACACACACATATATATATATAAACAAAGGTTGGGAAAGAATCAAGAATAATTTAAACATTTAAACTGCTCACTGGGATGTTTTTCAACAAAATTATTTAATTATATAATAAAGAGTAAGACTTTACAGAAAAAATATGAGAAATTGTACATTACAAACTGCATACTACTCACAGGAAAGTAATTAAAAGATGATGCCCTTATCCTTCTGGGATTCTAAATAAGTTAGTTTTTCCTAATTCCAAATATGCAGAAAGTGACATGAGATCCAAAAATTGTATCAACTAAGTCCACTAATTCTGACATTCCTTTCAGAATAGAAGACTGCAATTGTTGTTCTTTGTATAAATTAAAATGTACTTTATTTTTGTAAATTAAAATTTACAACATTTGCTCCACATGAGAGATCCCCAAATCTGGCTATATATCCAATTACCTGGAGAACTTTTAAAAGTAAGTTCCTGTGGGGAATTCTCTGGCGGTCCAGTGGTTAGGACTCTGAGCTTCCACTGCAGGGGCCACAGGTTCGATCCCTGGTTGGGGAACTAAGATCCCTCAAGCTGCACAGTGTGACCAAAAAATAATAATAATAAAATAAAACTTCATAAAAAATATAAATAAATAAATAATAAAAGTAAGTTCCTGGGGCTTCCCTGGTGGCACAGTGGTTAAGAATCCACTTGCCAATGCAGGGGACACGGGTTTAAGCCCTGGTACGGGAAGACCCCACATGCCACGGAGCAACTAAGCCCGTGTGCCACAACTACTGAGCCTGCGCTCTAGAGCCCACGAGCCACAGCTCCTGAAGCCCACACACCTAGAGCCCGTGCTCTGCAACAAGAGAAGCCACTGCAATGAGAAGCCCGCACACCACAAGGAAGAGTAGCCCCCCTGCTCACCGCAACTAGAGCCCACACGCAGCAACGAAGACCCAGCACAGCCAAAATTAATTAATTGATTTCTTTAAAAAAGTAAGTTCCTGGGCCTCACCTCCTGAAGATTCTAATTTAGAAAGTCTGGAGTGGATGCCAGGAATCAGTATAAATGATATAATATAAAGCTCATGTTGGTGTATTAAGGGAATTCCTCCTCTGATTCAGCTAGCTCTTGGAATCAGTCCCTTATTTCAGTGCTTTTCAAGCTCTACTGTGCATACAAATCACCTGCAGATGTTACTAAGAGGTAGACTCTGATTCAATAGTCTGGGATGAGGCCTAGGAACCTGAGGCTCCAAGTTCCTAGGTGATGTCCATGCTGCTGGTCCAGAGACTACACTTGGAGTAGTAAGACCTTATGGGATCTTTCAACCTTTCCACAGGTGAATAATAGAAGGTATTCCCCTAGGCAGTTCCTACCACTAAAATATTTTCAAGTTTTACCTAAACATTCTTTAGCATAGCTAGAGTACACAATTTGCAAAATATATGACATATCTTCACTATGTGTCCTACTACCAAGTGAATGGAAATTATCTCCCCCATTTACAAACAGAGTATCACTAAAAGATGAGTGTTACTGCAGTCAAAAGATTTATAAGATAAATAAGTACTAGAGATGTAATGTACAACATGCTAAAGATAACACTACTACTGTATATTATCTATGAAAATTGTTAAGGGAGTAAATCCTAAGGGTTGTCATCACAAGGAAAAAATATTTTTTCTATTTAATTTTGTATCTATTTGAGACAATGTTCACTAAACTTACTGTGATAATCATTTCATGATGTATTTAAGTCAAATCATTATGCTGTACACCTTAAACTTACAGTGTTGTATGTCAATTATATCTCAATAAAACTGGAAGAAAAAAAGCAAATGACAATAACAACAACAAAGGACCAGATAGTAAATATTTTACATTTTGTGGCCCCCACTCCAGAAAAAGATGAGTGTTACTGAAATCACAATGCACAGATTAAATTAAAATTTACATAATTTTCAATATATATATGCAAGGATATTGATCACAACCATGGCTATAACAGTGAAATATCGGAGAAAAATGTAGAAGTCCAACAATAGATTGAATAACTTATAAGGGCATCTATTAAAAATAATGATGTAAATGTACAATTACCAGTAATGAAAAGATGTTCATGATAAGTTAAAAAAAGGTTTTGTTCAAACCTAACAGTACGATTCCATGGGGGTGGCATACAGTCATATATACATTTATGCAAAAGAAAGAGTCCATAAAGATATATACTGAAATGTTTAAAGCATCCTCAAAGTAGTATAATTTCAGGCGATCTTAATGTTTGTTTACTCGCAGTATCTAATATTCCTACTGTGACACAGACCTTAAAATAAAATTCTTAAAGGGTAAAAAGGGGGTAAGAAGAAAACCAAGCAAACCCCACACAGCACACGCACACATCTTTTAAGAACTACTAGAATGGCTCGACGGCTAGGTAACGTGCATTCCAAAGAGTCGTCAAGGGACCTCCTATACTGGAAGCACTTTGAAAGCTTGTTAAAATTGCAGTCTTGGGCTTCCCTGGTGGCGCAGTGGTTGAGAGTCCGCCTGTCGATGCAGGGGACATGGGTTCGTGCCCCGGTCCGGGAAGATCCCACATGCAGCAGAGCGGCTGGGCCTGTGAGCCATGGCCGCTGAGCCTGCGCGTCCGGAGCCTGTGCTCCGCAACAGGAGAGGCCACAACAGTGAGAGGCCCGTGTACTGAAAAAAAAAAAAAAATTTGCAGTCTTGCATCCCACCCCAGACTTACAGAATCTCAGTCTCTGACAGTAGTCTCCTGAATCTGCATACAAAGCAAACACTGACAGAGTAAGTGTTTTGAAACAAAAGGAGAGTAAAGTTTTTTAAAAAACAGAAAAAAACAGAGTAAAGTTTTGAAGCAAAAGGCTTCCTAGAAATGCAGGGACCAAGACTAAATTTCAACCTATCTAAACGGCAATCTATAGTAAATTCAGAAGGTGTGAAATCATGGTACATACATACACACTCACACACAGAGACCACTGGAATTTGAACGACAAAAAAACCTGTACTTAGTGATTGGCTTTATTTAATCTTAATTTTAAGCACCTCTTGTGAACACTGACCATTTCCCATGAGCTGGCTGAGGTCACAAAGCTTTTCCTTATGTTTAACCTACATCTGTCTGAAACTATTCCTATTATAACCCTTTCTATGATGTTCTGTCTCCATTTAGTCCTTCATTAGTTACAAGTACCACATAAACATTTATTATGGAAACAAATATCTAGGTAATTCAACTATTCTTCTGATGCTTTCACTTCTCCTTCCTAAACAACATTCCAGTTGACTAAGCTCAGTAGATTCTGGTGATTATTTCTTCCAGAGATCCTCTCTGAGGTAAACTCAAAGGCATGGAGAGGAGTTTATATTACTAGAAGCCCTCAAAGAAACAAGAAAACCATTTCCTGTTCTGAAAAACAATACATGAGCCCCCAAAAGTTTGTTGAAAGAAAAAGAGAGATGGGAAATATCATACTGCATATATCCCTAACATATCACACTCTCAAATATTTAGTATAACAATCAACTCATAAGGCATACATTTACTGAAAGTTTTCAAAATGAGACATTAAGAGTTTCGGGAATTTCCTAAGGGTAACGAATTAGGGGCATTTCCCCAAAGAAAGGCAGAATAGACTTTTTCCCTTTAAAACAGAGGGGAAAACAACAGGAAAAACAAAAGTTTGGCGTGAGCTCCTAAGAGGATCTAAGAAAGGAGCATAATTTCAGGGATGTGGGGACAAGTCCTTCGTTTTATTTTAATCCATGATACATTCTAATACTGGATCACTCAGAAGCCCAGGCCAGCTAAATCTGGAATGTATTAAAACCAAGAAGATTGTATACACACCTGCAGCTCACACCAAGCAACTTCAACCCATGTTTCAGTGTCCAGTCCTTTATATACTGTTTTAAATGCTCCTCTTCCCAGCTCTATGTCAAATTTCAGGAACCTGCCACTAGGAGAAGTAGCTACAGCCTTCATTTCTGCTTCTTCTTCCATTTCCTTTTCATTTTTCTCCTTGAAACAATCTTTTGAGGATTCTGACATTCCTTTTGAACATTGCTCATATTTAACTTCTTGTCTGCCTCTTAGCACATTTGTAGGAAGCTTTTCTATTGGAATATTTGTTGCAGTCTTTATTCTCTCATCTTTGGAGGAAGATTCAGCAACTTTGCCATCTTCTGTCATCTCAACACTCTTTCGAAAGAATCTTTTCCTTTCTATAGTTTCTCCAGAAGCACAGAAGGTACTGTTTTTCTCCTTTAGTCTAGCTTCCACTGTCAAAGTTGCTGCAACCTGACGAACTCTGTTTTCCAATGAAACTCCATCAGGTTTCTCAGAATCTTCTGTGCTAGCTGGCCCTCCTGAATCAGTATCCATTGTAATTAAGGTTGGCACTAAAATTTTTCCTGTTCCACTCTTCAGTCCAGTTGCATCTCAGGTAACAGAATTATCAGAATAGACTTCCTTTTATGTGGTCATATGTTTCCATAGCAACCTGAAGGGGGAAAAAGGATATATTAAAATCACCCCACAAAGGAAATCATTAAGGAGAAAAGTCACCTGACTGTTTAATCCCTTTTTTCTTAATAAGAAGTTTGTTCTTTTTTCTGTCCAATCTTAGCAACCAGCAGACTCCAGGGACTGTGTCTTATCTTGTTTACCACTGTGGTCCTCAGTGCTTAGCAGACTACTTGGCATATAGTTCAATAAGTCTTCATATTGCATGAACGTTGGTTAGCAATCTAGTTCTCATACCCTTCTATCAATCCATATTTTTTCCCCAAGGGGCTTAAAATTCTTTTAATCAACTTTCTCAGGTATAATTGTCATACAGTAAATTACATGTGTTTAAAATGTACAATTTGATAAATTTTGACACAGATGTACACCTCTGAAACCATCTCCAAAATCAAGACAATGAACATATGCTTCTCCACCAAGAGCTCTTACTCCTGTCCCTTTGTAATTCCTCTAAGTAGTCCATTATCTGGATATATCATAATTTGTTTATTTATTCACCTCTTGATGACATTTGGGTTGAATTTCACTTATGGACTATTACAAATAAGGTTGCTATGAAGATCTGTGTACAAATCTTTACATGGACATATACTCTCATTTACCTTGAGAAAGTACCTAAGAGTGGAATGGCTGTATCAGAAAATGTATGCTTAACCTTTAAAGAAACTGCCATCTGTTTTTCAAGGTGGTTGTATCATTTTGCATTCCCAGGAGCAGTACATTAGAATTCCAGTTCCTCCATATCTTCATCAATACTCTACACTGCCAAATCAATATACTTTGAAAGTCAATAAGACTAGTATTACCTGCAAGTGGGAAAAGGTAATTAACAATGCCTCACTTAGGTAGAGAATTTTTTCTTTAACTTATTTTGACATAATTTTGGACTTGGAAAAAGACCTGCAAGAATATACAAAGAATTTAGTATACCCTTCACTCACATCCCCAAATGTTAACATTTTAGATTGGACATTTTTAAGTAAGGATAACTGTATTCAAAAAAAAAAGAATAACTCTATTCACTTAACTAAAGGTAACTTATCCAGAAACCTCAAAAGCAAAGATCCATAAGTAAGACAAAAGGATTGCTAAGCAGACAAAAATAGGTAAAAATCAGAGAATTTAAGTAGGAAAAAGACTTCAAAATTTTTTAACTGCAGAACCTCTTTTATAAAATGAAATCTTACTCAGAATCCTAATATAAAAATAGAGGGGAAAGTAGTGCTGCTTTGGTATAATAATTTTAATTATAATGTCTGGTCACCTGTTTTCCCAAACTGTAGAATAAGAAGCAGCAAAGTAGAGAAATGGGGAAATGAGTGTTCCTTCAGCCTTTTAAAAACCAACCCTAAGACAAAAAATATTACTAGAGACAAAGAAGGACATTTTATAAGCATGGAGAGATTAATTCACCAGGACAATATAACAATTATAAACATACACACATCTAACAACAGAGCCCCAAATACATTAAATAAAAACTTACAAAACTGAAGAAAGAAATAAACAATTCAGTAATAACAGTAGAAAATGTTAATACCCCCTTCTCAATAATGGGAAGAAAAATGAGACAGAAAACGAGCAAGAATCTGGAAAACCTGACCAATACTATCAATCGACTTGACCTAACTGCCATCTATAGAACACTCCACTCAGCAAGAACAAAATATACATTCTTTTCAAGCACACATGGAAAAATCTCGAGAACAGATCATGTACTATGCAATAAAATAAATCTCAATAAATTTAAAAGGATTGAAACCAAAGTATGCTCTCCTACCACAAAAGAATGAAATTAGAAATGAACAGAATAAGGTAAGGGTATATAGATCAATGAAATAGAATTGAGAGTCTAGAAGTAAACCTTAACATTTATGGTCAACTGATTTTCAACGGAGAGGCCAAGACAATTCAATGGGAAAAGAACAGTCTTTCAACAAAAGGTACTGGGACAACTGGATATCCACATACAAAAGAATGAAGTTGGACTCCTACCTCACACCATACAAGAAATGAACTCAAAGTGGAACATGGACTAAAACTATAAAACTCTTAGAAGAAAACATTAAAGTAAATTCTAGTGCCTCTGGGTTATGCAATGGTTTCCTAAGTACAATAGCAAAAGTACAAGTGATAAAAGAGAAATTGAGAAGCTGACCTCAACAAAATTTAAAACTTTTGTGTTTCAAAGGATGCCATCAAGGAAGTGAAAAGTGAAAAGGCTGGGAGAAAATATGTGCAAATCATATACCTGATAAGGGACTGGTATTCAGAATATATAAAGGATTCCAACAATTCAATAGTGAAAAGATAAATAATCCAATGGGCTAAAGATCTGAATAGGCATTTCTCTAAAGAAGATATACAAGTGGCCAATAAACACATGAAAAGACGTTCCACATTGTTACTCATTAGAGAAATACAAATCATAATCACAAATACTACTCCATACCCATGAGGATGGTTACAATAAAAAAGACAGGACAGTAACAAGTGATGGTGAGGATATGGAGAAAATAGACCCCTAATACATTGCTGGTGGTAATGTACAATAGAACACAGTCTGGCAGTTCCTCAACAAGTTAAACATAGAGTTACTATATGAATACCATCTACCCAAGAGAAATGAAAACTTATGTCCACACAAAAACTTATACACAAGTGTTCATAACAGCACTAGTCACAATAGCCAAAAGGTGGAAACAATCCAAATGTCTAACAACAGTTGGATAAACAAAATGTGTTATATCCATGCAATACAATATTATTCAGCAATAAAAAGAAATGAGGTATTGATACATGCTACAATAAGGATGAACCTTGATAACATTATGCTATGTGAAAGAAGCCAAAGGAAAGACCACGTACTGTATGGTTACATTTATATGAAATGTCTAGAATATGCAAATCTATAGAGACAGAAAATAGGTTATTTGTTGCCTTGGGCTGGGGTATAGGAATAGGACTGACTTCAAACTGGCACAAGAAATATTTTGGGGGTGATGAAAATGTTCTAAAATTAGATTGTAATCAAGGTTATAGAACTCTATAAATTTGCTAAAAATCACTGACATTTATATTGGTGAATATTATGATATATAAATTATATCTCAATAAAATATGATGTCTTTAAGAATCTTAAAATATTGTGACTAAAATCAAAGCCATCGTAATACCAAATATGCCTTTTTAAAACTATACTCTCTACCTTCCTCACCACCACCACCACCCCATTCTGTCCACTCTCCTTATCTTCTGCCTGGATTCCTGGGTTGAGAAGCATTGGTCTGAAGAGAAAAGACCTGACAACAATAAAATGTAATAGCTGGTGGCCTAAGGGTAAACAATGAATAAGAAAAACAAATTTTAACAAAACAGGGAAAGACTTTCCGAGAAGATGGCGGAAGAGTAAGACGCGGAGATCACCCTCCTCCCCACAGATACACCAGAAATACATCTACACGTGGAACAACTCCTACAGAGCACCTACTGAACGCTGGCAGAAGACCTCAGACCTCCCAAAAGGCAAGAAACCCCCCATATACCCGGTTAGGGCAAAAGAAAAAAATAAACAGAGACAAAAGGATAGGGACGGGTCCAGTGGGAGGGAGCTGTGAAGGAGGAAAAGTGTCCACACACTAGGAAGCCCCTTCGCGGGCGGAGACTGTGGGTGGCGGAGTGGGGGAGCTTCGAAGCTGCGGAGGAGAGCACAGCAACAGGGGTGCGGAGGGCAAAGTGGAGAGATTCCAGCGCAGAGGATCAGGGCCGACCGGCACTCACCAGCCAAGAGGCTTGTCTGTTCACCCGCCGGGGCGGGCGGGGCTGGGAGTTGAGGCTCGGGCTTC
>NW_020175412.1:693065-695614 GCF_003031525.2 Neophocaena asiaeorientalis asiaeorientalis | reverse complement strand
GCTTAAAGGAGCTCCAGAGACGGGCGCGAGCCGCGGCTAAAAGTGCAGACCCCAGAGACAGACATGAGACGCTAAGGCCGCTGCTGCCACCACCAAGAAGCCTATGTGCGAACACAGGTCACTATCCACACCCCCCTTCTGGGGAGCCTGTATAGCCCGCCACTGCCAGGGTCCCGGGATCCAGGGACAACTCCCCGGGAGAACGCACGGCCCGCCTCAGGCTGGCGCAGGCCCCTCCCGCACTCCGTGACCCTCCCTACCGGACTCCGAATCAGCGGCTCCTTTAACCCCTTATGGGAACATATGTATATATATAACTGATTCATTTTGTTGTGAAGCTGAAACTAACATACCATTGTAAAGCAATTATACTCCAACAAAGATGTTAAAATGAAAAAAAATTAAAAATAAAAAATAAAAAAAACAGGCAAAGAACTTCACTAAGCATAGTATATCTGAGGCCTTTTCATCATGGATCCAATAGCTTCTTGACCATAAAACAGAGTTTCAGAACTCAGGCTTTGGAGTGGGAGAAACCTGGAATCAATTATGGTTCTGCCTCTCACTCCTCAGAGATTTGGGGCAAATTACCTAACCTCATTCATTTTTTATTTCATTTGTGAAATCTCACAGGAATAATATGAAAATAAAATGGCAAGATACATGTAAAGTACTCAGCACAGTGCCTGGCACAATATAATAATCAATAAATGGAAGCTTTTTATTTCCTACCTCTTAATAACCCCTAAGGGCAGCACTATACTAAAGCGCTATACAATAATACTCAAGAAAACATTAAATGATTTTTCAGGAGGAGACTATTTAGTAAAGCTGAAAAGCATATAATACATTCTTTCAAAGTTTTCCAGTAAGAAACCACGGTGGCATTGCTAAAGGGGTATGCTTCAGTGACCAGGGTATCTATTCTATACTCAGCAGTGCAGAAACATAGCTCAGTAAAATAGTCCACAAAAATCAGGCCTCAAACCTGAAGTCTCTTACTGAGTTCAACGGCTATGTATCATAACCCATGTGTGACCATTATTTCCTTCATAAAATGATAACACATTGATTTAAGCCCTAGGAATATGTATAAAGACAACTGCAAAAGCACTTCTATAGAGATTGAAATTACAGGGAAAATCTCACAAATCTGTGTCCCATATGTACTCCTTCAATATATTTGATATATAATCTTGGAGCATTTGAGTTAAAAGCTCAAGATAAGTTTCCCTCTGTAGCTTATCATGGTTCTATCCATGGGAAATCCAGCATACAATCAGTACTTTGTCAATGACTCAACAATTTCTTCAACTTTTGGAAACAGCAATTGAAAGAATGCATATTTAAATAGTCAGAATTACACAGTAAATTTTCCACTGACAATCTTCCCTCTCTCTCTCATACATGTGTATTCATACCAATAAACATTTACCAAGTGCCAAGCACTGTGTCAGGGTCTGGGGATAAAAGAGCAAAAGTCAGTCTTTGTCCTCAAGGACCCTACAGTTTATTCAAGCTTAAGATATACCACTGCCGCCTTCTAGTTCAAGAAGGTGAACTGAACACCTATATCTCTTGTACTTTACAAGACCCTGAAAAAGTGATGGTAAAATAGTATAGAAGTATAAATCACAAGTCAAAGACAGGAATGGAAAATGGCATAGCAAATACAAGATTTCAACAATTTCTGACAGAGAACAAACAGGAAAGAACTAGCTGATAACACAAATCAAAGGAATGCTACAACCTGAGATATGTAATAGAAAGGGTTCCAACCCGGGAGGGAGCTGACTGGCAGGACAAAACCCCAGAGGGGTTCCACACTCAAAGAAGACTGATCCTAAAGAGAGCCTGAGTGAGAAAAGGGCTAAAAACAGGGGTTAACTGAACGTCTGAATTATGACACAGTTGATGAACTCTCCCCCCAAAATAAAGAAATTCCTGCAGATAGAATACCAAATTCAACAAACTAGGAAGAATAAGGGCACCCTAGTACAAAGCCCTCTGCACTCTGGTATTTGGGCCCTCCAAGTGTAAAAGCCAGCTGCCCACTCACTCCCCCCAAAACCAGTTGACAACCTGCCTAGGTACACAGAACTCCCAGTCAGCCCTTCTACTAGGTCATTCTTTAATACGAACAGAATCAGGAGACAGCCATTTTGAAGAAAACATAACACAGAAAGAACAAGAACAAGAAAAAAATGTCCTTGGAAGAGCTGAAATAATTCAAGAAACCATTTTTAATTTAATTTTTAAAATATAATCATAAGATTCAAAAATCAAAGAAAGGTATATAATGGACAGGTTCACTCCCAAATCTGTTTCCTATCCATTCAGTTCCCCCCCCGCCACTCTCCCACAAGTAACCACTCATTAGATTCTGTGTAGCCCTCCAGAGTTTCTTACAGCAAATAAGCAAATATAAATATATGTCCTTTTTCTCCCTCTCTACACGAAAAGTAGCATAGTATATACCAAGCTTTTTTTTATAGTCACAATAATTTAATATACTGTTTTCCCTGTCAGTACATGAGATTCCCGCATTC
>NW_020175412.1:607025-692843 GCF_003031525.2 Neophocaena asiaeorientalis asiaeorientalis | reverse complement strand
ATATATATATATATATATATACATATGTAAATTCCATGAAGTGAGATTGCTGGGTCAAAAGAAATTTGCATTTTTAACTTTTAATGAAGTATACTAATATACCCATAAGAGTACACATAATTCATGTGTACCTTTATATAATGCTGCCAAACTGCCTTTCACAGGCATTGTACCAATTTAAACTCCCACCTGCAATGTGCAAGGTGTCTTTTACCCCACAGCCTTGACAACAAAAAAAAGGTGTTATCAAATATTTTGATTTTTAACACTCTGATAGGTTTAAAAAAGGAATCACAGTGTGGTTTCAATTAGCAATTATCTCATGAGTGAGATTAAGCATCTTTCACATAAACAATAATTAAAGTCAGGAATAAGCCAAGAATTGCTATTATCATTGCTACCACTTACGGAAATAAAATAAGACATACGAATATTGGAAAGTAGGAGACAGAACTCAAAACTTGCAGATTATATGATTACCTGTCTAGAAAATCCAAGCAAATTCAACTAAAAGAACTATGATAGGAAGTAACGAGAGAGCTCAGCAGAAAGGCTAAATGCAAAATCAACAAACAAATCAATAGCTTTGCTACACATCAGCAATAATCAATTAGAAAATGTAATTAAAAAAGCAACTATCAGGGACTTCCCTGATGGTCCAGTGGGTAAGACTCCACACTCCCAATGCAGGGGGCCTGGGTTCAATACCTGGTCAGGAAACTAGATCCCGCATGCATGCCACAGCTAAGAAGTCCAGATGCTGCAACTAAAAGATCCCACATACAACAATGAAGATCCCATGTGCCACAACTAAGACCCGGCACAGCCTAAATAAATAAATGAATTAATTAAAAAAAAAAACTATCCTAAGGTAAGGGTTCCAGGGGCAGGTGGCACCAGGAGGGGGCAGGAAGGGCTGGGTGCTCTGGAAGGAGGGCAGGTCATTGCAATTACTATATAGATATAGATATATAGGTAGTATCCTGCTCATAAGAGCAACAGAGCTATAAAATAATCATCTAGGAATAAACTCAAAAAGAATTATGTAACACCTATATAAAGAAGACTAAAATTTTACTGAAGTACATAAAATACACCTTTCTTTGGTAGAAAGACCCAACATTAGGATCTTCACAAACCCCCCTCTGAGATTATCCCAAAGTCAATGCAAGTTCAATAAAAATCCCAAAGAGATGTTTTTGTCCCAAACTGACAAACTGATTTGAAAAGAGTACAAGGAAAGCAAAGAAAATCTTGAAAAAGAACAATGAGAGTTTGCTTTAACAAATATTACTTATAGCTATAGTAAGTTAAACAATGTGGTTTCATCAGAGAAATATACAACTGGATAATGGAGAACAATCAGTAGAGAAAGAGACACATGTATGTATGGTAATGCAGTCCATGGTAAAGATGGCATTTCAAATTTATGAGGAACAGATAGCATAATAAATGGTGTCAGAATAACTGGCTATCCATTTGGGGGGAAAAAAGTTAAAGCCCTACTTAAAATCAGTCACAAAAATAAATTCCAGGTAGATAAAAGGGCTAACATAAAAAACAAAACTATATAACTATGAAAAGAAAATATGGCAGAATATATTTCTAACCTGAAGAAAGGCTCCCTTAAAAAGATAAAATACAAAGACCATTAACAACAACAACAACAAAAATACATTTGGGCATTTGACCATGAACAAGGTTAAAAGATAGGCAACAGACTGGGAGCAAACATCTGCAACTTGTATAGCAAAGCATTAATATCCAGAATCTATAAAGAGCTAAAAAAAAAAATCAGTAAGAAGAAATACAAATGGACAATACATGCATGGTAGGGGGATGGCTCAAACTCCTTAGTAAGCAAGGAGATGCAAATTCAAATAATTCAATATCATTTTTTGCCTATCAGATGAGCGAAAATTATATATCTGTTAATATCACATTTTGAGTGTGAGAAATTCAGTACTCCATGCACTGTTGGCAGATAAACTGGAATAGCCTCTTTATATGGCAAATTCCAAATATCTAGTACATACCTGTCACCCAGCAATTCCACTTCTTAGTATCTACCTGAGAAATATTCCTGTATGTGTACAAATACGTATGTACAAGGATTTTTTACTGAAGGATTTTTTATTGTTTGCAACAGCAAAAAAACTAAAAAGAACTTACATATTCATCTATAAGAGAATGGTAAAATAAAAAGTGGTGCATCTGTACTACGTAATAATATGCATCTGTTTAAAAACTGAGAGGTGGTTATACACTGATGTATAAAAATCTCCCAAACATATATACTATTGAGAAAAGTGAGTTGTAGTACAACACATACATCATACCTATATGTCATTTATATATTAAATATTATATATAAATACATATATAAAAGACAAAACTTTATGTTTCTAAATGTACTCATATATGTGTAAATGCATATAAAAAAGACTGGAAGGATATGCTCTAAACTGATCCTGGTGGTTAAAGAAGCACGTAGTATGAAATATTATGTATCCATTAAAAAGGATAAAGTGAACATATACATACTGACACTAAAAGAGCCTTAAGGGCTTCCCTGGTGGCACAGTGGTTAAGAATCCGCCTGAATGCAGGGGACACGGGTTTGAGCCCTGGTCCAGGAAGATCCCACATGCCACAGAGCAACTAAGCCTGTGCACCACAACTGAGCCTGCGCTCTAGAGCCTGCGAGCCACAACTACTGAAGCCCATGTGCCTAGAGCCCATGCTCTGCAACAAGTGAAGCCTGCGCACCACAACAAAGAGTAGACCCCACTCACCGCATCTAGAAAGCCCACGTGCAGCAACGAAGACCCAACGCAGCCAAAAATAAATAAATAAAATAAATTAATTTTAAAAATACTTTGAACCAATTTCTTAAAAAAAAAAAAGAGAGCCTTAAGACATATTCTTTGGGAAAAAAAGTAAGTCATAAAATACACATTTTTTATTTGTATATGCACATGCATATGCATGTAAATACAGAGAAAAAGGACTGTACAAGTTCACAGTCAACTCTTAACAATGATTACCCACTGGGAGGGCAGGAAATTGGGTAAAGGGGGACTTGGTTTTAATCTACCTCTATATTATTTTAATTCGTTAAAGAAGAATTGTCCATCAACAACCTGTACCAAGAACCAGTTAAAGATATTATAATTTCTTAAAAAAACTGAAGGAAGGATAAAACAAATAAGGTATGTACAACTTATATCCAAATGAATATTATCACTTAACACTTATTGAGTGCTTTGTGCTAAGCACTGTAAGCCCTTCCATGCATTTTCTCATGTAATCATAAGAATCTTGAGGTAAAGTTATTCCCATTTTACAAATGAGGAAACTAGGCTCAAAAAATTAAGTTAAACTTCCCTAAGATTACACAGCTAGTAAAAACCAAGGACAAAATTCAACCCAGGCAACTGACTCCCAAGTCCACTCTTAACTACTCATAATACAGGGTCACATATGACTTGGAGCCACATGCACACACTATACACAATCCTGAATTGCATAGCTACATACACTGCACAACCACATCACATTAGAGATGCCCATTTTATGTGAAAAACTTTCTGGATCATATTAGAAAAAGAATTGAAATCATCTCCATCTTCTTTCATCATCAAAATTAAACAATTTCGGGCTTCCCTGGTGGCGCAGTGGTTGAGAGTCCGCCTGCCGATGCAGGGGACACGGGTTCGTGCCCCAGTCCGGGAAGATCCCACATGCCGCGGAGCAGGTAGGCCCATGAGCCATGGCTGCTGAGCCTGCGCATCCGGAGCCTGTGCTCCACAACGGGAGAGGCCACAACAGTGAGAGGCCTGCGTACCGCAAAAAAAAGATGTGAAATGGGAATCAAAACCACAATGAGATATCACTTCACACTTACTAGATGGCCATAAAACACACACAAAAAAAACAAAAACGCCCAAAGTAACAAACGTTGGGAAAGATGTGAAAAAATTGGAACCCTTATACACTGGGGATGTAAAATGGTGCAGCCACTGTGGAAAATAGTTTGGTGGTTCCTCAACAAGTTAAACACAGAATTACCATATAACCCAGTACATACCCAAAAGAATTGAAAACAGGTGTTCAAACAAAAACTTGTACACAAATATTCATACCATCATTGTTCACAAAAGCCAAAAGGTGGAAAGATCCCAAATGTCCATTTTGAATAAACAAAATGCAATATATCCGTACAATGGAATATTATTCAACCATAAAAAGGAATGACATACTGATACATGCCACAGTGGGAATGAACCTCAAAAACATGTAAAGTAAAAGAAGCCAGACACAAAAGACCATGTACTATATGATTCCTTTTATATGAAATATCCAGAATAGACAAATCAATAGAGACAGGAGATCAGTGGTTGCCAGGAGCTGAGGGAAAAGAAGAATGCGGAGTGACTGCTTAATGGGTACAGGGTTTCCTTTTGGGGTGATGAAAATGTTTTGGAACTAGATGTGCAACATCATGAAGGTACTTAATGCTGCTGAATTGTACACTCTAAAATGGTAAATTTTATGTTATGTGAATTTTATCACAATAAAAAGTTACAAGGTTAAAACACAGAAAACAATTTCTTCATTTCTAATTTTTAAAAAGTTCATGAAAAAAATAATATATTCCTTGAAGAAAGGGGCATTAAAGGCTCACTTTTGCAGTAAGTTAATCTCAACATTTTCCAAACCAGATATCTCATGACAAGTTCTACCAAAACAATTAAAACTGGCATCAAATTCTACTTTTGAAGCTTTGGGAATTTCTGTATGAATGCCTTTATAATAGATGTCCTTTACAGCTATCAAATATGTCCTAACAGTGCCATAAATTTTATGATCTCAAACAAAAATGGAAAAGACCCACCCCTCTGAAAGTATTCTGGCTTTTAGCCAAGAGACATAATCAGGTATACCTGCAAATAGAGCTGGTCTACTTAGATGGGAGACAGAGAAAGGAAGAGTTTTTTCTTGCACACAACCCCCCCCACACACACACAAACATATACACAAAAATGTAGGCCCTCCGTTAATTATTTTTAAGTTATTTATATGACTAGAAATGTGATAGCAATAAAACAGTTCTCATCTTTACTTCTGACTACTCTGATTCTGTGCAACCATTGGCTTTATCATTTCCTGGCTAAGTGATGGACACGTTAATGAAAAGAAATTCCCCTAGGGAAGAAAGTTAAAGTCCACATTACAGAAATTTAACTCCTAAAACACTACAGAATAATTACATCAACAAATGTAGACTTGTGATATGGGTGGGGATCAACATTGGTCTAGAAGTCAGAACTCCAGGGTCGACCACTTACTTACCAGGGCAAGTCTTATTTTTCTGAGCTTTATTTTCTCTCTCAGGTATAAAAAGGAAAATAACTTTCCTGCCTGCTTCCCAAAAGAAGTACAGTAATAAAAATATGTACAAGGTGTGATAGGACCACTAAAGAGGGGCACCTAACCTAGCCTGGTGGAGGATGCTGGGAAAAGGAAAAAAGGGGGAGCAGGAAAGGCTTTCAGGAATAGCTAATGACAGAGGTTAGTATAAAAAGAATGAATTCAAATTCAAAGGGAGGGGGAGAGATAAGAAGCAAAGCCAGAGAGACGAACACCACAAATCTGCTTATGCTATTCCCTCCTTGGTAAATAGTCAAGGGCTCCTAACTCTGCAGGGTAGTCCTTCATCCCAGCCTCAATCTAAGATTCCACTTATCTCATTCCACTCCCCAAATATACCATGCCTACACTTTCTTGCCTCAATACTTGAATGCTCTTCCACTCCAGGAACATCTAGTTAGAAACTGGGAGACGAGTTTGCCTGCCAGAGTTGATGCAACATTTCCAGGGTTTCATGGTGCTTTTATACTTCTACTCTACTGCTTAATACACTAAGTATTCATTTAATCTAAGAGAATATGAACATTGTATTAACTTTTATATTTAAACTCTGGGTAGCCAAAACAAGGATTACACTCTTTCCAACATCAAAGCAGAATAAAATAAAAAGGGCATGGGAATGTTCTCAAATTTGCAACATTTCCAAAATAAATGAATATATGTCAGTAAAGTTTGTAAAAAGTAACCATGAAAAGTTAAAAATCCATAAACTATTAATCTTGACCCAGAAAAGAATGAGACCATCACAAGGCATCCTTAACAGAAGATATGAATTTAGAGAACAGCGCATCCAAGTAATCTGCTGTAATTTAAACTCACACCAAAAAGCAAGTGTCAATTTGCAAACAAGATAAATTCAGATTAACGAAAAAAATCAAGTAGAATTATTTTAGCATTCAAAATCAGCATTTTAGTTATCCTTTAATGCAAGGTATCTTTCCTTTGGACTGTTGACAATTTTTAAATTCATCAATTCAAAGGATAGAGACTGTCTAGAAAACACCTGCTGCTCTGTGTCATATACAGAGACCACTTTAAAAGTTCTCTTGGTATTACAACTTACTATAGATGAAAAACAGGTAACAATGCCTCTCAAAATTGAATGCAATCACCACCACACAGAAGATTTTCACAACTTAACCGCTATTATCATACAGTTGCTTCAGTCCACAGTAACTCTTAAGAAGGAATAGCCATACCACTTGCATCTGTTTTGAGGGTTCAATTTCATTTTAACAAGATCTACCAACTCGCAAGATAGGGAGATACACACGTGCAGGATTTCCACCTACATCCCACTACATAAATGTTTCACCATTCTTAACTAGTCAAACAAAACCTCTTTCAGTACAGTGAAGCCACCTCACCACTTTTATCCTAACCCCATCATACCATCTCCTCCCCATCCCCAACCTGTCAGTCACAAAACACACCTTTCCCAAATAATACCTCTCAATCTCCTTGAACCTAACCCATTTACACAACCAGGTAGCAGTATCCCTCACAAGATACAGTCCTATCGACCTTCACACATCAACTGACTCTCTAAATTAAATCCACTTTCCCTCACCCCATTATATACTGAAACTCAACTTCGAAAACCCGAAGCGATCTTCCCTTTCAGTAGCCTCAACCTCACTTAAATGACCACTCAGTCCTTTGTCAAACGTCACCCGGCCCCCTCATGTAACCGCCTCACCTTCTCTGTCCCCTAGTCTCCCATGAACTCCCAAAGTTGCCACCCCCCCCCAACGAAAAAGACAAAAAACGTACCTCAACCTTAAACCTGCCCTTCCCCACTTTCCCCCTCTGATTTTCCTCTCCGCCTGTTGGCTCACACCGAAAGCAGCTCCGACAACCCTGAAGACCCGAGCCCGGCCTCGTCCCACACGTATTGGTGACGGCAATCACCCTGCCTCGGTCAAGCCGCCCCCCACTAGGGCGCTTACTCTGAACAGACTCTTGGCCGCCGCTGCCTCCCTCCATTCATCCCCGGCCCATTCATCTCTCAACCCAATCCCAGACACGCCCCCCGGCCTCCTCCCTCACTCCCAGCTTCCCGGCCGGCCCGGGACCCTCACCAGATTAGAGGCTCTCGCGGAGGGTGACTCTCTTTTCGGTTCTCCCTCGCCCTCCTTCAAGCCTCCGCTCGCCCCTCGACTAGCTACACCATAGAACACACAGATACACAAACCGCCTCCTCTGATGCCGCTTAACTCCCCTCCTCGATGTCTCGCGCTCCGCTCCGCGTTGTATGCGCGTGCGCGCGCGAGCGTCTCCGCGCGAGCCCACCCGGCCAGCTACGGCCGGTAGGTAAAGAGCGGGCGGGGTTAGGGGAGTGGGGTACGATCGCAAGCTCGCGCTCGCCCGAGAGCTGGGCAGGCGCACGCGTACACCAGTCAGGGAATTCAGATGGAGAGGAGAGGGGGACGGAGCGGGGCGGGGAAGGGAGGGGAGGAAAGGAGGGGGGAGGGGCGGAGAAAGCCGACTGAGCAGCCCCAACTCCGAACAGCCCCTATCGCTGCGAGGTGCTGAGTGGCTAGCCAACTAGAGCGTGCGCATTCTTCCCCCGCCCTCCTCAGCGCAGCGGGAGAGAGGGATGCGCGTCGAGAGAAAGGATTCTCTCCCTTCCGAAAAGAAAATCTATAAGGAGCCACGCGTGACACCTCCTGTGTGTTCAAAAGCTTTCTCTCCACGGCTGCGTTACCCTCTTCCCCTCCAAAAAAAGAGTCCAAGCACACACTTGTTCCTAGCTACCCATCGCCCACTCAGTTCTCCACAAGACGCTAAATGCGGTCGCTCTACCGTGATGTGGTACCCCCAGCACCTCTTCAACCACCACCCCTAACTCCATTTTTCCAACTCTCGGCTTCTCTCGCGAGACCCATACCTGCCGGCTTCGGGATTAGAAGTCGAAGCACACATGTACAAATACCTGTCTCCCGATTACGTTGCGAGGCAACGGCCATGGCATGTCCCCCCTACCCCCCAGGACCGCAGTGCGCGCGCGCGGGGGCTGGGCAACGACGAAAGCGGGGATGGGAAAGGAAAGCTATGAAACGGATTTTTGACGGCATGTAACCGCTAGGCCTGGGCACGTGCCCTGCGCCTCGCGGGCGGGTGCGGTGTACCCTGGGAATTGTAGTTTTTGTTCCCACCTCCAGACCCACTCCCACCTCAACCTTACTTAGGCCTCCGTCCGAGAGGGGGATTACTGACGCCATTTTGCCAGGAACAATGGCCCTCGCCCCAGGCGGTGGCGGGTGGGGGAGGGAATAATGTTTTAAGGGTTATGTTAACCTCCCCTGGCCCCTCGATACCATAGCAACCCCTCAAAAACCTGGCCACGCCCCCTCGCAGCTCCGCCGGGCTCCAAGACTTCGCGCATGCGGAAAGGCCACCTCCCCCTGAAGCTACCTTTAACCATCACCTAAAGTCCACCTCCCAGATTCTCTAGTTGGTAGTGACTGCTAACTTCTTTGAGCTTACACTACATGTAAACCTCTGCGCAGTGGCTTTATTTAAGAACTGCTTCCTGCACTGTCAGGTGCAGTACAGAGTCCTTTCTGTCATTCTCCGAAGAGCGATCCTGGCTCCACAGAGGAGGAAACTGAGGCTCAGGAGGGGAAAATGGACAAGTTCACACAACTATATTTGGAGGAGTCAGAACTTGAACCCAGGTGTGTTCACTCCAGAGCCCATGAACTTTTAAATCCCTCAGGTTGCATCTGGTGTCAGAGACCCTGAACAAAAGCTCCTAAAGGGCGGGATTGCCCCTCAAGCCTCAGCAGGATGCCTTGAGGGTAGGAGGCTAAATGGAAAATGCCAGGCTAATATTTTCAAATGCCCAGCCTCAGGGCCCTATCACTGAGCTATACTAATCTCTCCTCTCTCCACCATTTGCTTTCTTTTTAAACATCTTTATGGGAGTATAATTGCTTTACAATGGTGTGTTAGTTTCTCCTTTATAACAAACTGAGTCAGCTATACATATACATATTCTCAAGATTGCTTTGGCTATTTGGGATCTTCTGTGTTTCCATCCAAATTGTGAAATTTTTTGTTCTGGTTCTGTAAAAATGCCGTTGGTAGTTTGATAGGGATTGCATTGAATCTGTAGATTGCTTTGGGTAGTATAGACATTTACACAATGTTGATTCTTCCAATCCAAGAACATGGTATATCTCACCATCTGTTTGTATCATCTTTAATTTCTTTCATCAGTGTCTTATAGTTTTCTGCATACAGGTCATTTTCTCCTTAGGTAGGTTTATTCCTAGGTATTTTATTCTTTTTGTTGCAATGGTAAATGGGAGTGTTTTCTTAATTTTCCTTTGATATTTTTCAATTTTAGTGTATAGGAATGGAAGAGATTTCTGTGCATTCATTTTGTATCCTGCAACTTTACCAAATTCATTGATTAGCTCTAGTAGTTTTCTGGTAGCATCTTTAGGATTCTCTATGTATATTATCACATCGTCTGCAAACAGTAACAGCTCTACTTCTTCTTTTCCAATTTGAATTCCTTTTATTTCTTTTTCTTCTCTGATTTCTGTGGCTAAAACTTCCAAAACTATGTTGAATAATAGTGGTGAGAGTGGACAACCTTGTCTTGCTCCTAATCTTAGAGGAAATGGTTTCAGTTTTTCACCATTAAACCAATGTTGACTGTGGGTTTGTCATTCATGGCCTTTATTTTGTTGAGGTAAGTTCCTGCTATGCCTGCTTTCTGGAGGGTTTTTGTCATAAATGGGTGTTACGTTTTGTCAAAAGCTTTTCCTGCATCTACTGAGATGATCATATAGTTTTTCTCCTTCAGTTTGTTAGTATGGTGTATCACATTGATTGATTTGTGTATATTCAAGAATCCTTGCATTCCTGTGATAAATCCCACTTGATCATGGTGTATGATCCTTTTAATGTGCTGTTGGATTCTGTTTGCTAGTATTTTCTTCAGAATTTTTGCATCTATGTTCATCAGTGATATTAGCCTGTAGTTTTCTTTCTTTGTGACATCTTTGTTTGGTTTTGGTATCAGGGTGATGGTGGTCTCGTAGAATGAGTTTGGGAGTGTTCCACCCTCTGCTATATTTTCGAAGAGTTTGAAAAGGGTAAGTGTTAGCTCTTCTCTAAATGTTTGATAGAATTTGCCTGTGAAGCCATCTGATCCTGTGCTTTCGTTTGTTGGAAGATTTTTAATCACAGTCTCAATTTCAGTGCTTGTGATCAGTCTGTTTATATTTTCTATTTCTTCCTGGTTCAGTCTCAGAAGGTTGTGCTTTTCTAAGAATTTGTCCATTTCTTCTGGGTTGTCCATTTTATCAGCATATAGTTGCTTGTAGTAATGTCTAATGATCCTTTGTATTTCTGAAATGTCAGTTGTTACTTCTCCTTTTTCATTTCTAATTGTATCGATTTCAGTCTTCTCCGTTTTTTTCTTGATGCGTCTGGCTAATGGTTTATCAATTTTCTTTATCTTCTCAAAGAACCAGCTTTTAGTTTTATTGATCTTTGTTATCGTTTCCTTCATTTCTTTTTCATTTATTTCTGGTCTGATCTTTATGATTTCTTTCCTTCTGCTAACTTCTGGGTTTTTTTGTTGTTCTTCTTCTTTCTCTACTTGCTTTAGGTGTAAGGTTAGGTTGTTTATTTGAGATGTTTCTTGTTTCTTGAGGTATGATTGTATTGCTATAAACTTCCGTCATAGAACTCCTTGTGCTGCATCCCATAGGTTTTGGATCATCGTGTTTTCATTGTCATTTGTTTCTAGGTATTTTTTTATTTCTTCTTTGATTTCTTCAGTGATCTCTTGGTTGTTTAATAGTGCATTGTTCAGCCTCTATGTGTCTGTATTTTTTACAGATTTTTCCCTGTAATTGATATCTAGCCTCATAGCATTGTGGTTGGAAAAGATACTTGATACAATTTCAATTTTCTTAAATTTACCAAGGCTTGATTTGTGACCCAAGATACTATCTATCCTGGAGAATGTTCCATGAGCACTTGAGAAAAATGTGTATTCTGTTGTTTTTGGATGGAATCTCCTGTAAATATCAATTAAGTCCATCTCGTTTAATGTATCAGTTAAAGCTTGTGTTTCCTTATTGATTTTCATTTTGGATGATCTGTCCATTGGTGAAAGTGGGGTGTTGAAGTCCCCTACTCTGATTGTGTTCCTGTCGATTTCCCCTTTTATAGCTTTTAGCATTTGCCTTATGTATTGAGGTGCTCCTATGCTGGGTGCATAAATATTTACAATTATTATATCTTCTTCTTGGATTGATCCCTTGATCATTATGTAGTATCCTTCTTTGTCTCTTGTAATAGTCTTTATTTCAAAGTCAAGTTTGTCTGACATGAGAATTGCTTCTCCAGCTTTCTTCTGATTTCCATTTGCATGGAATATCTTTTTCCATCCCCTCACTTTCAGTCTGTATGTGTCCCTAGGTCTGAAGTGGGTCTCTTGTAGGCAGCATATATAGGGGTCTTGTTTTTGTATCCAGTCAGCCTCAGCCAGTCTATGTGTTTTGGTTGGAGCATTTAATCCATTTACATTTAAGGTAATTATGGATATGTATGTTCCTCTTACCATTTACTAAATTGTTTTGCGTTTCTTATTGTAGGTCTTTTCCTTCTCTTGTGTTTCTTGCCTAGAGAAGTTCCTTTAGCATTTGTTGTAAAGCTGGTTTGGTGGTACTGAATTTTCTTAGCTTTTGCATGTCTGTAAAAGTTTTGATTTCTCCATCAAATCTGAATGAGATCCTTGCTGGGTAGAGTAATCTTGGTTGTAGGTTTTTCCCTCTCATCACTTTAAATATGTCTTGCCACTCCCTCTGGCTTGCAGAGTTTCTGCTGAAAGATCAGCTGTTAACCTTATGGGGATTCCCTTGTATGTTATTTGCTGTTTTTCCCTTGCTGCTTTTAATATTTTTTCTTTGTATTTAATTTTTGATAGTTTGATTAATATGTGTCTTGGCATGTTTCTCTTTGGATTTATCCTGTATGGTTTTCTCTGCGCTTCCTGGACTTGATTGACTATTTCCTTTCCCATATTAGGGAAGTTTTCAACTATAATCTCTTCAAATATTTTCTCAGTCCCTTTCTTTTTCTCTTCTTCTTCTGGGACCCCTATAATTCGAATGTTGTTGCATTTAATGTTGTCCCTAAGGTCTCTGAGACTGTCCTCAATTCTTTTCATTCTTTTTTCTTTATTCTGCTCTGTGGTAGTTTTTTCCACTATTTTATCTTCCAGGTCACTTATCTATTTGTCTGCCTCAGTTATTCTGCTATTGATTCCTTCTAGAGAATTTTAAATTTCATTTATTGTGTTGTTCATCATTGTTTGTTTGCTCTTTAGTTCTTCTAGGCCCTTGTTAAACGTTTCTTGTATTTTCTGCATTCCATTTCCAAGATTTTGGATCATCTTTACTCTCATTACTCTGAATTCTTTTTCAAGTAGACTGCCTGTTTCCTCTTCATTTGTTTGGTCTGGTGGGTTTTTACCTTGCTCCTCCATCTGCTGTGTGTTTCTGTGTCTTCTCATTTTCATTAACTGACTGTGTTTGGGGTCTCCTTTTTGCAGTCTGCATGTTCGTAATTCCCGTTGTTTTTTGTGTCTGCCCCCAGTGGCTAAGGTTGTTTCAGGGGGTTGTGGAGGCTTCCTGTTGGAGGGGACTGGTGCCTGTGTTCTGTTGAATGAGGCTGGATCTTTTCTTTCTGGTGGGCAGGACCGCATCCAGTGGTGTGTTTTGGGGTGTGTGTGACCTTATTATGATTTTAGGCAGCCTCTCTGCTAATGTGTGGGGTTGTGTTCCTGTCTTGCTAGTTGTTTGGCATAGGGTGTCCAGCACTGTAGCTTGCTGGTCGTTGAGTGGAGCTGGGTCTTAGCATTGAGATGGAGATCTCTGAGAGAGCTTTCACTGTTTGATATAATGTGGAGCCAGGAGGTCTCTGGTGGAGCAATGTCCTGAACTCGGCTCTCCCACCTCAGAGTCACAGGCCTGACGCTCGGCCGGAGCACCAAGACCCTGTCAGCCACACGGCTGCCAGTGTTGGAGGATCTCCTGCAGAGGCGGGGAGTGGCTGTGGCTTACCAAGGGGACAAAGACACTGGCAGCAGAATTTATGGGAAGTACTCCTTGGCGTAAGCCCTCCCAGCATCCACCATTAGCTCCCTGAGACCTAGGTGTTTGTTTTATGGGATAACATTTTCAACATGTAGTTAAAGCTGGTCTTCCTAAAGCCGGGCCGCCTGCAGCAGCAACTTCTTCCAGCCCTTCTTCCATCTCCCCATTTTCTTTTTCCTACTGTACACCTCAGAACCTCAGCCCTTTTCAGCTTTAAAAAAAGACAATAAATTTAACTGTGGAGTTTCTTAAGTCCAAATGGAGTGGAATGGTCGGAGACCTTGTAGCCCTGTTTCTTGTCTCTGCATGTTTCATCTTGAAGGTCACTTATTAATCCCAGTATTGCCAGAACATATAAGGAAACCAGACCATGCGTGCTGTTAATAAATCCAACCCCCCCTTCCATTTTTGACAATGGAGGGAGACTTAGGGAACGAAATTCAGGACTATGAGGTCCAGCTATTCCACCTGTGGAGATCTTCCTTCCTGGCTAAATTTGTAAGAGCAAGGTGTGATTTCTCCAAAGAGTGCAACCACCTTACCTGAAAGGTCTCTGCATTCCAAATTAGCTGTAGAACGGATGGGGTCTCCCAAACTCCTTCTTTCCTCACTGTCCCTGAAGATAGTCCCTTTTCCCTGCTGAATTGTTTACTACTATGGGGGAAACAGGAAGCATAACCAAATAACCACCAAAGTGCAGTGCAAAGGTTACAAAGTTACTCCAAGCTTTAGTAGGTCCTAACTCCCACTGAGATGGTAACTAGAAACTTTTGCCCAACCATTTTTTATTTCTCAATGTCACCCTACTCCCACCACCACCACACACATCTATCCACCTTTAGGAAAATCAACAGGTACTTCCCTCAGTTGTGGCCTGCTCTTCTTCATTTGTTTCTGAGCCTTGTGATGTTAGCCCTTCAACCTGCTCACATGTGAACCCTTCTGAGAAGGTCCTCTTCAACAGTTAAACATTTGCTAAATAACTATGAAGTAGTATGACTTTTACAAACCTCAGAAGTTAGAAAATCAAGTAAGTATTCTCCCCATCCAAATACAGACCCTTCTCAATTTAGACCTTTTATTGACAGATGTGCTCTTCTATTTGAAAAAAACCTGTCCATAACTCAGCACAAATGCCATTGTAGGCAGAAAGGGAAATAGGCAATTATAGCTAGTCAACAATGTACGGCAGGGTACACTCCCTTCTGACCTGCTGGTTTCCACTGACTCTCAAATGTCATTTGTGATATTTCTATTCACCAGATAGAAACTTTGATTCATATTAACCATTTGTAATTTGGCTTTACATTATTCTGGGAAAACATCCTTCCAATAATCTAGTTAATCTTATCTGAGGGCTCTGGTGCCAAGAAATTAGCAAAGGCTTCACTGGACCTGTTTTTCGACCCCAGCATCCCACAGGGGTAGGAATGGGGTTAGTTTCATGGCCCTACTAGCTTTTGATCTCCTCCTTACTACACAGATGGTAACTCCTTCAATGAACAAGATGGAACTGAGATGAACATCAAAGTTTACAGTTAGCTGACTACTACAGCCATGGGTAGAGTAGTGACTGTTTCTGGAACTCAGTTTCTGACCATGAGCCCTCCTTTGACCAGGTTTTTGGAAAACAATATGTCATTCTTGTTCTTTTCCCTTATCCCAGGTGACGCCACAGTTTGGGGGTCTTACATAGTACCCAGGCATGGAGGTAGATAAAGGTGTCTACTTCCAAGTCCTTAGATCCTGTCAGTTACTGTTAAGCCCTCTGCCCACATGGGCTTTTTCAGGTGCTGTGTCATCTCCAACATCTCTGCCAGTCTTGGGGCACAGAAATCATTGCCAAGGTTACTTGTTGGTCCATCTATCTAGACATTCCACACAGCCCTTCCTCTTTTGAGTCTTCATGCCAACCAAGTGTTGCTTCTGGAAGTATATTCTGCTTGAGCTACCACAGAGCTCTCTCTCTGCATCTTCCCCCCCCTCCCAAGAAGAGGGGAGTAAGGAAAAGGAAGAATCTTTTTTTAGGCTTACTCAAATCTTTCTTCCTTCTAGTTTCCTGGCCTAGATACTTCATCACTGTGCCTACATCCAAGTCCCCTTCCCTAGGGCTTACACTTTTGGAACATGAAAGTCATAGAGACTGGCAGACTATTTGTTTCCCTGCCTTGCCACCTCCCTCCCCTGAGACACACCACAAAGATGACTACTTTGGGGGAGGGGGGAGAAAAGAGAAGGGGGAAAATACAGGAAAGAAAAAAATCCATTTATATCTCAAAATAATATTGCAGCCACATTCTCCCTCTATTAAATCTTAGCATCTCAGCAAAGAAAATTTACTTGTCATCCAGATGCCCCCTCCTTAAGATAGTAACTCCCAGGGCTTGGATACCTGGGTGATCTTTTCTCCAGGCAAACCTTGGCACTGGGGGAATTTCTCACCTGGATCATCTAGGGGATGTTAATGTCCTCCCAGGAGGTTCTTCTTACTCCCAGCACGAGTTGAGTGTCCCCTGAGTAAGAATAAGCATCACCTACCTCAGAAATGAGCAGCTATCTTCGGCATAGTGACTGACTTAGAAACACTCCACCTTTCAGATTGGTCAATGTAATTTCTTGAGCCTTACTATGGAGTCTGATCTCCTCTTCCTAGACACAATCTTCCCTCATGTGCCCTAGGCCATATATCAGGGAGCAAATTTAAGGTAAGTGCCTTTGCCTTGGCAACTAACTCTTGGAGAGCCTAAAAAAAGAGTAAGCCCACATCACTCTCTAAAACTTGCTAGGTGTCCAAAATTGTAACTCCTCTGCAAAGACCCCATGTGGGCAGGATACACAGCCTGAGTTGGGGTGGCTGGAATAAACCTTTCCCTCTCCAGAAGAGGATCAGTTCTGCTAGAAACGTACAGTATGGTATATTTTTCTGAGAATCAGATAATTCAGTCTCCTAGGCTAACAAACAAGGCTGCATTTACCTGCCTACCTTTCCTTTCTCTCTCCTTCCCTCCCTCCTACCTTCCCTTCCACTGACCCTTCTGTATATGTTCCAACATTCCATAATAGTCCTTCAAATCAGTCTTGTTACAAATCCTTCCTGTAGCAGGAATGAATCAGAGTCTACCACCACCACCACTACTACTACTATTACTACCACCATCATTGCTACTACTGATAATAATAAGATAACATTTACTATGTACTTTATACAAACCCACTGACTCCTATGGGGTAAGTGCATTATTAACACCATTTTTCAGATTAGTAAACCAGGGCACAAAGAGGTTAAAGAACTCGCCCATGGTAGCACAGCGAGTAAATGGCAGAGTGAGGTTTAACCCCAGTTAGTTTAGTTCAGAGTCCATGCCCTTTAATCATTTTGTTGTATCTTTCTTTATTGTCTATGATTTAACTTTAGACTCCAAGCTCCCCATTCCATGGGGCTGGTAAAATAACCTCAATTCATCTTGGTATTCCTCCACCCCAGGCTCATGCCACAATCCTGGGCTATTACACAGTGCTGAGGCCTAGGAGCAGAGGTCTGTTAAGTCCCTGGTCACCAGGCAACATAACTTAGCAGTCCACTGCCTCTGCCCACAGTGTTCCTTTATGATCTGGCAGGCCTTAGTTGCGCTGGGACCCTGCCAGTGACTTGGGAATTTTTGTTAGGGCTGCCTAGGACAGTCTCTCTTCTCTCAGGTTTTCCTATCTACCTAGGGGTTGTGCCAAGAAGCAGGACACAGGTCCCCTCTATCCGGGACCCATGGGTCTCCCTCATAGCATTACATTATCGTCAGCCCTAGTAGGCAGGAAAAACTATCTCTAGGCCGGATAAAATCCTTCTCCCTTCATATTTTCTGGCCAACACACTTTGTCTACATCCCTAATCCTCTGCCCCTAAGGATGTGAGCTTTTGAAACACAAAACCAAAGAGATTGGGAAGTGAAATCTGCTTTTAGTCTTGTGCATCCCTACCCCTGAGACAATAAAACCTGGGTGGGAGGCAGGGTCGGAGAGAGGGAGATATAGGAAGGAAAGGCAGTGACTACAGAAAACATAAAAATATCTGTTTCGGAACTTCCCTGGCAGTCCAGTGGTTAAGACTCCACGCTTCCAATGCAGGGGGCATGGGTTTGACCCCTGGTTGGGGAACTAAGGTCCCACATGCTGCACGGTGTAGCCAAAAAAAATGATATCTGTTTCAATTCTGTGCAAAAAAGATAGTTTATTTAATAAATGGTGCTTTCAAATTTGGTTATCCAACTAGAAGAAAGCAAAGATCCCTACCTTATGCCATATACCAAAAAAAAAATGCCAGATGAATGTTCATTTCTCTGCTTCCATCTATTGCTGATGGAAGTATGACTCACTACTACCTTTTTTTGCAAAGTAATCTGCAAGAATCTAATAAAATTAAAAATCTACAGTATCAGTTCAGAATGGTTTGGGCTGCAAGTGATAGAAAATATGACTAATAGTGGCTTAAACAAATAGAGGTTTGTTTTTCTTTGTCACATAACAAGAAATCTGAAGGGACACAGGTGCTAGGCTGCTCAACAAGGTAATCAAGAACCTAAGCTTTTTCTGTCCTTCTACTCCACCATCCTTGACATGTTGGCTTTTGTCCCTAGGCTTTTTACTTCATGCTTACAAGATGGCTGCTGAATCTAGATATCACAACTGCATTCAAAGGCAGAAAAAGGAGTAAGGGAATGCAATGGCCAGGAAAGTAAGAGAGGTACCACTCTCCTTTTATCAGGGAAGGCATTTTTTTCCAGACATCCCCCAAGAAATTACCCCTACATCTCCTTTGTCAAAATGGAGGGAGGGAGATGCAAGAGGGAAGAGATATGGGAACGTATGTATATATATAACTGATTCATTTTGTTGTAAAGCAGAAACTAACACACCATTGTAAAGCAATTATACTCCAATAAAGAAAAAAATATATAGTCCAGAGAGTGGAACCAAATTCTTAGAAATCAGGGTTCTCTGCCTAATACCTGAACAAAATTAGTATTCTCTTAGCAGGAAAGAAGGGAGAGAATGCCAGGTAATTAGGCAACCAGTGTCTGCTACATACACTTACCTTCTGACTGAGCTGTTCGGAGTCTCTCCTACAGAAATAAAAGCACCAAGAAACCTGCATGCCCATCATAGAGGAATGGTTGAATAATTTCTGTTAAGAATGCTTGTTAGTGGTATAGTTTTAAAAGAGTATTGGACTAAGAGTGAGGAAACCTGGGCAAAATACTTACACTAATGCTGCTACTTGGAGAAAAGAGAAGCGTGCAATTATAGTCCCTGCTTCTGGTGGACGTAGAATGCAGCTGAAGAGATAAGGCATAAACAAGTGAAAAGGAAAATAATAATTAAAGAATTGTTACAGGGTACTGAACAACTAAAGTGTCATGTGCATGTTGCTTATAATAAGCGCTACAAGCAGTCAGGCATTCATTCATTCATTAGTAGGGTTTTAGTACAATACATAAGCTAATATATCAGATCTTGCCTGGGTAGCTGCCTCTGCATTCTCCCCTTTCTCAAAATTGGTGTCTAAGATTCATTTCTCATCTGGTTTCCCAGTTTTGGTGACTGATCTCCTGGCTTTTTATCATCTAACAATCTGCCCTGTGCATTGGGTCTGGGGCCCAGCTTTGCTCTCCCTTGTCCACCTCCTTCCCAGAGACCAGTCCTGAAATCTGTCCTGGGAATGGCTGAGTTTGTGCTTCTTACTGCCACATTTCCATGATGCTGCGTACATGGATCTAAATTGCACCAGCCTCCTTACCAATCTCTCTGCCTATGTTTCAGTACCACCTGTAAGGCCAACTGGCCCGAGGCAGGGGAACACAATCAGATTCACAGGTTGCATCAGACCGAAATTCTCCGGACCACCCAGTTCCAGAAACTGCCCTGGAGACATTCCGGACCACCCAGTTCCAGGAACTGACCTGGGGACTTTGAACCCAGCCCAGCCTTCCCGCCTTTCGAGGGGCGGGACTAACGGTCCCCCAGAATACCCGAAAAGACCACCAAATAAGGAATACCCTGCGCCCTCCCAGATTCACCACACCCCTTTCCCTTCTTCCCCTATAAAATCTTGCCCAACCCTCGCCCGGGTGGGACTTCTCTGGCCCCTTTCTCTCGGACCAGTGAACCTCGCCCGGGAGCGCTCCCTAATAAAGCTCACTTGAAGCTTTCCTCTGTTTCGCGGTGCCGTTTGTTAAGATCTGACCTTACACCACCAGTCCACCTCTCACATTAGCCATCAATGATCTTTCTAACCCACAGATCCATCCTATCATTTATCTGCTTAAAAACCTTCAATGGGCTTCCAGCCATGATGGAATAACAGGGACCAGATTTACCCTCTGCCTAAAACAACTTAAAGGTAGACAAAATATATGGAAAAAATGACTTTCAGACATTGGACATCAAGCAGTACAGAAAAGTAAACCCTGAGAGATGGGAAACAAATGAGATGAGTTCTGCAATTGCCCCAGCTGACTCCTGAAGAGAGACAGGGATAGGGGATTCAAATAGAGCTTGATGTTCTCCCTAAGTTGAAGAGGTGGAGCTGAGGATTCAGGGAAGCCAGGATAGCTAGAATTCATAGAGCAAAATACCAGAGAGAGAAGAGCTGCATGGAGAGTATAGAACTGCACAGAGGAAGAACTCCAGAGACCTGCAGAGCGTTCCTCTTGAATCTTCAGCTGAATACTGGTCAGCACATGCATGTGAAGAAATTATCCAAGGCTGAGAAAAGAATCACCTGAAAGGAGCAGGGGGGGAAATTCTTGGGGCTCATGTAGAGCTGGGATCATTTACATTTCCAACAGTCAGAGTGGAGAAAACTTGAAACACATGGGACATCAGGAAAAGTACTCAGAGGCGTATTGCCTCATTAGTAAGGCAAAATTAGCACTAAAGACTACTCTGTTCCCATCTACAATGCTTGAAAGCAAGCCTCAAAGGGATAAAATTGTTTCCTAGTAATGTATCTGTGTCCTAAAACAAAGCTCAAAATCTTTTAAAGGAATAAAAATAAAACCCAGAACCCAACATTGTAAAATTCACAATGTCTGGGGTCCAATAAAAAAAATGATCAGACATGCACCATAGCAGAAAAATGCAACCAATAAGGAGAAATCTATTAACAGAAAGAAACCCAGAAATGAAACAATGATAAAATTAATTTAAAAGGACATTAAAACAGCTATTATAAATATACTCTATGTGTTGAAGAAAGTAGAGGGAAGAGTGAGCATGTTAAGGAGAAAGATGGAAGATTTTTTTTAAAGGACCCAAATTGAACTTCTAGAGATGAAAAATTCATTGTCTGAGATGAAAAATACAACGAAGGGATAAATAGCCTCATTATTTTCCCAAATATTTTCTGAGGTCCACAAAAGAGATAACACAGTTCTTGAAAGCAAAATGCTTATAAGCATAAGGCTTACTTGTGAAGACAGCGTCTGTTCCCAACAGGTTATATTGTTTCCAACAAGAAGTCTGCTATCATTTTTATCATTGTTCTGCACATAAAGTATCTTTTTTAAAACAAGTTTTTAAAAAAATATTTATATATTTACTTATTTGGCTGAGCCGGGTCTCAGTTGCGGCACACAGGATCTTCATTGCCATGTGTGGGATCTTCGTTGCAGCGTGCGGGACCTTTAGTTGCAGCATTCAGGAACTAGTTCCCTTACCAGGGATCAAACCTGGGCCCCCTGCATTGGGAGCCCGGAGTCTTAACCACTGGACCACCAGGGAAGTCCCATAACAAGTGGTTTTAAGATTTTCTTGGATATTGGACATTGGACATTGAAGAAGAAAATATTAATGAACTTGAAAACATAGCTATAGAAACTACCCAAAATTAAAGACACAGAGGGAAAAAAAAGATTGAAAAAAAAATGAACAGAGCTTTAGTGAGCTGTGAGACAACTTCAAGTGCCTTAATATACGTATAATTGAAGTTCCAAAAAGAGAGGAAGGGTGAGAAAAAATATTTGAAGAACTGTTGGCTGAAATTTTTCCCATTTTGTTGAAAATTAGAAAATCATAGCTCCAAGAAGCTTAAAATAACCCAGGTAGAAGAAACATGCAGAAAACTACACTAAGGTATGTCATAACCAAATTGCTTAAAACCAATGACAAAGAGAAAAATCTTAAAGCAGCCCGTTAAAAAAACAAAAAGATGCTTTACGTACAGAACAATGGTCAGAATGATAGCAGACTTCCTGTTGGAAACAATATAACCTATTGGGAACAGAAGCTCCCTTCACAAGTAAGCCTTACATTTGAAAGCATTCTGCTTTCAAGAACTGTGTTATCTCTTCTGTGGACCTCAGCAAATATTTGTTGGAAAATAATGAGGCTCATTTATTTATTACATACATTAATTTAATACACTCTGTGCTCATCTTAAGGTAAGAACCCAGGACAGAATGCCAAGTCCCAGCATTTGAGCTTACAGTTTAGTCAGAGGCCCCCAAAAAGATCTGTGGTTTTATAATCTCAAACAAATATTTTTTCACCACCACCCCCCGACCCACCCACCACTTTCCCCCCTTGGTGTCCATACATTTGTTCCCTACATCTGTGTCTCTATTTCTGCCCTGAAAACTGGTTCATCTGTACCATTTTTCTAGGTTCCACATATATGCGTTAATATACGATATTTGTTTTTCTCTTTCTGACTTACTTCACTGTGTATGACAGTCTCTAGATCCATCCACGTCTCTACAAATGACCCAATTTTGTGCCTTTTTATGGCTGAGTAATACTCCATTGTATATATGTACCACATCTTTTTTATCCATTCGTTTTTTAAATGTTTGTCCATTAGTTCTTTAAACATTTTTGGTTTTAATGTTGGGAAGAAGGACTTGTTGATAACAGCTTTCAAAGGATTGAGCAGGGAATTTCCATGTGGATTTTGAGGTGTCTTTTCAACCCTCTTGACAAATCCAATGGAATTGGAAAACTAGCCTTCTTTTCTCATCTGATAGCACTGTATATAGTATTGATAAGTTGTATCCTGATCAATAGCTCTGTGGAGCTGTGAACTTCTCTTATTCTGGAAGCCCGTATACATCAGTAGTAATCTATACTGATTCTCAGTCTAAAACCTAAAAAATTTCTCCTTTTCCTTCTTCATTACATTGTACCTTTTGGACTCAATTTTCAATGATGTATTTTCAGTCATATGTACATATATCTTTTACCTTGCTCTTTTCCTTCACAATTGAATCCCCTGCTGACCAACTGCGCTAATATACTTATCTCAGGAGTCATTGCTTTTGATGTGTTTAGTGTTATTAGTCTTTGTATAAATTGTGGTATTAGCTCTTTTACTTTCTTGGCTTTCCATTTGTATTTTATATAAAATAATAAGAGAAAATGTAATAAAATATTTGAATCACTGTGCAAAATCTGCTCTACCACGATGGCTTCATTGTCAGAACTGGAGGGTTGGCTGGCAGGCAATAGCTTGAAATGTTTGTCTGATGTATTCAAGTCCAAATTCAGCCCAAAGAAGATGGTTTAGGTATGTTATATACGACTGAAGATTTTATGAAAGTCAAATGTGTAAAAGTTGAAAACCTCCTGTGAAACCAAATAACCCTAATACAAAGTAGAAAGTTATGTGTGCTATAAACAGATATCCAGCTTAGAAAGAGCTATGGGGAGTTATGGGAGATCAAGTAGAAGCAACATTGATGTGGGCCTTGAAAGACTGGTAAGATCTAGACAGGCCAAGATGATGGGAAAGGACATTCTAGGTGGAAGTAAAGTTTCGCTTGCATATTTGAAGTTTGCAACTTCCTTTGGTTGGTGGGAAGAGTTCAAGCTTCCCTTATTCCTACCTACTCCCAAATGGAAGTCTTGTGATAAGGTTTAGGAACATATAACTGAATCACTCTCTCAGGAGTGGAACTTTATGAGGTAAGAACTGAGAGGTTAAAAGCTATTGCTGGGACTTCTCTGGTGGTCTAGTGGGTAAGACTTTGCATTCCCAATGCAGGGGGCCTGGGTTCGATCCCTGGTCATGGAACTAGATACCACATGCATGCTGCAACTAAGAGTTTGCATGCCGCAACTAAGAAGCCCGCATGCTGCAACTAAACATGCCACAACGAAGATCCTGCGTGCCTCAACTAAGACGGGGCACAACCAAAGTTAATTAATTAATTAATTTTAAAAAGCTATTGCTATGGGATCTCTACTTTGGCATATCTCTATCTTGACCTTCCCCTTGCTTGGATATCTTTCTCTCTCTAGTTAACCTGTTGGATTGTGCCTTTTCTCCAGTGCAGGTGGCAGAATAGAAATGTCCATTCCTAGACCACCATCCTTTACTGAGCAGGCTAAATGGGAACTCGGATGGAGCCTGGAAATGGAGGTTGGGAGTGAGGCATGTTCTGCTCTAAGCCCTCTAAGCCAGGGTTTCTCAGCTTTAGTACTGTTGATATTCTTTGTTGTGGGGGCTGTTCTGTGCATTGTAGGATGTTTAGCAGAGTCCCAAGTAGATGCCTGTAGCACCTCCTCCACACACAGTTGTGACAACCAAAAAATGTCTCCAGGCATTGCCAAATGTCTTCTGGGCATGGGAAGGAGGGTACAAAGTCATCCATGGTTGAGAAACACTGCTCTAAGCCTTATAAATTAGGAATTCAGGCCCCCACCAAGCGCCCGTGTGAGATCCCTCTGACTGAAAAAAATGACATGTAAGGTGCTTTGGATATATTGGGGGCTTTAATTTTTCCTTAGGAAGAAAAGATTCATTTGCTCATAGAAAGGACTTGATATTATTAAATTTTATTGGCATTATATAAGTCATTATAGTTACTCGATACACACTGTGAAATTCAATATGTAGAGCTGGGTTGCATAGCAGGTACATTGTTCTAAATTCCCCTCCACCCCCGCACAAACTCACTTCTCTCAGAGCCTTCCCACAGCCTCACTGAGCAGGCAATGGGCCGCTGTCACCTCATTCCTGGGCTGCAGCTGATTGGAACAGGTTAGACACTTAACCTAAGCTGAGCTAATCAGCTTCTCTTCCCTAAGAATTTGGAAGGGGACTCAGTCACTCCAGTTAGCTAGCTGCAGGTGCTGGACTGACACAGAAATAAATTTGGAGTTCTGTAGGCCATGTCTGGGCTACAAGAACAGATGAGCTAGCAGATAATTGAGTCTTCATTCAGTATGTTTATTTTCTGTCTCCCTTGCAAGGTTATAAGGTCAAAGAGCACTGGAACCATGTCTCTTTTGCACACCATAGTATTCCCAAAGTCTGGTACAGTGCCTGATGCATAATAGACACAATAAATGTTCATTGAATGAAGTTATGACCAGCTTTACCACTTAAGAGTATAAATAATGGCTATTTGTCTTCTTTCTCTGATTAACTGTTTAAGCATTCGTCTGCCTTTATTAATAGGAAGTCACCATCTCCCTTTTGAGACCTCTGTCCCCCCTAACTTGGTAAAGAAGCTAAGTACCTATTCATTCCAAGATGATGAGTCCTGTTTCTAAATTCTAGGCAGAGGGAGAAATAACTAAAAAGCCTAGTCAGTGCACTAGCACCATTATTTCTCTTGCCATCTGCCCTGGTCCTGCACAGTGTAAGAGTTTAGAGTGCCAAGGTCACAGGTCTTTGAGTTAATTCTTCATGTTCAGCTGTTGACCCTCAAAACATATCACTGCATTTTCTAGATTCAGTCCTGGGGCTTTAAATCTTAGAACCAGCCCAACCCCCAAGAACCCTTAGGTTCTGGTGTTGATCCCAGATATGCAGCCCAGATTCTTGCTGCCTTCAAGGTAATTTCTCCTTTGGGACCACTGGCATACTTTCTTGCCACTCCAACAGATCTCTAAAACTTTAAATCTCGGGAAGAAGGGTTTGGATTCTTGGCCCTTTCCCTCTCAGAAAGCCCCTTGCCTTCTTATGTAAATTGGTCTACTCCTTCCCCCAAGACTCTCCAGAACTCTGAATAACATTGCTAAAATACACGAAAAAAGGTCTTGTTATTTCTTGGTTAAGAGTGCCTTTCTGCCTTCCATTTACATGACCTAGGGTACTAGGCAAATCTTTTTTTTTTCTATAATAAAATATCTGCCCAGAGTGAGTCACAGTCTTGATGACATCAAAGAGAGTGGGATAATTTTTTTTAATTCCACTTTACTAGGTACCTAGCTATAAAATAACAAACAAAGATGCAGTTACTTGGAATGTGCTTTCAGCATAACTCTTTCAGGAATCTGTAGAGGTAGTAGACCAAGGATTGGGTCATTACATTTTTGACTGTCCTCTGAAGTACCTAACAACATGCAAGGGCAAGAGAGTGGAGTATCCAGTATTACCTCATCTCAACTTGTTTACATCTGCAAAGACCCTATTTCCAAATAAGGTCACATTTACAGGTACTGGGAATTGGGACTTAAACATCTTTAGGGAGAGCACAATTCAGCTCACAAGAGAGGCTAATACCTCCCATGAGGACACCAACATCTGTTAAGGATTGTGTCTCTTGCTGCTTCCAATCTTTTTTTATAAATTTATTTATATTTTTATTTATGGCTGTGCTGGGTCTTCGTTGCTGTGCATGGGCTTTCTCTAGTTGTGGTGAGTGGGGTCTACTCTTCCTTGCAGTGCTCGGGCTTCTCATTGTGGTGGCTTCTCTTGTTGCGGAGCATGGGCTCTAGGCACGTGGGCTTCAGTAGTTGTGGCACGTGGGCTCAGTAGTTATGGCTCCCGGGCTCTAGAGCGCAGACTCAGTAGTTGTGGCTCACGGGCTTAGTTGCTCTGCAGCATGTGGGATCTTCCCGGACCAGGGCTCGAACCCGTGTCTCCTGCATTGGCAGGCAGATTCTTAACCACTGTGCCACCAGGGAAGTCCCTTGCTGCTTCCAGTCTTTGAGGTGCTAGAGATATGCTGTGTTCTGCATAACAGTAGGGATAAGTTCCATCTTCTCCACTCTGTGTCACCTTTTATCCCCCTGTGTCTCATGGGATCCCTTGTAAAATCAACTCCTTGTATTCTGCCCAAAATCTCTTTCTACACAGGGTTCAGACACCAGCCCACAGTGTTAGTCAGGAGACAGACAATATATGTAGCAGAGTGATCAAGCATGTGGGTTTTGCAGTTAGACTTTCTGGATCTACTAGTATGTGTGATATTGGTTAAATTATTTAATCTCCTTAAGCCTTAGGCTCCTAATTTGGAGAGTAGGTATGAATGATAATCTACCTCATTTGAGGATTACATGATATATCAGACATATATATAAAACATTTAGCAAAGTTCCTGGCACATGGTAATTGTTTAAATGAGAATGAACCTACCACTAAGATTAAACATATTAATATATTTCACAATTGCTACAGATTTTTTAATGCCAATTCTTTCCATGGCTGATTTTATTTTATTTTCTTAATTTATTTATTTATTGGCCATGCCATGTGGCATGCAGGATCTTAGTTCCCCAACCAGTGATCAAACCCGTGCCCCCTGGAGTGGAAGCATGGAGTCTCAACCACTGGATCACCAAGGAAGTCCCCAGATATTTTTACTTTTGAAAGAAATAAAACATTATAGATACTTCTCGAGCCCCACCCCACATCCCATTCCCCTTTGTCCTCCTCAGAGGTAGCCATCATCCTGAAGAGGATATATATTATTTCAATAAATGTTCTTACACTTTTACTTCATATGTCAGTAGCCATAAACAATATTTACCATTGCTTTTGCACAAATGGGCTCATAGTGTATGTATGATTTTGCAGCTTGCCTTTTAAACTTAACATTGTTTTCCAGGTTTTTCCAAGTTGATTCATTATATACTATATTCCATTATATGACTAAATCACAGTTGATTTATCCATTCCTTTACTGAAGGACGGTTGAGTTGGTTCCACTGTTTTGCTATTACGTACAGTGCTGCAGTAAATATCCTTGTACATGTCTACCTATATTCATGTTTGAGATTTTTTTCTAGGATAAATGCCTAGAATTGGATTACTGGGTAATAGGGAATATGCATGTTTAATTTTTCTCCAACATTTTATTATGAAAATTTTCAAACATACAGAAAAGTTGAAAGAATTATACAGAGAGTTCACATGTACCCACCACTTAGATTCTACAATTAACATTTTAAAAATATTTTATTTATTTATTTGGCTGTTCCAGCTCTTAGTTGTGGCAGGAGGGCTCTTTAGTTGTGGCTTGTGGGCTCCTTAGTTGTGGCTCGCTGGCTCCTTAGTTGTGGCATGTGAACTCTTTGTTACATTATGCATGTGAGATCTAGTTCCCTGAGCAGGGAATCGAACCTGGGCCTCCTGCATTGGGAGCGTGGAGTCTTAACCACTGCACACCAGGGAAGTCCCTACAATTAACATTTTGCTATACTTGTTTTATGATACATAATTATCCATCTACCCATTCCTCTATTAATCCATCAATCTTATTTTTTTGATGCTTTTCAAAATTGCAAACATCAGTAACTTCACTCCTAAATACTTCAGCACACACATCAATAAATAGAAGTCAATATTTGTTTATGGTTCTTTTTTCTTTTGAGGTAAAATTTGTATGTAATAAAGTACATAAATCTTAAGTGGTAATTCAATGAGTTTTGACAAATGCATGTACTTGTATTGTTGAAATGCCTTTCAAGACACAGAAAATTAGCATCAACCCAGAACATTCCTTCACACCGCTTCCCAATCAATTACCTCCACCCCAGGCAATCACTGTTTTTCTTCCATAGATTAGAAGTTCTGTCTGTTATAGAAATTCATATAAATTGAATCATGCACTATGTATTTTTTTGTGTAAGTCTTCTTTCACTCAGCCTTTTTATTACTAAAGAGTATTCTATTGTATGAATGCATCATTCATACAATAGAATGCACCATACTTTATTTATCCATTTTCCTATCAATGAACATCCAAGCTGTTTCCAATTTGGGGCTGTTATGAATAAACCTGCTGTGGTAGGCAACATCTAAAATGGCCCCCAAATGATCCCTGCCTCCTGGTACGCATGACCTTGTCTAATCTGCCTCCTTCAGTTGAGCCTTCAGATAAGACCACAGCCCCAAATTTGCCTCGATTGCAGCCCTCTGAGAGACCTTGAGGCAGAAGCATTCAACTAAGCCATGCCTGGATCCACAGAAACTGAGAAAATAAATATTTGTTGTTTTAAGACACTAAATTTTGAGTTAATTTTTTATGTGGCAATAGATAACTAATACAGTGGCTGTGAACATTCTTGCAAAAGTCTTTTTGCAAACATGTGTTTTCATTTCTCTTGGACCTCAATATTTAATTTTACTAGGTATTTCTGAATTAATGTCCAAAGTATCTGTACTGATATATATTCCAACCATTAATGTCTGAGATCGTTTTTCTTCACCTTCTTACCAATACTTGATATTACCAGACTTAATTAATTTTTTAAATGTAATTAAATGTTGCCAATCAAATGGATGTGAAATATTACCAATTAGATTGCATAGATGTGGGAATAAGTACCATCTCTTTCACTCCATGTCATTCTACTTTTAATTTTCCTGACTACTAGTAAGATTTACCATCTTGTCATATGTTTATTGGCTCTTTTGTAGTTCATTTTCTGTGAATTGTCTTCATATGATTTTCCCACTTTTTAACTGATCTTTAAATTTTTTTTATTTATAGGAGCTTTTTATATATACTGGATATTAATCCTTTGCTGCAATATTTATGGCAATTTATTTTCTCCCAATTTGTGGCTTAAATTTTCATAAAATTATGTCTCTATACATCCACCATCCCTCTACTCATCTATATATCCTTCTTCCTGTTTGAATACATTCTACAGAGAGACCTCACCAATTGTTAACTCTAGTTATTCCTGGGTGGTGGGAGTTGGGGGGGGTACTTGTTGCCTTCTTTGTTCTTTTATCTATTGCTTAACATAAAAAGCATATGTGATATTTGTAAAAGCAATAAAGTTTGCATCTCCTGTTTAGTTGAAGGTGTGAGATGAGAATCTGGAGAAGGAAAAAAAAGGAAAAGAAGAAAGATATTTGTAATTTGCTTGGGGGGTGAGGCTTGACATCAAGTGAAGTTGGGCAAGTAATGTCAAATGAATTGATGTCCCTCACTTCCAGCTGAGGTAAGTACGGATTAAATTTCCCATTGGGTGACTTCCCACCATATTTAATGAAAGCCTACATATGTGCTCAGATTACTTTATTCAAAATTCCAGTAAGAGGACCTATAGAAGAAATTTTGCTGAGTCTTCTCTTTTCCAAGAAAAGCTGTATAAGGATATCATCAGGAAAAGTGGAAGGGCAGTATTTAAAGAAGCTTCAGGGTGGCATTGATTACCTTGGTGAATCAAATTTCAGAGTCTGGCCCTCAGACTTACAGGTTCAATGTAGCCGGATGTATTTTAGGTAAAAGTGTTTTAGGTAAACGTTTTATTGAAGTATTACATACATATAGCAAAGTACCCAGATCTTAAGTGTAGAGTTTAGTGAATTTTCATAAAGAGAACACAGCTGTGTAGCCATCATCCAGATCCCCAAACATGACCAGTCCCCCAGAAACCCTCCTCATACGCCTTCCCAGTCACTACTCATCTCAAAGATAACCACTTTTCTGATTTCTAAGATCAAAGATTAATTTTGCCTCTTTTAGAACTTTATATAAATTGAATCATACAGTATATACTCTTATGTCTGGCTTATTTCACTTAATGTTGTATTGGTGAGAATCTTCTATGTTTCATGTAGGAATAGCTTATTGATTCTCATTGCTGTATGTTATTCCACTGTATTAATACACTATAGTTTATCCATTTTACTGTTGATGAGAATTTGGGTCATTCCCATTTGGATCTATTATAAGTAGTGCTGCCACAAATATTCTTATATATGTCTATTGGTGAACATATGTATGTATTTCTCCTGGGTATCTATCTAGAAGTAGAATTGCTGGGCCATTGGGTATGTGTATGTTTAACTTTAGCAGTTATTGCCAGCTATTTTATGTTTCCCATCAAGATGTTCCACATCTTTGCCAACATGTGGTATTGTTAGTCTTTTCCATTTTAGCCCTACTGGTAGGTATGTAGTGGTGTTATGTTATGATTTTAATTTGCATTTTCATAATGACTTATGAAGTTGAACATTTGTTCATATGTTTATTGGCCATTTGGATGTCCTCTTTTGTGAAGTGTGGTTTTAAGTCAGTTTTCATTTGGATTGTCTGCATTTTTCTTACTGTAGATTTGTAGGACTTTGTTATATATATATTTAAATTAATTAATTAATTAGGCTGCACTGGGTCATAGTTGTTGCATGCAGGATCTTCATTGTGGCATGTGGTATCTTTTTTTTTTTTTTTGGGTTGGCCAAAAGGTTTCGTTTGGTTTTCTCAGTAAGATGGCTCTGGTAGAACTTAGTTGTCTTTAACGTCATTTGAAACAATTTTGTTAGATTTCATGTGACAGCCGTTATATCAGCGTGCATTAAAAAGAGACTTACCAAAATTGGTGAATTTTTGTGTAGCCATTTAAATATTGAAGATTGTCAAAAGTGGTTTGCGAAGTTTCGTGCTGGAAATTTCTCTCTGGACGATGCTCCACAGTTGGGTAAACCAGTTGAAGTTGATAGTGATCAAATCGAGACATTCATTGAGAACAATCAACGTTATACCACACGGGAGATAGCCGACATACTCAAAATATCCAAATCAAGCGTTGAAAGTCATTTGCACCAGCTTGGTTATGTTCATCACTTTGATGTTTGGGTTCCACATAAGTTAAGCGAAAAAAAACTTCTTGACCGTATTTCCGCATTCGATTCTCTACTGAAACGTAATGAAAGCGTTCCCTTTTTAAAACAAAGTGTGACGGGCGATGAAAAGTGGATACTGTACAATAATGTGGAGTGGAAGAGATCGTGGGGCAAGCGAAATGAACCACCACCAACCACACCTAAGCCTGGTCTTCATCCAAAGAAGGTGATGTTGTATATATGGTAGGATTAGAAGGGAGTCCTCTATTATGAGCTCCTCCTGGAAAACCAAACGATTAATTCCAACAAGTACTGCTCCCAATTAGACCAACTGAAAGCAGTACTAGACGAAAAGCGTCTGGAATTAGTCAACAGAAAACGCATAATCTTCCATCAGGATAACACAAGACCACATGTTTCTTTGATGACCAGGCAAAAACTGTTACAGCTTGTCTGGGAAGTTCTGATTCATCCGCCATATTCACCAGACATTGCACCTTCGGATTTCCATTTATTTCGGTCTTTACAAAATTCTCTTAATGGAAAAAATTTCCATTCCCTGGAAGACTGTAAAAGGCACCTGGAAGAGTTCTTTGCTCAAAAAGATAAAAAGTTTTGGGAAGATGGAATTATGAAGTTGCCTAAAAAATGGCAGAAGGTAGTGGAACAAAAGGGTGAATACGTTGTTCAACAATGTTCTTGGTGAAAATGAAAAATGTGTCTTTTATTTTTACTTCAAAACCGAAGGCACTTTTTGGCTAACCCAATAGTTGGGGCGGGCATGCGGGATCTTTTAGTTGAAGCATGAAGGATCTTTAGTTGCAGCATGAGAACTCTTAGCTGCAGCATATGAGATCTAGTTCCCTGACCAAGGATCAAACCCGGGCCCCCTGCATTGGGAGTGCAGAGCCTTAGCCACTGGGCTACCAGGGAAGTCCCTGTTATGTATTATTAACATGAATCCTTTGTGGATATATATATTTCAGATATCTTCTTCCTGTTTTAGTCTTGCCTTTTCACTCTGTTAACAGTGTCTTTTGATAAACAACAGTTCCTTATTTTAAGAAATTCAATTTTTTCCCTCTATGGCTAGTACCCTTTCAACCCTATTTTTAAAACATTTGCTTATCTATCTATATTTTGAAATACTAAAGTTATTTTCTCCCTGTATTTCGCCCTTTCCTTTTCCCCCTTTCTTGCAGATAGCAGACTCTGCTTCATTGCTTTAGAGGAAGTATGTGGCCGAGCTGAAAGCAGATTAGCTTGCAAGATATTTGAGCTTTCTTTTCTAAAAATTCAAGCACATTACGGAGAATTAGATTTGAGGGAGAATGGGACTTCCATCAGATTCACAAGGAGTGTCCCTTGGGCTGAGGTTAGAGAAGGTGGGAGAAGTCAGGAGGAACCTGGGCCCTGCTTCTGGTGGCCTCTTGGAGAAGCCTCAGAGAGGAATGGCTGCTTTAATGAACTTGAGGGACAGCAATGCAAGGCCTGGGGTTATAAATATTAAAAAAAGACTTCTGTGTCCCAAGGCTGGCACAAGAAACCACAGAGATACTGCCAATCTAAAGATGTCAAGTGGACAATGTCACAATAACCTGTGAGGACAAATGATCCTCCTCAATACCTACCCAAGGTTTGGCATTGCATAAGACCCCAGAACCAGTTAGGGAAGCCCCAAAAGTATAACTGAGACTGACCCCCTTCTAGCCCCAACAGAAGTAGTTCATTCTACTTCCTTTTTTTTTGAAAAGATTTTTTTAATTCTTTTTTTTTTAATTTGTTTTTTAAAATTTTTGGCTGTGCTGGGTCTTCATTGCTGTGCACTGGTTTTCTCTAGTTGCGGCGAGTGGGGGCTACTCTTCATTGTAGTGTGCGGGCTTCTCATTGTTGAGGCTTCTCGTTGCGGAGCATGGGCTCTAGGTGCACAGCTTCACTAGTTGTGGCACCTAGGTTCAGTAGTTGTAACTCAGGGGCTCTAGAGCACAGGCTCAGTAGTTGTGGCACACGGGCTTAGTTGCTCTGTGGCATCTTCCTGGACCAGGGCTCAAACCCATGTCCCCTGCATTGACAGCTGGATTCTTAACCACTAGTGCCACCAGGGAAATCCCTATCTACTTCCTTATGTGGTAGTTTCTGAAGCTTGAGGTTGATTTGAGAAAGGAGAGCATTTAAAACTATTTAAAGATGTAGAAACAGAATATGGATGAAAATTACTTGATGTGAACTGCAGGTAAAAGTATAATCTTCTTAATAAATTCCAGTTTCAGCCAGCATAGCTTCCTGAATGATCTAGGATTAAAATAATAACATGGTTTAAAATGGAAGTTTTTTTCTTTTCCCTGAATTGTATTCCTTTTCTTGATCCTCTTAGGAGCTCACCAAACTTTTCTTCCTCCTGTATTTTTCGTTCCCATTTAAAAAATGAACTTTGCTACTTTTTTTTACATGTAAAAAAATGCTTTTAATTTTCCATGATAAAAAATAAAAATACTCCTAATTTATTTTAAAAATATTTAAAATAAAGTAATATTTGATGCATACAAAATAATATTTGCAACTTATGTTTAAGTTATAAAGCTTAAAAATAAAATAAATGTATGGAGGTTCCTTCGAAAACTAAAAATAGAACTACCATACGACCTACCAATCCCACTACTGGGTATATACCCTGAGAAAACCATAATTCAAAAAGAGTCATGTACCCCAATGTTCATTGCAGCACTATTTATAATAGCCAGGACATGGAAGCAACCTAAGTGTCCATCGACAGATGCATGGAAAAAGAAAATGTGGCACACATATACAATGAAATATTACTCGGCCATTAAAAGAAATGAAATTGAGTTATTTGTAGTGAGGTGGATGGACCTAGAGTCTGTCATACAGAGTGAAGTAAGTCAGAAAGAGAAAGACAAATACTGTATGCTAACACACATACATGGAATCTAAAACAACAAAAAAATGGTTCTGAAGGACCTAGGGGCAGGACAGGAATAAAGACACAGACGTAGAGAATGGACTTGAGGACACGGGGAGGGGGAAGGGTAAGCTGGGGTGAAGTGAAAGAGTAGCATTGACATATAAACACTACCAAATGTAGAATAGCTAATGGGAAGCAGCCGCATAGCACAGGGAGATCAGCTCCGTGCTTTGTGACCACCTAGAGGGGTGGGATAGGGAGGGTGGGAGGGAGGTGCAAGAGGGAGGGGGTATGCAGATATATGTATACATATAGCTGATTCACTTTGTTATACAGCAGAAACTAACACAGTATTGTAAAGCAATTATACGCCAATAAAGATGTTAAAAAAATTAAAATGAAGATAATAATGATTAAAAAGAAATGGGCAGAAGACCTGAATAGACATTTTTCCAAAGAAAACTTACAGATGGCCAACAGGCACATGAAAGGATGCTCAACATTGCTAATCATCAGAGAATGCAAATCAAAACCACAATAAAATATCACCTCACACCTGTCAGAATGGCTATCATCAAGAGACCACAAATGTTGGTGAGGATGTGGAAAACCCTTGCACACTGTTGGCGGGAATATAAATTGGTGCAGCCACTGTGAAAATGGTATAGAGTTTCCTCAAAAATCTAAAAATAAAATTACCATATGATCCAGCAATTCCACTCCTGGCTATATGTCTGAACAAAACAAAAACTCTACTTTGAAAAGATACAGGCACCTTGATATTCATAGCAGCATTAGTTACAATAACCTATATGTGAATGCAACCTATGTGTCCATTAACAGATGAATGGATAAGGAAGATATGGTTATATCCCATATACAATGGACTACTACGAAGCCATAAAAAAGAATGAAATTTTGCTGTTTGCAACTACAGAGTTGCAACTACCGCTTTGCCATTTGCCATTTGCAACTACAGAGACCTGTAGAGTATTATGCTTAGTGAAATAAGTATAGACAAATACTGTATGTTATCACTTATATGTGAAATCTAAAAAATAAAACAAACTAGTGAATATAACAAAACAGTAACAGATTCACAGATATAGAGAGCAAACTAGTGGTTACCAATGAGGAGGCAGAGGGAGGGGAAAGATTAGTGAATTAAGAGGTACAAATTACTATTATAAAACAAATAAGTTACAAGAATATATTGTACGGACTTCCTTGGTGGTCCAGTGGTTAAGACTCTGCGCTCCCAATGCAGGGGACACAGGTTTGATACCTGGTCAGGGAAGATTCTGCATGCTGTGTGGCCAAAAAGAAAAAAAAAAAAGAATATATTGTACAGCACAGGGAATATAGCCAATATTTTATAACTTTAAATGGGGTATAATTTATAAGAATTTTGAATCAGTATTTGTACACCTGAAAATATTATAATATTATATATCAACTATACCTCAATTAAAAAAATCAAAACCAACAACAACAAAAACCTAAATATGCAATTACCATATGACCTGGCGATTGAGCTTCTGGGCATTTATCCCAGAGAACTGAAAGTTTATGTTCACACTAAAACCCGTACATGAATGTTCATAGTAACTTTATTTGTGATAGCCAAAAACTAGAACCAGTCTGGATGTCTTTCAATAGGTCAATGGTTCCACTATCTGTGGGACATCTATATCCTTGAATATTACTCAGCAATAAAAAGGAATGAGATATTGATAACTTAGTTGAATCTCCAGGGGATTATGGTGAGTGGAAAAAGGCAAATCTCCAAAGGTTACATATTGTATGATTTGATCAGTATAACATTTTTGAAATGACAACATTTTATAATTGGAAGACAGATTAGTGGTTGCTAGGGTGTTGGTAGAGAGGGGGCACAGGAGGGAGGTGGGGGTGGTTATAAAAGAGGAATATGAGGGATCCTGTGATGATGGAACTGTTCTGTATCTTGACTATGGTGATGGACACACAAACCTACATAGGTAATAAGATTGTACAGAATTTGATACAAACACACACACGAAAATGAGTATTAGCAAAACTGAGAAAATCTGGATAAGATCGGTGGCTTGTATCATTCTCAATATCCTAAATGTGATATTATGCTATAGTTTTGCAGAATGCTACCATTGGGGGAGACTAGGTAAAGTGTACAAGGGATCTCTCTGTATTACTTCTTACAACTGCATGTGAATCACAATTACATAAAAACATTTTTCAATTAAAAAATGTTTAAATTTAATAAGAATGCTACTGTTGTTGTTTGTCATGAATTATGGAGTGACCTTCAACATGACAATCAATTCCAACATTTTTTTTTCATGAAAACGAGAAGAAAAATATAAGCCTAGCTGCATACATAACAAACAGATTAGAGCTCCCACAGCTCACTTTGCTAGATGAGAATCCTATGTCAAGAGAAAGCAGTTTCGGGGCTTCCCTGGTGGCGCAGTGGTTAAGAATCCGCCTGCCAACGCAGGGGACATGGGTTCGAGCCCTGGTCTGGGAAGATCCCACATGCCGTGGAAGAACTAAGCCCGTGCGCCACAACTACTGAGACTGCACTCTAGAGCCCACGAGCCACAACTACTGAGCCCGCGTGCCACTACTGAAGCCCACGCACCTAGAGCCCATGCTACTCAACAAGAGAAGCCACCGCAATGTGAAGCCCGCACACTGCAATGAAGAGTAGCCCCCGCTCGCAGCAACTAGAGAAAGCCTGCACACAGCAACGAAGACCCAACGCAGCCATTTTTCTCCCATCCCCTGGGGTTAAAATTCAGGTTGCATCATCTCCTGTCTTGTTCAAGTAAATGAAGGCTGAACCCCTGATCCTGCTTACATCAGCAACAAAATGATTGCAACTCCATGTTTCAATTGTTAAGGCTACCTGGAAGAAGTAACCTTCAAAAACATTTATGTAGCATTTCCAGTTAACTGTAGATTTTTGTGCTCAGAGAAATCAACAGGAAAATGTTACCTTTTTTTTTTTTTTTTTTTTTTTTTGCGGTATGTGGTCCTCTCACTGTTGTGGCCCCTCCCGTTGGGAGCACAGGCTCCGGACGCACAGGCTCAGTAGCCATGGCTCACGGGCCTAACCACTCCACGGCATGTGGTATCTTCCCGGATCAGGGCATGAACCCGTGTCCCCTGCATCGGCAGGCAGACTCTCAACCACTGCACCACCAGGGAAGCCCCACTGTTACTTTTAATTCCAGTTTATAAATACTCATCAGCACTAGAAAGTTAGTGGGATTATATATTTCAATCTACTTTAAAACTAAGGGAGCAGTACGGTTCTTCTTGAAAGCCCAAACTAAATGTAGGCTACAGAAAGTGATGCAGGTAATGGATATTAAAGATTAAAAGTGTCTTATGAAAGGTTCAAACAATCTTGAAAAAGAACAAAGGACTCACACTTCTTGATTTCAAATCTTACTACAAAACTACAGTAATCAAAAGTATGGTAATGACATAAGGATAGATATTGAGATTAATGGAATAGAATTGAGAATCCAGAAATAAGCCCATACATTTTTGGTCACTTGATTTTCAACAAGGCTGCCAAGACCATGCAATGGGGAAAAAACAGTCTTTTCAACAAATAGTGCTGAGAGGACTGGATATTTACATGCAAAAGGATGAAGTTGCACTATTACCTCACACCATATTCAAAAATGAACTCAAAATGAATCAAAGGCTTAAGTAAGAACCAATATAAGAATTAAAACTATAAAACACTTTGAAGAAAACATAGGAGTAAATCATCATAACCTTGGATACAACAACAGTTTCTTAGATATGACACCAAAAGCACAAGCAACTAAAGAAAACATTGATAAATCAGACTTCATCAAAATTTAAGAGAATGTATTTGCAAAACATACATTTGATAAGGGAATAGTATCTAGGTTATATAACAAATTCCTATAGCTCAACAACAAAAAGACAACCCAATTTAAAATGGGCAAAGGGGGGCTTCCCTGGTGGTCCAGTGCTTAAGACTCCGTGCTTCCACTACATGGGGCACGGATTCCATCCCTGGTCGGGGGACTGAGATCCCACGTGCCGCATGGTGCGGACAAAAAACAAAATGGGCAAAGGACTTGAATAGACACGTATCCAAAGAACATATACAAATGCAAATCAAAACCACAGTGATATACCACTTCACACCTACTGGGATGGTCTTAATAAAAAATTTTTTTTAAAAAACAGAAATTAATGTGTTAAGGATATGGAGAAATTGGAACCATCATACATTTCTTTTTTTTCTTTCTTTGTTGTTTAGGCCACGTCATGCAGCATGCAGGATCTTAGTTCCCCGACCAGGGATCAAACCTGTTCCCCCTGCATTGGGAGTGTGGAGCCTTAATCACTGGACAGTCAGGGAAGTCCCACCATCATACATTTCTTTTTTTTCTTTCTTTGTTGTTTAGGCCACGTCATGCAGCATGCAGGATCTTAGTTCCCCGACCAGGGATCAAACCTGTTCCCCCTGCATTGGGAGTGTGGAGCCTTAATCACTGGACAGTCAGGGAAGTCCCACCATCATACATTTCTGGTGGCAATGTAAAATGGTGCAGCCACTGTGGAAAAGAGTTTGGTGGCTCATCAACAAGTTAAACACAGAATTACCACATGATCCAGAAATTCCACCCTTTATATACCCAAAAGAATTGAAAACAGGTTTTCAAACAAAATCTTATATATATAAATATTCAGAGCAACACTATTCACGGAAGCCAAATGGTGGAAACATCCCAAATGTCCACAAACTGATAAGTAGATAAACAAATGTAGTATATCCACACAATGGAATGTTATTCAGCCATTAAAAAGGAATGAAGTACTGATATGTGCTACAACATGGATGAACTTTGAAAAGATGTTAAGCAAAAGAAACCAGACACAAAAGGCCACATATTGTGTGACTCCATATGTGACTCATATTCTGGATATGAAATATCCAGAATAGGTAAATTCATAGAGACAGAAAATATGTTTGTGGTTTCAGCAGATTGGGGGAGGGGAAAACTTGGAGTGACTGATTAATGGACATGGGGTTTCCATTTGGAATAATGAAAATGTTCTGGAAATAGATAGTGGTGATGGTTGTACTTAATGCCCCTGTATTATACACTTTTAAATGGTTAAAATGGTAGGTTTCATGTTATGTATATTTTACCACAATAAAAAATGGAAAAAAAGGAAAGAAAAAATAAAGAGATCTTACCAAAACAGCCAAATTAAATATCATTGTCCTCTAAGCCATGATACAAGATGCTCCATGACATACCAAATAGATTAAGGAAGGGTCCAGAAACCTGTGAGGTCTCTGCAGAGATGGTAAAATTACCAGCATAAACAAATCTCAATAGTGTAAATGTGGAAGTTATTGAGATGAAGATGCGACCACTCTCCCTTAAAAAAATAACTAAAAGCACTCATATATATGCCAGGAACTGTTTTAAACCCTTTACAATATTAAACTTATGGTATCCCTATAACAACTTTATGAGGAAGGTGTTACTATTAACTCTATGTGGTACCATGTTTGGATTGAAGATACCACTAAGGAGTATGATTGCATTACTTTTCTATTGCTGTGTAACAAACTACCACAAATTTAGTAGCTTAAAACAACACATACATTTATTATCTCCCAATTGCTGTGTGTCGAGAGTCTTGGCACAGATAAGCTGGGTTCTGTGCTTCAGAGTCTCGCCAGTCTGCACTACAGGTGCTGGCTTCTTCAGACCCAGCAAGGGCAGTCTCTGATTCCAGTCTTCTAAGATGGGGTCATGTATAACGTAATGTCAACACAAGAGTGACAACCCATCCCCTTTGCCATGTCCTATTGGTTAGAAGCAAGTTACAAGTTCTGTCTGCACGCATGCACAGACATCAGGAAGTGGGATCCTTTGGGGATCATCCTAGGGTCTTATCTGCCACAATGATTGAGCAAATCAATCCAACTCTGGGACCCAGAGAGCCAGAATTTAAAACAATTTTAAAGGATTTTAAAAATTGAAAGTTTTTAAGAAAAGAAAAATTCCCTAGAAGAGATTCATCTTCAACCTGGTGACTGGAGGGCTCTGTAGGCCTCTTGCTTCCTTAACCAGTTTTGACACTTGCTCTGGTTTTGGCTTTGCATTTCCTCTCAAGATGACCGTACCAGGTAGTCCTTTAAGGACTTCACGACCTCCATTCCACTTCTTCCTGGCAATTGTCAAGAGATTGTTTCAGACTGAGGCTCCTACTTCATTGCCTAAAAACCTGACAGTTGTTGTTTTTTGGGCTATCTAGTTTCATACTTTCCACTGTGTGTAGTCTAGGCAGGAGGGGAACTCCCAACACCTGCTTCCCTACTGCTGGCTCCTATTACAAAAGCCAATGGGACCAGATCCTTTTTTAACCTCCCCTCTGGTATAGACACTGTGTGGGCATTTGACCCAAATTTGGCTCTCTTTTAGGACTTTGAATCCTGAGTGAATGATGCAATGATGGAGGAAACTTAGGAAATGAGAGTGTTAGCTGCAGTTCCAATGATGTCACAAATCTTTTTTTCTTCCTACTCCTCAAGATCAATAATCAAAGAAACTTGTGCTGTGTGTACTAATGTGGGACTTATAGAACTGAGGGTTCCCTAGATATCAGTTTTGTTCCACCGTGAGGGCGAGTATGTTATATGAGACCCTCTACCTGAGGCTGTACTTCTGGTTATCAGAGAAAAGTCATAAATTAATTCATGCAACAAAAATTTCTTCAGCATCTGCTTTGGGCCAGCACTGCTCTAAATGCTGGCAATACAATGAAGTACAAGGCAGACATGGGCTTGGCTCTCATAAGCAAATCATAAATAAACAAGGTAAATTCAGATAGTAAAAGTTATATGAAGAAAATAAAACAGGAAAATGTAGTCAAGTGGGACATGGGGTTGGAGTGAAGAGGTCTTTGTCAGATAAGCTCATCAGGGAAAGCCTCTTTAAGGATATGACATTTGAACTGAGACCTGAAGGATGGGAAGTCAACGATATGGATAGCTGGACGAAAAGAATTCCAGGCAGAGGAAAAAGCAAGTACAAAGACCCTGAGATGAGATGGGTTTGGTATGTTTAAGAAACAGAAAGACATCTAGTGTGGCTAGGATAGAGTGGTTGATGGGGAGAGAGGTAGGAGTTAAGATTATAGGGGTATTGGGAAGCCAGATCATGCAGGGCCTTGTAGGCTACTACAAGGACTTTGGTTTTCACTCTGAGTGAAGTGAGAGCCATAGGAGGATTTTGAACAGAGGAAGGATGTCATTGACTTAGGTTTTCACAGGACCCTTTTGGCTGCTGCGAGGATATGGAGATGGAGGCAAGGATGAAAGCAAGAATAAGGTTGCTGTTTAGGAGCTATTTGCCTATCATTGTGTGACTTCAAAAAAAGTGCCTCCTCCTGGTGGACATAGCCCCATGGCACTTAGCTTGGAGAAAAGGGCCTTTATCTAAAGAGAAAGATGCCTCTTCCTGTAGATGCAGTCCCACACCCAGGTGCAAGACTTAGCACCAGAATACAAACTGGACTTCAGCCCCTACTGGGCCCCTAGCCAGATATCCTTGTGCAGTGCACAAACCACACAACTGTCTATAGCCCTGATCAAAGAGACTGGTGGAGGTTGTTGCAATAATTCAGAAGAGAGATGATGATGGCTTGGATCTAGGTGGCAACAGGGTGGAGGGAGGAAAATGCACAAGGCATATGCCGAGGAAGTCCTTTGTCCTGGGTCCAGCCCTAGCACTGAGAAGAATGGACTGTTATTGCTTCTCTAAGAGCAGCTCTAATGTCCACCAAACCTGTCGGCTCAGACTCATTCCAGCCCTAAACAATTCCCTCAAGGGAGAAGTGGGGAGTGGTTACAAAGGAGGTGGAAGCAGTGGGTGGGGGAGGTTTCTCTCCCCATGGAGAGAATCCATAGTCCCCAGGAAGCTTTGGCCTCCCAAGAAGGATGATAGCCAATAGGCTGCCCTCCCAAGGGAGTCCAGGAGCAGTTGTGCATCTATGCGAATTGTGAGAAATAAGGATATTAATCCCTATTTATTGTTACAAGGTAGTTGTGAGGATCAAATATATGTTCAAAGCAACTAGACTGGGCCTGGCACTTAGTAGGCCTTCAGAAGACCTTGGCCCTAGTCCTGGTTCCTCCACAGACTCACTGAGGGATCTTAGACAAGTCGCTTTTCCTTTCTGAGGCTTAGCTTCTTCATTTTTACAATGGATGTGATATTCCCTATAAAGAAGAAGTTGATGGAGCAGATAGACTGAAACCCTGAATGTGAACATGACAGAAATGAGATTGCCCTAAGAAAGCTTAGTGGAATGGTACCCAGAAAATGGTGATAATTCCCTCAGAGGGGCTTAGAGGAGCTGGTCCACCACTTTTCTTTATGCTTTCTGGTCTTCCTGTATTTCTGTCTTTCTTTCCCTTTGTCTTTCTGAGAAATTTTCTGCTTCCTGGCCTCCCTCTGTGTTGCCCCTTTCTCTTCTCTGTGATTCAAATTCTGCTTTTCTTTTTTTCTGTCTCACTCTTCTCCTTCCCTTCAATGGTCTCCACGCCCCCTTCACCACTTACCCCAGCTCTCTCTGTCTCTTGTGTCCGCCCGACCCCCACCCTACCCTTCCTCCCTCCTCCCAGGTTTAAGGATGAGTAATGTCTGAGAGTCTGGAGCTACTGCAGCTGTTCTGACCCACTGGGGCCTCTCACCTCCCAGACCTGAATAAGGCTAACCCTCAGGAGGGGCAGAGGAGAAAGGGTAGCAGGAGAAAAGGGGTGTTGTTACACTTGTAGTCTCCTTTTTTTGCCATTAATTTTGGAGGGGAAAAATGAAACAAATGAGGAATTTAAAACTTCCTCTTTTATCTTGCTCCAGATGCAATCAATGATGCCCTAAGAGCTAGGTTTGACTTTCTAGGAAAGAAAACTCCTCTAAGAAACCACACTGTTTAAACACTAGGTTTGCCTGGACCACAGCATCTGATAAGACAATGAAAACAGAAAAGGCTTTTAAAACCAATTTAATCCACACACAAATGTAATTCTAATGAAGGATCAATAGTCTGGTGGATCATTTTTCCTGCGACTCCTTGGAGAAGCTTAAAGAGCCTTTCGATCAATGGAGTGGATAGTGAATAAAATGTTCTTTTTGAAATAAATTGAGTTGATTTAAAGATGAAGATTAAGTAAATAATAGACAAGATGGTACTTGGTCTTGGCAAACTTTCTGAGGTGGTTCTCCAGTGGCTGCTGTTTAGGAAACAATGATCTAATGAAATCAATATATAATGGGAAGTGGCCAAATGCCTACACAAATTAATCAGGGCTATGACCACATCTGAAGAAAGAACGGTTCCACAAACAAGTGTGCCCAGCCTTAAAAAGGAGAGATGCAGAATTGGAAGAGCGTGGCTAGTCCTGTCCAGGGGAGAGAGATTTGGGGATATTGCTTGTTGATTTATGGTTTCCCAGACCCACTTCTCCCCCTTCCTTTGTTGTCTGTGGAGAATTCTCTCTGACCCATTGTAACAGGACCTCTTAGTTGCCCCCTTCTTCCAGGCTGTCAGGGCCCTGCCTTGGTTCCAGGGCCCACTCTTCTCCTATATGATTCAGGACTAAAGTCCTGATTAATTTGAGCCAGTGGTTCTCAAAGTGTGGTCTAAGATTCTCAGGGGATCCCCAAGACCCCATTCAGACTACAAGATCAAAACTCTTTTTGTGATGTTATTTTCCTTTTTCACTCTCATTATTTCACAGGTATAAGGTGGAGTTTTCCAGAGATTACATGACATTATGATGTCATCACTCTGACAGTTAACAGAATGTGTGTTTGTGTATTCTTGTATTTTTTGGAATTTTCTAAGGTTTAGCATATAAATATATGTGTTTTTACAGGTTAACTTAGTTTAATCTCAATGTGCTGTTATTAACTATCTTTGGTGGTACGTGCTATAATCTCTGTAACCATATTATCATTTCAGTATATTATTACTTTTAAATCACAAAGTTTTCCTTGCATCTACATGGAAACACACAAGAAGTTAGTATATTTTGTTGTTTTGTCTTACTATCATGTTTTTAAAATTTCTCAGTCTTAATTTCTAATATTATATAAGCTGGCAGCTATCACTCATATAAACAAAAGCTCTTTGAGATCCTCAATAATTTTTAAGAGTATAAAGATGTCCTGAGGCCAAGAAGTTTGAGAACTATTGGCTGAAGCCAATTATAAGGGGTCCCATTCCTTTTTCCAGCAATTGGTTAAAGAAGGAGAATGTGTCACTGTCTTGACTCATGAAACAGAAAAGGAGGTCTGCTGTGGGGTAGAAATGTGAAAAAGGTTTTCTTGACCTGAAAAGGAAACACACAAAGAAGCAACCATTCCTTAGCTTGTCTTTTGATATTGTCCTGTCTGGAAGTGATGCTGAGACTCAGCAGCCAGCAAGGCAAGGTAGCCTAAGAACAAAGTCAATGCACTGAAGGAAATCCAAAAAAGAGGGGATATATGTATACATATGGCTGATTCACTTCGTTGTACACTAGAAACTAACACAACATTGTAAAACAGCTGTACCCAATTTTTTTAAAAAAGCATAAAAAACAAAACAAAACAAAAAAACAAAGTCAATGCACTGGGTTTCACAGAATGGCAAGGTAGGAAGGACTGGGTGCTAGAGGTACTGAAGTAACCAGCCCAGAAGGCTCCCTACCTGAGGACTTCCTTTTTTGTGAAATAATACACTTTTTTGTTTTTTAACCCAGTCGAGTAGAGTTTGAAGTTACTTGCATCTTAATTAATTAATTGATATACCCATTGTATGTAGTCTTGGTGGGATGGTAAAACCCACTGTGAAAACCTGAATAGGCTAGATTTACCTCTTTGCTCCCAAGTGTGTTGAGGGAAGTGGGCTTATAACCTAAGCTTAGTCAGCTAGATGCTCTTTTTGAATTATGAGCAAAGAATACAAGGATGGAGGGAAGAGGATGAAGTTGTTCACTCCCCAGAGCCCTCCTACAGCTCTCTTATTTCCTGCCCTGTTCTCAACCTGGTCCTCCAGTCATGCATAGATTCTACAAGCACAGAGTTGATTTCTGTTGTTCACGACCAACAACCTTAACGGAGATGCAGGGAGGGTCAGAGACAGGAACATACTAATCACTAAGAGGTGCTCTCTATTTCATTTTGTTTCATCGGACAAATAATCACTCAAGACTCTCCATCTCTGGGGGAATTTCCTGTCAGTCCAGTGGTTAGGACACTGCGCTTCCACTGCAGGCAGCAAGAGTTCGATCCCTGGTCAGGGAACTAAGAAAAAAGCGGGGAGTTCGCTCAGGTTCCCGCCTGTGACCTAAGATGTCCTCTCCCTCCCCCGCTAAGTTCTGAGACCCCAGAGCCCCCTCCACCGGCCTCCAGGCGAAAGCCACTCAAGTTCGGCTTCCAGACACTTGGTTGGGATCGGTCCAGGGACCCGGTCCCTCAGGGCAGCCTGAACCAAAAGGAAGCAAGGGGTCCTAGAGTGAGAGAGCGCGGCACTGTAATGACCCCCAGACGCACAGTTTGAATCTAGTCCTCAATTGCATGGCGGGTCAGCCGCCCCCCTTCTCGTCCTCTCCCCGAAAGGGTGAGAATTATCTGGCACCCAGCTCCCGGTGCGGTTGCCGAGAGCTCGGCAATCTGGAATTTGGCGGCAACCGCACTCTAAGGAGATTCTCTGGGGCTGCACAGGGGAGTCAGCCTCACAGCCGGGAAGGCAGAAAGGGAGCCCGCAGCCGAGACAGGAAAGCGCCCGAGTCCTTCAGACACATCCCCGCCTCCATACTTCCATCAGCCCGGGCCAAGGGGACGCGGTTCCTAGTCCCGAATTTGGGCAGCCGCCCCCGCTCCGCATCCCGGCAGATGTGGAGCGAGTCTTCTTGGTCAGGCAGGACCCCCAGCCGCCCCGCACTCGCGGCAACTTTGCCCCAGCCCCTCCAGGCGCTTACCTCCTGCTGGAGCTGCCGCGGGACTTCCCATCACAGACCCTCCTACTTTCCATTCTCTAGGGATTAATCCCTGGAGCTGAGAGGCTTTCTTTTTTAAGCCCCTGAAATTCCCTTTCTTGGGCAAAATAACTTCATTGCCTCCAAGGAGGGCCCAGATCTAATGAATACACAAAGTTTTGTTAACCCTTCCTAGGAGAAAACACCTTCCAAACCTCACCCTCCCAAAGAACAAGGGTGAAATGGATACTTAATTGGTTCTTAGTCACCCAGCATTCATTCCCCACTCCTTTGGTAACAGCACCCTTATTTGGGAGATTTGAATTATTACTCTTCTATTGGATATAGTCTGGCAGGACTGTCAACCACAGTATCATGCTTTCCTCTAGTCAAGGGAGTGGCACGTGACCCGAACCAGACCAGCTGGATCTTGAAGAGGTCAGCGCTTCTCTGAACTCTAACGTGCATATGAATCACCTGAGAGCCTTGTTACAAGGCAGATTCTGAGTCAGTGGGGCCTGAAATCCTGAATTTCGAAAAAACTCCCAGATGATGCCAGTGCTGTTGGTCCACAGACCACCTTTTGAGTAGAAAGGGAGTGGAGTGAGCAAACAGTACTTTCATCCAGAACTGTGTGTAATAGCTTCAACCAGATGGAGCAACCTTGAAAGATCATCAGTCTAGAGTTGTTAGACTGGATCCAGATCCTGTTCCCTCTGACCTGAATCTTCAGCCTTTCCTTCCATTTCTACAAGCTCTCTCTATCCTTACAGTAAATTATATTTCATATTCAAGGTGACAGAATTTATTTCTGATATTTGCAGCCAGAAGAAGGAAGGAGGAGAGCGAGGGAGGGAGGGAGAGAGAGAGCAATTTCCCGCCAGCATGTAACTGGGTCAAAGTACCATTGTCTCTCTGTACAGCCAGCACCTAGTTTTCAGCCTTTATGTGCTGCTGATGTCATCAAAGACATTCTATTTTGTGAACCCCTTTGGGAGACTATTTAGGCTCTTGGGCATCTTCAAAGTAGTAGAAAGTTTCTTTGTCCAGTAACAACTGGAGGAAAACTTTGGGAAACTATGTGCAGAGATGCTTGACTGTTCATCTAGTTTTCCTGCTTTGATAAAGAAAAAAGGTCTGCACATCACTGTGATTCTTTGCATCGATGTCAAAATCTCCATTAATAATTGTTCTGGTTCATCAAGTTGCTGGAAGGTCATGTTTGAAGGAATTGGCATTACAAATGCTATAGCTTATTGAAGGCTATGTGGTGGGAAGGAGACATGGTTAAGGGGTGATCTGAGCTTGATATCCCAAACTCACTGTTCTCACAACTCAGGTACAAAGCTGCAAGACAAAATATGAGTTTCTCAGTGTGTACCTGAGAGATTATTACCAGCTGATAAGAACAATTCAGAAAGTTCCTCCTTAAAAATAAAAATAAAACCAGACCTACCATCTCTGTGAGGGTTAATCTTTGAGTAAAGCCCTCATATGAAATCCCTGGTTCTCAGAGATGGAATGAATGTCTGAGGACATAAGCATCATTGTGGATGAGGCCCAGCAGCTGGGAATTCCAGGAACTGTTCAGCTCTGGTTTCTCCCAGGCAAGTAATGGAACACTCTTATGGGATTTCCATCTAGGGCCATATTTGGAATGGAGCAGATTCCATAGTGGATGAAGCAAAAAAATGGATGAGTTTTGCTTCTCCACACTGTTTTCACAATCAGTGGTTCCTGCCTGCCCAACATTTTGCCCAAATGACTCTGTTTCCAAGGCTCCAGAAATTTTCTGAGAGCAAATAATATGAGGTATTATGTCCACTTTAACTTTTGTTTATAATAGGCTTATTATCTTATGTCACATAGTAATTTATTAGAGTTCACTCATAGGGAGCAAAACTTGAATCTGTAAGACTTCATTCATTAGTATTCAGAATGATATATGTAAGGGTTTCCTCTCAAAATCATTCTTGTAAGGTTGGCAGAAGTCCAGCCCAACCTCATCTCCTCTCTTATAACTGTGATTTTTGATAAGAAGTCTTTGCTTGCAAGTAACAGAAAGTGGCCCTGGCTACCTTAAGCAAAAATGGAATTATTTCAAGGCTGGGGGAGAACTCACTGGATTGAAAGGAAGGCTAGATAGACAGAAGCCATTCAGCTACCAAGGGAACCTGATAATAGCAAAAAAAATATTAACAGTTTCCCCCAGATACCATTCCTAGAGTGCATGAATAAGCACCAATCATTTCTTCTATCTTTGCATCCCTGGGTACAAAACCCTGACATTCCAGTAAAAGAATAAGCAAGGGATATGAACAGACCATTTGCAGAAAAGGAAGTACAGTGGAGGAATGAGTGTTAGACTATCTGAACAGAGGTGGTCCCTGCCCACAAGGGGTCACATACACTATTAAACTGAGTGCTCCTTAGGGCAGGGCCCAGGTCCCACAGCCCTCTCCAGGACTCCTCATCAGATATTTTGCATAAATTAACTCCTTTAATCCTCACAAAAACCCTGTAGAATAGGTATGATTATGTCCCATTTGTCCAACAAGGAAACATGCTCAGACAATGGAGGTGGCTGTCCCTAGCTTGCCTAGCTAGGAGGTGGCAAAGCTAAGGTTGACCTTACACTGGTCATTTCCCCTACACATGCTGCCTTGGCTGCTGTATATTGTTGTGCATTTTATGCATTGTACAAAGGTGCCCAGTCCAGAGGATTGGGGCTGAGCTGAAATCTAGCCTGTGATCCACTCAACAAGCCTGCTGCCCCTTTGTAAACCTGTGCCTATCTGGAAGAAGGGCTCATGTTTCTAATTTGTCCACCCAGGGGAGTGTCTTTTTCACTCTATTCAGAGAACAGCACCGTATGGGCTAGTAGCAGCCTTATCTGCTGCATCTCCCTGGAGTAGGTGTGCTGAGGGGGTGAGTAGGGGTGGCTGGATAAGGATGAATCAACGTAGGATGAGAGGCTGTTAGCTTGACAGAGGTGGAGGGAAATAGATAAAACATTGTGTGAAACCCAGGTGGGTACTCAGGGCAGGAGCTTTTTTGTAAGGAAAAGGACAAACAAAGGACATTGCCTCTCCCTGGGAATTTACTCAGGCCTATGTGAGCTTCTCAGTATAATCTGGGGGCTTTATCTGAGGGGCATGAAATCTGTGGGACTCTAGGATCTCAGTTTGAGGGCTCCATTTGGGGGGCAGGGCTCAGTTTATAAGGCTCTTATGGCAGGCTAAGTCTTAGATGTAGATGACCCATCCACCATCCTGGCCTCTCAGTGTTCTGACCTCCTCATTTCTAACCTTGTCCTTCAGCCACCTCAGGCTCATACTTCCATGGTCACAGCCTAGCCCTTGTCCTCAGCAAAAAAGGAAACTCCTCCCCAAATTTCATTTTCAAACATACCACTCTAATCATCATTTCCTGGTCCTCTAGCTGATTTACTCTCGTACCTGGCCTGCATAAGAATTCTTCAATCTCATCCCAACCTCTGATTCTTTCACTCCATCACCTTTTCACTGCCCTTCACTCTTCTCATGTCCTCGCTTACTTCCTTAACTAGTGTGATAGGCAGAATTTTGAGATGACCCCCATGATCTCTATCCCCTGGTATTTTGCCCTATATAATCCCCTCTCTAAAGTATGAGCAGGACTTGTGACTTGCTTCTAACCAATAGAGTATGGCAAATGTGATGGGAGAATTATCTATCTATCTATCTATCTATCTATCTATCTATCTATCTATCCGTATGTATATTATGGCTCCATCTTGTTACCATGCAAGGAACTCAGCTGCTGGCCTTGAAGAGATAAGTTGCTAGGCTGTGAACTTCCTGTTGAGAGGGCTGCATGGCAGGTAATTTCAGGCAGACCCGAGGATCTGTGGTCCTCGGTTTTACAACCACAAAAAAACTAAATTCTAACAACAACCATGTGAGCTTAGAAGAGAATATGAAATAATACATGGCCTCATATGAGACCATGGCCTTGGCCAATATCTTGCATGCAACTTGTGAGACCCTGAACAAAGAATCCCGATAAGCTGTGTCTGGACTGCTAACATATGGAAACTGTGAGATAATAAACATGTGTTGTTTTAAGTTGCTAAGTTTGTGGCAATATGTTCTGTAGCAATAGAAAACTAATACACCCAGCTTAGGTTTCATTATCCATCATTATAATCACTCCCTTGCAAACATCCTTACTATTCTAGCCCTTGTGGTGACAGACCCTAAAGTGACCTCTAGTAATCCCCACCACCTGGTGTTCATGCCCTGTGCAATTCCTTCCCTTTGAGCAGAACCTGTGAGTTGAACAGAACCTGTGACTTGCTTCTAGCCAATAGAGTATGACAAAAGTGAAAGGATGTCACTCCCCTAAGACTCCATCTTATCAGACTGGAGTTAGAGAGAGTTTCTCTTGCTAGCTTTGCAGGAGTAAGCTGTCATGTTGTGAGAGGGCCAATGGAAAGGACCAAATGGTGAGGAACTTGGCTTCTAGCAGCTGAGAGAGCTATCCCTGCCTGAAAGCTAGCAAGGAAATGAGGATTTCAGGGGCTTCCCTGGTGGCGCAGTGGTTGAGAGTCCGCCTGCTGATGCAGGGGACACGGGTTTGTGCCCCGGTCCGGGAGGATCCTGCGTGCCGCGGAGCGGCTGGGTCTGGAGGCCTTGGCCGCTGAGCCTGCGCGTCTGGAGCCTGTGCTCCACAAGGGGAGAGGCCACAGTGGTGAGAGGCCTGCGTGCCGCAGAAAAAAAAAAGAAAATGAGGACTTCAAAAAAACAAATAAAAAATAATAAAAATAAAACAAACAAAAAACAAAACAGGAAAAGAGAAATTAAAAACAGAAAAAAATAAAAAAGAAATAAAAAAAGAACAAAAAAAAAAACAAAAAAAGAAAAAGAAAATGAAGACTTCAGTCCTAGAGCTTCAAGGAGATGAATTCTTCCAAGAACCTGAGGGAGCATGGAAGTGGATATTTTACCTAGTCAAGACTCTGATGGGACTGCAGCTCCAGTTGACATCTGTACTGGAGCCTAATGAGACCCTGAAGGAGAAGATCCAGCTAATTTGTTCCCAGACTCCTGACACATAGAAACTGTGAGATGATAAATGCATGTTGTTTTAAGCCTCTAAGTTTGTGGTAATTTGTTATGCAGTGAAGAAAACGAATACAGCTCCCCTATCCCATCTTTATACTGACTTGGCCAAACATAACCCAGGTTAGTCACAATGCCCCATCTACTCTGCAGCTGAATGTTATTAGAGAAAACCAAAAACCACACAAGTCAATTGATTTCACTCTAAATTATTGTGGTTTTTAAAAATTTATTTATTTTAATTTATTTATTTTTGGCTGTGTTGGGTCTTCCTTGCTGCGCGCGGGCTTTCTTAGTTACGGAGAGCGGGGGCTACTCTTCGTTGCTGTGCATGGGCTTCTCATTGCAGTGGCTTCTCTTGTTGTGGAGCTCAGGCTCTAGGTGCATGGGCTTCAGTAGTTGTGGTGCACGGGCTCAGTAGTTGTGGCTCACGGGCTCTAGAGCGCAGGCTAAGTAGTTGTGGTGCACGGGCTTAGTTGCTCCGCAGCATGTGGGATCTTCTGTGGCATGTGGGATCTTCCCAGACCAGGGCTCGAACCTGTGTCTCCTGCATTGGCAGGCGGATTCTTAACAACTGTGCCACCAGGGAAGTCCTAAATTATGGCTTGTGGACCTCAAATGGGCATTAATAGCATAGCAATCCTGCTCTGCTCACTTCCCCACTCTCAGAACTATTTCATACTTTATCTTCTCCTCCCAAACCTCCCACATCCCAGCCTCTGTCCTCACCTTTAGCTGATGGCTTCACATCACCCTTCATTAAGAAGATAGATATATTCAACTGGGAATTTCCTTATCTCACCACCAGATCTACAATCCTCTGGATACACAACTTCCTCTTCTGTCTTGTCACATGGAGAAACTGTCCCTCCTCAAGTCAAAGACCAGTCCCTCTACCTCTGCTTTAGACTCCTCCCACCCACTCAAGGACTTCACTCTTTCAGTCACTCTCATCTCTCTTGCATCACCAGTTTCTCCTCTTTTCGGCTATTCCCATCAGTGCATGCATGTGCTCTATCATCTACCATTTTAAGAGTCCCCCTTGAATTCCACAAGCTCTTCCTGCTATGCATAGTTCTCTGTTTCTTTCACAGCAAAACTTCCCAAGACATGCATTACACACTGATTTCTCCACTTCACCTCCCTTTCACTCTTCAACCAACTGCAGTCTAGTTTTGTACTGCTCCGTGAAACCTGCTCTTGTCAAAGTCATGAAAGACTTTGTGTTGTCAAATCTGACAGATACTTTCCTTTTGTGTTCCAGTGGCATCTGACACTGTCAACCAATTCCCCCTTCTTGAAACATGTCTATTTCTTCTCATTCTCCTTTGCTGACTTCTAAATGTTGACATTCTCTGAGCTTGTAGACCCAATTGCCCCCTTATCATCTGCACTTGAATATCTCACAGGCTCCTCAAATTGACTGTGTCTAAAACAGAAATCTTGATATTTCCCCCAAGTCTGTTCTTCCTGCTTCCTTTCCCTATCTCAGTATAACTGAGACAGGAGAGAAGGGGTGCAGAACACAACTTTTAAAGGAATGGCATAGCCGTTGAGGATATGATATAAACTGGTTAGAACTAACTAGGCTCAAGATGGTGGAAGATTTGACTTCCAGTGGACCTTGAGCCTCACTGTATTCTCATTGTAATACATCAGCATATGTTAAATGACACACCCACTGGTGCCACAACAGTTATGAGGCCAACCATTAAAGGCTAAAAAGTGGGTGGTACCCTAACTCCTGGGAATCCCCACCCCTTCTCCAAGATAGTTAGAATATTCCTCCCACTTGTTAGCCTATGAAATTACCCAGCCCATAAAAACTAACCCCCCCCCCCACTTCAGGTTGCTCGTGCCTTCTGAGATGGCCCACACTCTGTCTGTGGAGTGTGTATCTCTCTAAATAAACCTGCTTTCACTTTGCTATGGCTTGCTCTCGTATTCTTTCCTACATGAAGCCAAGGACCCTCACTTGGCAGCCCGTCCCAGGGACTCACCAGAGACCTGGGACATGACCGTCCTCTTGTGCCCCATTTTCCCTACAACACAATTACCAGCTACTCAGAAAGCCGAGAATCAGGAATTCCCTGGTAGTCCAGTGGTTAGGACTCCGTGCTTTCACTGCTGAGTGCGTGGGTTCAAAATCCTGCAAGTTGCCGGGCGCGGCCAAAAAATAAAGCTGAGAATCATCCCTTTCCCTCACCTCCTCCACACTCAATAGTACTTATTATGGAGTACTATTGGTTTTATCTCTAAAATTTAACTTGAATTTGTCCGCATCTCTCTGTCTCCACTATCACTAACCTATGCCAAACCACCATTGTGTCTTGTCTGAATTATTATAATAGTTTCCCAATCGTCTCTCTGCTTCCACTTTTGCCCCTTTATAATTCCTTCTCCACACAAGTAGGTAGAGTCGTCTTTCAAAAAAAGTAGATCACATCATTTTATCACCCTGCATAGAACATTTTCCACTGCATTTCAAATAAAATTCAAACTTCTTGCCATGACTAACAAGGCCCTTGCTGGTGTCACCCACCTCATCTCCTATAGCTCTTTCCATCTCATACTAAGTTCTGTTTCCCTGGCCTTTGTGCCTGTTGTTCCTTTTCTGGGAACCGTTTTCCTTGTCCTCCATCTCCTCCTTAAGAGCACAGCTTAAATGTTATATCCACAGAGGCTCTTTCCATGACCATCCTATTAAAAACTCTTCCTCCCTCCTCTGTTATCCTCATTCACATTGTAAGCCCTGTGAAAGCAGAACCTTTGTCTGTCATGTTAGCTCCCCAGTGCTTAGTGCAGTGCCTGGCACACATTCAGCACTCAATCAATATTTGATTAATGAATGAATGAATGAGTGAAGCAGTTTCTCTGAGGATCTGAGTACCTCAGTGTGGGGACTGAGATTGGTGTGAAGGACAAAATGCACTGGACAATTAAGGAGATGATTTTATTCAGGATAGTACAATAGAGAAACTGTACGCTATGGAGAAATGTCTCAAAGAATATGAAGGGTGACTGGGATTCTATGGAGGCAAGTAGACAAGGGTAGATGGTCTGGGAGCTTTATGGAGTGATGAGGAATGAGAGAGATAGGTCTTATCTGAGTCACTGAAGAAAGGTGGAGCTGAGCCTTGGACTACACGGGAGCAGGGAAGTCCTTTGCCCTTTCTCAGAGCACAAAAGAGAGGGAGAATTTTTGGACCATGCTCCTTTCCAGGAACATCGGGCTCAGATAAGTTTCAATATTGTCACTGGTTATCTCAGTTTCAGTATAGGGGTTTAGTTTGAAGATTTCAATCTGAAAAAATCAGTTCAGGGGTCTAGTCCAGGCAGTCACTCTGCACACCTGTATTTGGGTTCAATCTGAACAACCCAAGTGGACCACCTAGGGCTATCATTGCATATAAGTCAATCTGGAGTCTTAGCCCGAGCGACTCCAAGTTGGGACCTTAGTTTGACAGATCAGTTTCAGGGAGCTCTATCTGGGAATTATACTCTGGAGAACTCAATTTGGACTCATCAACTTGGGTACTCAGGCTACCAGGCACAGTCAAGGGGCTCACTCTGGATGTGAGAGACTGGCGCTCCATCTAACAGTTTATTCTGATGTTACTCTGATGTACTCTGAGATTCATTTTGGTGGGGGGCTCAGTGTGGCCTCAGTATGGGGATCTGAAACTTCATTCTGCAAACTAAATCTCTTGTACACAACCTGGGGAACTTCTTCAGGGAGCTCAGGCAAGGTATTTGTTCTGGGGATATCATTTTGGGGGTTTGACCTGGAAACTGTTTGGTCACCTGCCTTATGGTTGCCTGTCTAGGGGCTCAGGCACTGCTAACTTAGTATCAGGGATCAGTCTCATGGTACTGGTCACTCAGCAGCTCTATCTGGATCATTCACTGTTGGGTGCTCAGCATGAGGATTTGAGTTTAGAGTGCTGACTCACTGTGACTCAGACATCACCCTCCCACCCCCGCCCCGGGAGGGCTCAGCACCTCATCAAAGATGTGATTGCAAGCAACAGAAAACCACCTTATAAGGATGGCTTGAACAAGGCAAAAGCTTTTATTTCTCTCAGGTAAAAACAGTCCCAAGGAACTGCCCCTCTATTCCATTTAAATCTCCTTGGCCAAAGCGTGTATCACATGGCTGTACCCAGTTGCAAGAAAGACTAGGAAATGTAGTCTTTTAGCTGGACTCTTGCCCACTCAGCTAAAAACATGGATTCTGTTCCAAAGGAGGAAAGGGAGAATGTAAATTGGAGTGTTAAGCTAGCAGTCTTGCTACACAGGTGTCTCATCCTGGGTTTCTCAGTCTGAGCCCCTGGTTCTGTGGATACAGTTTTGGGTACTAATTCTGGGGGTATGAATTTAGAGTCTAAGAGATTGGAAGTTCATTCTGGGGAATCAGTTTCATGATCACAGTTGGGGGACCTTGGTCTAGAAACTTACTCTAAAGGCTTCAGTTCAACTTCTGAATCTGTAGACAATATGGTAGATTCAGTCTATAGAATCCCATTCTTGGTTTTCATTTTATAAGGGGCTTAGTCTGGGGGTGCTCAGACTGGGGGTCATTCTAGTACTTCAGTATGAGAGTTCAGGGTCTTCCCTGGTGGTCCAGTGGTTAAGATTCCATACTTCCACTGCAGTGGGCGCGGGTTGATCCCTGGTTGGGGAACTAAGATCTCGCATGCCGCGCTGTGCGAGAAAAAAAAAAAGAAAAAAGAAAAAATAGAGTTCAGTCTAGGAGTCTGATTCTTGACATTCTATCTGGGGACTCAGTCCAGGGTCTGTCTGAGCTTCTGTATCACCAGTCTGGTGCTTCATTCTGGGCTTTGGGTTTGTTTTGTGGGCCCAGAGGTTGGAGGTTCAATCTAAGGAAACCAGCTAAGTTTTGGGGATTAGCCTTCAGTCATCACTTTTCAGATTCAGGGTAGGGTCCTCAGTCTGGATTGTTAGGACCCCCTCTCTGGATACTTGTCTGAGGATTCATTTTTTGGCATATGTCTTGAAAGCTCAGACATTGGTAGCTCAGTCTGGGGGCTGTGTGGGAGCTTTCTCGGGGGGTCAGTTAAGAGGAGCTCATTCTGGGGCACTTAGACTAGGCGCTCAGTCTTGGCAGCTAATTCTGTGAACATAAGCCTAAAGTTTTCAGAGTGGGAGTTCCATCTGGCAGCCTTTGGGGTCCACCTGGGTTGCTCCCTCTTCCATACAAACCTGAGGACTCAGACTGGGTTATCAGTTTGAGGCTGAGACCTTGGAAGCTCATCTGGGAGCATGCTGGCTTCTGATCTCAATCTGTAGACTTATTCTGAAAATGGGAGTTGTGGGTCTCAGACAGTGGCAGCTCAGTCTGGAGCAATTAACCTCACAGTCTCATGCCTGGGAGCTTGTGTTAGTTCTGAGAAGCAGACACTAAGATGGGCTTAGTGTCACAAAAGTGAGCAACAATTTTATCAGGGGAAATGCCAGTGAGAGAAAATGGGGTGGGTGCCATGGAAGGCTGGGAGAGCCATTGGAACATAATGCAGTCTGACCCAGACTAAGGAGAGAAAGAGGGAAGGTTGTGTGAAAGTGTCCTAGACTGCTGTGCAGTGCAAGGGAGTTTTGGCAAGGCTGTGTGGGATTCCTTGAACCAAAGTCACCCAAGTATCCATGCCACACTCAGTCATTGGCTGGGAGTAGCTCGTGGGAAGTATGGTCTCTGCACAAATGAGGGGAATTCAGAACACAGAAGCTGGGGCTCTTGATCAATTATGCATCCTGAAGTTTAAAGTCTATGAGATGCATTCTCATGGTTACCATGGGATGCATACTGGTTGTTCTCTCTGGGGATTCCCTCTAGGGCTCATTCTGGGTGTGTTATTTGGGACCTCAGACATTAGGTTTTCAGTCTGAGGGAATCTGTTTCAGAATGTGGGCTCAGTCTGTATTTTCAGTGGGGGCATATTTGTGGCCTCAGTGTGTGAGGGGTCCTTCTGGGAACTCAGTTTGGGCTCACTTCCAAGATACCACCCCCATTCTCCTTCAAGGAGTTAAGCTTGAGGTCTTAGTCCTATGGCTCTGCCTAGAGGTTCATTATGGGGAACCTGACTTTGAGGGTTTAAATGTTGACAGTTCACTCTTGAGACACCTGAGGATTCAATATGGGAGCCTGATTTTTGGTCTAAGATATGACTGAGTCTCTCACCAAGAGAGTGCTAGGCTCAAGGCTCTGTCTGGGTGGCAGGTCTGGCCAACTTCAGGAGGCTCAGATACTGGGGGCTCAGTCTGGGGTATTTTAGCCTGAGGAGTCATGCGTAGGGTATCTCAATATGAAGACCTTACCTGGGGATTTCTCTCTGGTGGGCTCTGTCTTGGAATCCTAAGAGGGGTCCTAGTCTGAAAAGTTTCATCTGGAAGCACCCTCTGCATTTACACCCTAGCAGTTCAGTTTGGCAGTTCAACCTGCATTTCAATCTTGGAGCTCTGCCTGAGGTCTCATGCTGGGGATTGAATTTTGGTTTAAGTTTTGGGAGTTCAGTCTTTGACACATCAATCTGATCATCTTCATCTGAAGGTCTAAACTAGCCTGAAATGTTCCCTCTAGAGTAGGGTCTAGGAGTATTTAACCTGGGATTCATGGATTTATAAAGTTTCATGCATAGAATTTGGAGTGTCTGTGTATTTGGATGCTAGAAAAATACATCTTATTTTCACCAACCTCCACTGAAACTTGACATTTCTTTCAATAATGAAAGTAGGCAACCAACCACAGTAGTATTAGCAGTACATATGACTTTGTCACCAATACACAGATATTTCTCATAGCAGATCTCTTAAAGTATTGTTTACATTCATCATTAATTTGAAATCACGGTAGTCATTTAACCTGTTAGTGAAACTGTGCACCTGATGTTGGGACTTGAACCCTCGTGCCAGGACTCGAACCCAGACAAAACCTACAGTCTTTTAATTGAGATCACACACCTGATCTCAGGACTTATTGAAGCTCAGGTTCTTTATGTCTCATCGCAGAAAGAATTCAGTGAGAGACAAAGTGATAGGTAAGAAGTAGATTTATTTAGAGAGGTACACATTCCATAGACAGAATGCAGTCTGTCTCAAAAAGGGGAATGACCTTGGGAGAAACACACCCCACAGATGGACTGTAGGCCATCTGAGAAGGTAAGAAGCCCTGAAATATGGGGTGGTTCGTTTTTTTTTTGATATTTATCTATTTATTTATTTTATTTTGGCTGCCCCGGGTCTTAGTTGCGGCACGTGGGATCTTCGCTGCGGCATGCAGGCTCTTAGTTGCAGCATACGTGCGGGATCTAGTTCCCTGACCAGGGATCAGACCCAGGCCCCCTGCACTGGGAGCATGGAATCTTACCCACTGGACCACCGGGGAAGTCCCCTGCATGGTTAGTTCTTATGGGCTGGGTAATTTCATAGGCTAATGAACAGGAGGATTATTCTAACTATTTTGGGGGGAAGGGGGCAGAGATTTCCAGGAATTGGGCCACCGCCCACTTTTTGGCCTTTTAGGGTTGGCCTCAGAACTATCATGGCACTGTATTACAATGAGTGTATAATGAGGCTCAAGATCTACTGGAAGTCGAATATTCTGCCATCTTGGACCTAATTGGTTCTAACCAGTTTATGTTATGTCATCAACTGCTGTCATTCTTTTAAAGGTTGTGCCCTTCCCTCTTCCCTCCTGTTTCATTAGTAGATCATGGTATTTAATGCATTAATAAAGAAATATGTATACTGGGAATTCCCTGGCAGTCCAGTGGTTAGGACTCAGTGCTTTCAATGCCAGGTCCTGGGTTCGATCCCTGGTTGGGGAACTAGGATCCCACAAGATGCACGGCATGGCCAAAAAAAAATGTATATTACAATTAATTTTTATATTATTTTGCTATTTTAATATAATTGGGTTCCTTTGTAATTCTATATTTTAGTTTATGCACTTAAAAACATTTTTCTGGCAAGAGGTATATTGGCTTCACCAGATTGCTAGATGGGTTCAAGTCACAGAAAAGGTGAAATCTTAGTACACTCAGCTTTGCACTTCAGTCTTAAGACGAAATCTCAGGGTTCATTCAGTGGCCTTGGTTTGTTGGAGCCCAGAATTGGGTTCCCTGTGTGGGAATTTCCAGCAGGCCTACTGTGATATTGTGATTTATAATAAGAAATACAAATTGGGTCTTCAACCCATTCCTGACACAGAGCTCCTACAACCTTTGAAATTTCCTCTGAGATGAGAGTGATAAAAAGTGTCTTTTGTTACATTAATGAAGAGATGTTTGGAAAGCCCCTAGGTAACTAAGTATGGGGGCTGGTTGTCTGTGGCGCCAACCACGGGGATTAGAGGTTTGGCACTTTCAGTCCCTCCCCTCCACCTCTAGGAGGGGAGAGGTGCTGGAGTTTGAGTTCAATCACTAATGACCAATAATCTAATCAATCGTGCCTCTGTACCGAAGCCTCCATAAACCCCCAAAAGAACAGATTCTGAGAGCTTCAGAGTTGATGAACACGCAGAGATGCCAGGAGAGTGGCATGCTCAGAGAGCTTGGAAGCCCCTTGACCCTTCCCACATGGCTTGTCCTATGAATCTCTTCCATCTGGCTGTTCCTGAGTTATATCCTTTTATAATAAACTGATAATCTAGTAAGTAAAATGTTTCTTTGAGCTCTGTGAGCCACTCTAGTGGCGGGGGGGCGTTGGAACTCTGACCTGTGGGCCTGTGGGTCAGAAGCACAGGTGACAACCTGGACTTGGTAATTGGCGTCTGTGGTGGGGGCAGTCTTGTGTGACTGAGCCCTTAACCTGTGGAATCTGACACTATCTCCAGGTAGATAGTATAAGAACTGAGTTGAATTGTAGGACACCCAGCTGATATTGAAGAATTGCTTGGTGGTGTGGGAAAACTCAAGACACACACACTGCAACTGGTAACCGGAATCTTACCTACTCTCTCCACGTACGTAACTTTGAGGCCCTGGGAACTCACACGCAAGTGCTTAATCTCAGTTTCTTCGTCTGGGCTTCTTTGAACTCAATTTAAATTGCTGAGTCTGCAGGAATGAGTCTCTAGAGCCCCGTAGGAGTTTATGCCTCCTGAGATTATCAATCTGGGAATGCTCATGATTATCATCACACACCATGTTGTTCCCTGCTTCTGTTTCTTTGTATAGATTGTTTCCTCAGCACGAAAGGCTCTTTCTTTCTTTAGAAACACACCTTCACCCTCATCTACACAAACTCCCCATCACCTGGCAAAATTCCTCTCAAACTTTAAGTCTGAGGCATTATCTCTCAGAGGCTTGCCATAATCCCCAAGGCTGTATCAGGAACACCCTCTGCTGGACTCCCATGGGCTCCTGTGATCCTTTCTCCTCTAGCATTGCACAGAGATGGATTTATCATAGAACTAATAAAGTTTAAGCCTCCGCACTTCACACTTACACAGACCACTTCCAAGTCCCTGGGTGTTGAGCATTGTCAATTTGAGAAGTACTTAAGATTTGTCACTGCACAGAACAGTCAAAATACCATGAAATTTTACAGCTCACATGTAAACGAAACTAAATAGAAGTTTTCCCAAATTTAACAACAATCTTAAATTTGTGTTACTAATAACAAGCTGTGAAGTTGAAATTTTTCTAAACTACCAATAACAAAATATTTTGATCAACCGAATGGAATTGAATTCAATCGAATTCTTTTTATTCTCTCTTGAAAATGTTATTATAAAATAATTGTCATTTACTTACAGGAGGATATCAAAGTGTTTGCAACCAATAAAAAAAAGGAAAAATTAGTAGAGAGATTAGTCAGGCAATTAACAAAAATATTTTATTCCTCTAGTTTTGAGGATGTTTGTGGCATTTGTCAGTTTTTTTTTAAAATTGGAATTTGTAAATTTTAAAATTTCTTTTATAAATCTAAAGCAATACTCACTTTCATCCCTAAATTTGTACTGTTTTTCTTAAAAACAGCTTGCAAAATTCTATCTGCCTCAGGCCTTTCAAAAATCTGCATTCACCCTGAGCACTGATCATACTCTCTGGTCCTTGGAAAATCTTGCATGCCAGACTGTAAGCTCCTTGAGCATCTGACCAAACCCCATGACCCAGCAGCACTAAGCACAGGGCCAGACACAGAAGTATCAGTACTGTTTGTTAACATGGACTTGTCCAAAGTTTGCAACCTTTGCTGTGAGAGGGAATCACCTATAATACTTTTCTAAAAACAGCTTTATTGAGATATTATTTATATACCATAAGCTTCACCCATTTAAAATGTACAATTAAATGGTTTTTAGTATATTTTCAGAGTTGTGAAACTATATTAGTTTGCTAGGGCTGCCATAACAAAATACTACAGACTGGTGGCTTTAACAACAAAACTTTATTTTCTCAAAGCTCTAGAAGCTAGAAGTTTGAGATCAAGGTGTTGGCAGGTTTGGTTTCTTCTGAGGCCTTTTTCCTCGTCTTGCAGATGTGTGTTCACATGGTCATCTCTCTGTGCATGCGTCTGGTTTCTCTGTCCTAATCTCTTTTTTTTTTTGGCCACACCATGCGTCTTGTGGCATCTTAGTTCCCTGACCAGGGATTGAACCCCCTGTGTCCCCTGCAGTGGAAGCACTGAGTCCTAACCGCTGGGCCATAATCTCCTCTTCTTATAAGGACACCAATCATATTGGACTAGGGTGCACCCACATGGCCTCATTTTACCTTAATTACCTCTTTAAAGGCTCTGCCTCCAAATACAACCACATTCTGGGGCTTAGGGCTTCAACGTATGAATGGGGGTTGGGGGCGGGACACAACTCAGGCCCTAACAGCAGACGTCACCACATCTAATTTTAGAACATTTTCATTGCCCCTAAAAGAAACCCTATACTCATTAGGAGTCAGGCCACATTTTCCCCCTTCCTTTATCCTTAGGCAACCATTAATCTATTTTCTGTCTCCATAGATTTGCTTGTTCTGTACATTTCATATAAACGATAACATGCAATATATGGGCTTTTTTGACTAGTTGGTAGTGATGTCACCTCTTTCATTCCTCATTTCAGTAATTTGAATCTTCTCTATTTTTTACTTAGTTAATGTAGCAAAAAGTTTGTCAATTTTGTTGATCTTTCTTAAAAAGACTGAGTTTTGGTTTTACTGATTTTCTCTGTTGTTTTTCTATTTTCTGTTACATTTATTTCCTCTCCAATTTTTATTATTTCCTTCCTTCTGCTTGCTTTGGGATTACTCTGTTCTTCTTTTTCTAGTTTCCTGAGGGGGAAGTTCAGGTTATTCATTTAAGATCTTTCTTCTTTTTTAATAGGGACGTTTACAGCTATAAAATTCCATTTAAGCATTGCTTTGGCTGCACCTCATAAATTTTGGTGTGCTGTGCTTTAGCTTTCAAGTCATTTCAAGATGTCTTATTTCTCTTGTGATTTTTTTTCTTTGACCCATTTGTTATTTAGAAGTGTGTTAATATCCACATATTTGTGAATTTCATAAATGTCTTTCCGTTATTGACTTCTAATTTCACTCCATTGTGGTCAGAGAACGTACTTTGTATGATTTCAATCCTTTTAAATCTATTGAGGCCTGCTTTAGACTTAACATATAGTCTGTCCTGGAAAATACTCCACGTGCACTTCAGAAAAATGTGTATTCTGCTGTTATTGGGTGGAGTGTTCTATAAGATGTTAGGATGCATTATTAAATGCAGATTTTTAGGCAATGCTACGTGAGGTTGCTTCTGTTCTAGGGCCTGAAACGTGCATCTTTAATAAGTTCCCCACATCTTTTCTGCGCAGTACCCATGGGTCCGGAACTCATGGCCTCAGCCGCCCTCCCCTCCTGGCTTCCTTAGATTTATTACATGTGAGTGACTGCAGTGGTGTCATCGATTGCTCGACAGACTTTTCTATTGCTCTAGTCTTGCTGCCAGGTCTGCGGAAAGGCGAATCTGCGTTCTCAGGCTCGGCTTCCGACTCCTTCTGCCTGGGCGGTGCTGCGCTGGTATTGGCCCGCCTGGACGTCACACGCTCCGCGGCCGGATGATGGCGGGCGCTGCTGAAGATTTGCGAGCACTCTTCGGGGTTGCTGTCCGCGCGGCGCTGGAGGCCTGGCCCGCCTTGCAGGTGAGCGGGGCCGCGGCTGGGACAAAGGTTAACGACCGGGGCACAACAGGAGTTGGTCCGGCGAGCCGCCGGAGGCTTGGTTGGGCGGTGTAAGCAGCGGCCTCCTGCGCTCCCGTAGGCCGGCTCCCGGGCTGACGTGGTGGGCTTGGGCCTGTGTTCGCAGATCGCTGTGGAGAACGGCTTCGGGGGTGTGCACAGCCAGGAGAAGGCTGAGTGGCTGGGGGGTGCAGTGGAGGAGTACTTCTTCCGCAATGGTGAGTGAATGTGAGGCGCTAGGACGTGTCTCTGTGGGGCGTGGGAAGGAGGAGGCCGATCCTAGTGAGTCGGCACTTCCTCTTGAGCAATTGTCGGTTGGTACCTGAGGGCGAGGTGGAATGAATGCAGGCTTTGGAGTCAGAATCCTGAGTTCGAATGCCTTACGGGCCGTGCCATTGACTCAGGGTATCAGGCTGGACAAATCGGTTTACTCCCCTGAGACTCAGTTTCATAATTTGTAAAATGGATATAAAAGTATCCACCAGCGCAGTCCAATAGAAATACAATGCTAGTCGCATCACGTAATTAAACATTTTTCAGCAGCCACTTTAATAAAGTAAAAAGAAGCAGATGAAATTAATATTATTCAACTCAACATATCCAAAATACTTCGACATGTAGTCAGTATAAAACATTATTAATGAGATGTTTTACATTTTTTTTAGCATTACGTTTTCAAAATCTGGTGGGTATTTTTCAGTTTTAGTACATCTCATGTTTTTGGCCTAGTCACACTTTAAGTGCTCAGTAACCACATTTGACTTTTTGGACAGCAGAGATCTACATCTTTGGTGTGTGTTGAGGGTCGTTAAGAATAAGGGGCCCTGCAGGGAGTCTTTTGCAAAGTATGATTTTTACAGAATTTTTCATATAGTTTTTTAGTCTTGAAGATGACAGTAGGCAGTGTCCTTTCTCTCAAGGAAGTTTACCATCTAGTGAGGGATCCAGATAAGTAAATAGGCGTTTACACATAGGGTGATAGGTGTTCTAGTGAAGAGGAGCTCGGTGCTTGGGTAATGTGAGACTGGGAAGGAGGCGTCTTTTGGAGATCGTTAGGGGGTGGTGGTGATTGGGCTGAATCTTAAGGGATGAGAAGGAGTTAACTAAGTGGGGGAGGCAGAGAGAGCAGCACTCAAAAATAAGTCCTGTGGTATGAGGAGATTATGTGTTATATTTGGAAAGTGGTGGGGAGCTCAGTGTTAGAGTAACGGTGTGTGTGCGCTTGTGGGTGTGTGGAAGGGAGAAGTGGTGGAGAATGGGGGTTGGAGAGGACCCTGGAAAGGGGTGAGACATGGAAGGTCTTATGGGCCTTTGATTTTTGTCCTTTAAGCTAGTGTTTGCCAAAATGCATGCGTTGGAAGACTAGTTCTGTTAGATGTTCAGCGAAGAAAAACCTTCTCCAGTCAAATGATATAAGAAAAGCTCTTTTCTTCAGTTTCTTACTTAAGAGTCACAGTAATCATTAACATATTAAAGGCTTGGATAAGGTTAAGAATCACCAAAAAGAAAGCTGTTTACCTTTGGTTCCCATTAGTTTTCTGTGAATAGCTTCCCTTAAAACCCAGCAGGACAGTTATTTCTCAGAAGCCGAACATGAAACACTGCAGTAGGTGATTAAAAATTCATGAGCAGGATCTAAAACGATGGGGTTTTCTGGCTAGAAAGTAGTCACTGTGGAGCATGGACTGGAGAGGGAAAGACTGATGAGGAAGCTGTTTCTGACTAGAAAATGATGAGGCCTGAACTAGGGCACTGGCAGTAGTCATGGAAAAGAAGGCGTGGCCCTAAGGAAATTGTTTGGCTGTAGAGGGGGAGGGGAAGGGGGGCAGGTTTCAGGTTTGAGTCGCTGGGTGGCTTAGGTGCCTTTCATGGTATAGAAGAACGCTGGGGAATGAGAAGTAGGTTTGCAGGGTAAGATGATGAATCTGGCTTTGGATATGGAGGGTCTGAGCCACCTGTGAAACAGGTGGAGAGTAGTCTGGGTTGGAGACAGATTTGGGGGATATTAGAGTGTTAGGGAAAGCCAAGGGGGTGAATGAGCTCTCCCAGAGGGAAGAGAGAGCAAGGAGCTTTGTGGAAGACTTTCTTGAGTTATTCTCTAATTCAGAAAAAGTAGAGCATGGGCCTATAAGGTAACTGAAGCCAAGAGTCTTAGCCAAAGTAACACGATAGGATGTTAGGTCAAGGCTGTGATGATTTCATTGTGGCAAGTACTTACATCCATTTCTTCTTACCTATGCCATTGGTCTATGGCCTCCTGTGTCGGTGGAACCACAGCTGGGAAGAGTCTCTACATTTCAAAAACTTCAGCCCTTGAGTGATGGAAGTGAACATGGATTATGGGTCTCCCCTGTGCTAGGCATTGTTTGGGTGACTTCTCATAACAGACCTTCAAGGAGGTTACTATTAACATCACTTTGCAGATGAGAAAACTGAGGCTTGGAGATGAGTAAGTCACATGCTCAAGGTCACACAGAGAGGAGGCCGGTTAAAATAGGCCAGATGAAAGACGGCAAGTGTGGATGGAATGCTGCAGGAATAGAGGGCTTAGTAGAATGCAGGAGATTCGAAATTAGGTATTTTATTTAGTGTTTGGTTTTTTCTTTTTAAAAATCATGTTAAAACCTGGAAAGTAGAGCACTTTAGCAAATAAAAGGCTCACTGAACCTTTACCCACCAACCAGATGTGGATCCACTAAGTAGGTATTGAAGGGTAGTGGGCATGGGTGATGAAGTTGGCTGGTCTTTGATCAGAGGACCCTATCCTTTCCTACTCAGCTGACTTGGAGCTAGATGAGGTGGAGGACTTCCTCGGGGAGCTAATGACAAACGAGTTTGATACGGTTGTGGAGGATGGGAGTCTGCCCCAGGTGAGCATATCGTGGATACAACTGCTGTCTCCCTGCCTGCAGCCTTTCTTATCCCTAGCTGTCTGTTTTAGACCAATACTCTTGGCTGTAACCATTCTTTTCTTGAGTCCTGTGCAAGAACGTTCTATGACTCCCTATTGCCTGAGTCTAGTCTTCCCAGGCTTTTCAAATCTTGCCTCTTCTATTTCTCTCTATACATCATTCTCAGCTAGGTCTGTTCGTCACCCCATCTCAAGGACACATCAGGCCAGGTACATTTCCACCCCTGCTCTGGTTAACATTACTGCCCCCGCTGGGATTGCCTTCCCTTTTTACATCTTCCATCTTTCAAACCCAGTTCTAGTGCCTTCCCTGCTAGGAGGCCCTCCTTCCATGCTTCAGACCCTTACTGAGCCCTTCATATGTGGTTGCTTCATTAGTGAACTCCTTGGAGAGGAAAGAGCCCCATTCTCTGCTGGAAAATTCCGGACCCCTCCCCACTCTTGCTGCAAACACGGGCTGGTTGTATTGTAGGTTCTCTAGAAAATCCAAGCTGGTTGAATGTTTTCTTGGTAGGTGAGCCAGCAGCTACAGACCATGTTCCACCACTTCCAGAGGGGTGATAGGGCTGCTCTGAAGGAGATGGCCTCTCTCATCACCCAAAGAAAGTGCAAGGTCAGAGCCACCGCACTGACGACAGCCAGAGAGACTGATGAGGATGATGATGCAAACAGCGTGGAGGAGATGGAGGTGAAGGGGGTGCCTCTTGGGTGTGGAGATGCAGATATTTTCAGTCTTCTGGAAGATCAGCTAGTTTCACAGGGAAGTGATGGGGGTGGTGGTGATGGTGGTGGTGGTTGTATTATCCAGAGAGGGCAGGAAACTTTCCTAAGGTCACACAGCCAGTCCTGGCAAAGCTGGGAGAGCCTGGGTCTCCACTGGCCACAGTTGGGAGGTGTTGTATTTAGCTCTCTCTTGTATTTCTCCTCCAGGTCGCAGCTACGAATGATGGGGCAGCTACACATGGGGTCTGCCCCCAGCCTGGTCCAGACTCCCAGACTATTAAGGAAGAGGAGATAGTGGAGGATGGCTGGACCATTGTCCGGAGAAAGAAATGAGTGGGGCTGGAAATAGTCTGGGTCCTTGTTTGCTAGTTGTTTGGGGCTTGTTTGTAGGGGTTTTTTGGAGGGTCATGGACCTCTGGACTGGTTACCCCATCTCCACCCTCTCCCATTCCCCTGTCCAGCTCCTTCCAGGGAAGAAGAGCCCAAGGGTCTTTGGTCTTGGGGTGGTCTGAGTGATGAGGCCTGGTTTCCCAGCAAAGTGCCACTTGGGTGCAGTCAGTGTGAAGAGGGAGGGATGAGTGGGTATGGGCGTGACTAGAGGAAAAGCTAAACGCTGGCTGGTAGTAGGCAGGTGGATGTGTGAAGGGAGAGGACCAACAGGAGAACCAGTATTCCCGCTGGGTAAGGAATGTTAAGATGAGCTTGCTCATGGAAGAGAGGTTAGTTGATGATGTGAACAGAAGTAGCTGTGGTACCTCTCCCTCGCTTCCCCCTGCCCCCACACAGAGCAGCTGTATGCCCCTGCCCAGAAACTGGAATCTCCCAGGAATGCTTCCTTCCTGCAGCCCAGTGTCCAGCCCTGGGCTCCTTCAGGATGTCTAAGACCTTGTCTAGGCAGTGAGCTCGGGGGACCTGGGGCTTTGTTTTCTGTCTCCTTCAACCTCTTTTCAAACTCCTCATCCCATTGAAGTCCAGGGATGAGGCTTAAGACCTCAATAAATAATACCTTATTGTTTAATTTGTGGCTTGACCTGTGAGTAGTCTTGGAATCAGCCTTCTGGGAGCTGAGCTTCAGAGCTCAGCAAGGGAGCAGTTTCTGGGCCCACCCCAGCAGCCTGGTACTTTGGACAAACAAACGGACGAATGGAGCACAGCAGCGCTCTGAACGTTTCCGTAAGCCTGAAATAAACTGTATTTTTCTTTAAAAAACAAAACAAAGAGTATTCATTGTCCTCCCCCCTGTTCCCCTGTCCTGCCCCGTGGCCCTGCCATGGGTCTGGACGATAAAATACTGGGTAGCCTGGGGCCAGGTAGAAGCTGTAAGCCGTGGGAGAGGCAGGAGGTCACCACCCCATGTAGCATCATACATGTGAAGACACTGGTTGAGGGGGCAGGGGTGGGCCAGGACCATGGGGTCAGTGGCAGAGCTGGCACTTGAATCCAGATCTCCTGCCTCTGGTGCTTTGGGGGGAATTGGGTGGAGGCAGGATCTGTAGGGTATTGAGGGGTTGGGGGGAAATGGCCTAATTCAGGCAGGTCTAGCAACAGCTCCCACCCTCCCTGGAGGACAGGGTTTAAAAAAAATTAACATCACTGTAGGAATATTTGTTTTAAAAGCCCAGGTTTTGTGAAAAGATGAATTAAAAAACCCAAGACCCAGCATTCAGGATTGAAAGTGCCCATGATGGGAGTTCAAGTATTGACTGAGCTGGGAGAGAGCGGGCTGGGGCCCTCAATTGGACATGGGCAGCTAGAGTGTGGGGCAGGGGGCCCCAGTTACCCACAAACCCTCTAGGTCTTGTCTCGGGTCTGGGGGGCTTCGGAGGGTTCCGCCATGGCTCCTGAAGCTGCCACTGGTGCCTCCTCCATCTCTCTGTCCTCAGACAGTGTGGGCCCTGGGCAGAACGTGTCCCCACGGCCTGCCCGGCCGAGCACAGCCATCCAGCGCCGCTGCAGCTCCTCTGTCTCAGGACTGAAGTACCAGCTCAGGTGGCTCTGGGTGATCTTGAAGACATGCCGTCTGTCAGGCCGTTCCCCAGCCTCAGGAGGCCCCACCTCAAAGCCAATGAGGGGCAGGCTGCGCTGGGCTTTCACATCCTGGGGAACAGGGACAAAGCCAGGGGTCACCTAGGGGTTGGGCTTCTCACTGGTTTTGTATCTGCTAAACCCCTCTTTTTCTTTTTTTTTTTTTTTTTTTTTTAAACCCCTCTTTTTCTTCCCTTGCTCAAGAACCTTACGTGGCTTCACTGAGCAACAGGAAAATGTCTGAACTGGGGCTAGAACGCAGGCTGGTTCAAATACCTCTTTCCTTCCACACCCCAAACCAGGTGGGCTAGTCTCTTTAGCATATAATGTTTTCCAGCCTTTGGGCTGTTGCCCCCCATCTGCATCTTCCCCACTCCAAATTGGATTAAGCAGTGCCTTGTCTCCACTACAGCTTCCTCCAAGAAGCTAGCCCTCCCACAAGTCACCAACTTTTCTCTGCATAAGTTGACCCACAGCCACTCCTTGTCTCTAGCCAGTCTTTGTCTCACAAGGGTGGGGGCTTCTGATTTCTCCTTAGGTTCACCCTATCCTCCAAGGTCAAGGAGAGGTGAAGGACTCAGGTGAAAGGAGGGCAGCCTGGTTTTGCCAGGTGGCTGAAAGGACCCAAAGGAGTAGGATGCACACCTGAGGGGCTCCGTAGATGTACAGCACCAAGGGTTCGTTCTCAGGGACCACAAACCAGGCCTTGTGCCAGCCTTTCCCGCCCTTCTCCATGTAGTGCAGGAAGCTGCAGATGACGCTGTTCTCCGCAGCCACTGAGGCCTGTTTCTGTGGCCAGAGACATGGGGGGTATCAATGTTGATAGGAGGCCTAGCCTGGCTCCTCTTGGCTTCAACACCCCCTCAGCATAGGCATTGCTATTTCCATGTCTCAGAGGAGGATGCTGAAGCTCAGGTGATAGGAGTGATTTGCCCTTTGTCACTCAGTCAAGAGTCGAGATTCAAAGCCAGGCTTGTCTGCCAGATTTGGGCCATGGCTGCTGCCTCTAAGAGTTGCTGGGAGGGGTGTGTAGCTCTCAGTGGGGGCACCTAAATGCCAGTCAGGCATTCTTCCATCAGTCCATTTATTCCTCAAGTCATTTATGCATTTACACTTCATCTTTTTTTTTCATCTTTCATCACATGCATTCCCTGCACTCAGCGAGAAGCAACCTAGCGTTGTGGTTAAGGGGTTGGGTGGGTGGGTAAGGCAGTCAGTCCGAGAATCCCAGCCCTAGATGGAAATATATTGACTTGGAAGGAGAGCATATAGGGCTGTTGTAAGGATTAAATGAATTAATACATACAAAGCGCTTAGAAGAGTGCCTGGCACAGAGTTGGCTTTCTTTAAGTGTTAAATAAAATAAATACCTCAATTTAAAAAGCAAAAGTGTGTGTATGTGCGTGCATCTAGAAAGATAGGAAGCATAAGCATTAATGGTGGTAATCTCTGGGTCAAAGGAATATGGTATTTTTGTTTATATTGTCTAACTTTCTTCAGTGCATATATCCTGCTTTGTAATAAGAAAGCTGCCACTCACTGTGTAACATGGGCAAATAACCTCCCAGGGCCTCAGTTTCCTCATTTGTAAAACAGGAATAGGAATAGCATTGATAGGTAAGTTACTGTGAAGAATAAAGCACTTAAATAAAAATTACTCTTTCATTCACTCATACTCATTTTACTCACTCCAAGCCTGGGTCACTTGTTCAGTGGATACACACGGTACTACGATTTCAGAGATGCCCAGGCCTCAGCCACCACTGCGTGGGTGGCTGGGGCCCATGTGGTCAGTGTGGGTGGGTTAGTTGGGGGGCTTGGCTCTTACCTCCAGGATGGACCTCCGGCGCTGGGGTGTATGCTGGCTGCAGGCTGGGCTGCTCCCGGGCACCCCATGCAAGGCCACGTAGCAGTCAGTGCACACACGGTTGGAGCGGTTGTTGTCATAGACAAGGCGGGCCCGGAACTCAGAGCACTTCCCACAAACCACCTGGGGTGGCAAGTGGGTAAGACAGCCTGATTCCAACGGGCCTTCCCCTTCAGTGTACCAACTCCCACAGCAGACTCACAGCCTCCCCCCACTTAGAGAGTGCCCATTTAGAAGTGGGCCTTTGGGCTGCCAGCCTGTCTCCTCCCTAGCTCTGCCCCTGCCTCCCAGCACTCACATGCCCGCAGGCCTTGCAGTGGTGCCTGCGTTTGGTGATGGAATTGAAGGGCTCCTGGCAGCGCATGCACATGGTGACTTCCTTTTCCCGGATGGGCGTAGGTGCCCGCTTCCCAAGATCCACATTCTGGAGAGAGGGCCAGGGCTCAGGTCAGAGACAGCTACTCCCCAGTCCAGTCCATCCAGCCCTTGCCCCTGCCCCTGCCCCTGCCCCTGCCCCAAGGCTTGGATCATCACTGGGAGGCAGCAGATACATTCAGAAGACCTGCCTTTGAGTCCTGGCTCTGCTCTACCTCACTGTGCGACTGACGACCAGTCATGTCTACTTTCTGAGCATTGTTTGCCCAATGATTTCTCTGTGGCTCTACCAAAAGAAGACTGTGCTTCTGAGGTCATGCACTGCCTCTCTGGTCTTTACCCTCTGGGAAGGGGAGAGGAGCATCACAAGGTAAGGTGGGCACCTGGAGGCCCAGAGGGGGTCCCGGTGCAGGAGGAGGGGGTGGGGACTCTTACCGGAGAGTTGGGGGGTGTGTCTTCATCTTCCCTGTTTGTGGAGTTCAACAGTTTGAAGGTCTCCAGCGTCTGTTCATGCTTCAGGAGGGTAGAGTTGATGGCCTGGGAGGAGGTGTAAGAAGAGGTCAGAACACCTCAAAACTCACCCATTTCCACCCTTACCTCAACCTTCCTATAACCTAGCTTGGAGTCAGAAAAGTTAGGTTCTAGGCCCAGCTCTACCCCTTGCTAGGTGTATGACCTTGGGCAAGTCCCTTCCCAAATCCAGGTCTCAGTTCTTATATTTGTGAAGTGGGGGAGGGGGATCAGGGGCTGAAAAACCACAAAAGGCCTTCCTGGCTATTACTATCTGGGATTAAGGTTTTACAGGGCTTAACTCACTGGGGTTACACCCTCAGAGGAGCCAGCTTTCTAAAGGAAGAATTGGTTAGTTTCTGCTTAACCTCTGGACCTCAGTTTGCTTATCTGTAAAATGGGGATGGTAAAGTTTATTGGAAGGCAGGTGTCCAGGCCCATTCTGGTGAGATGTGAATTTTAGGGGAGAGCCCACCACCCCCTTGAAGACCTGTTAATACTCTTCCAGCCCCCTACCACAAAGTCTTCTTGGATGTTACCTGGACCCAGTCTTTCTTCTCCTCCTCAGTCCTTGGGTAGGGAAGGTGGTGGGGGCAGGGGGAAAGAAAGATGTTGGGTTAGGCAGGCCAACCAAAAGCAATTGTAGTGGTAAAGAGCAGGTGTTTTGGAGTTGGAAAGACGTGCGTTTGACCCTCTTCTCCTTCACTTATCACTTGTGACCTTAGGCAAGTCATATAACCTATCTGAGTTTATTTATTCAACAGTTATTAATACTCTCCAGACCCTGTGCTAGGAACTTGGGCCTCAGAGAGGACCCTACCATCAGGGAAGGAGCTCACGGTCTAGAGGGGGAGACAGGGACAATACAGGGGGATCAGTGCTGTGACAGAAGGAAAATGGGGCTGAGGTGATCTGTAAAGTTCCCAGCACAATCCTTGATAAACTAGGTGCTCAATCAGTGTGAGTTGCTTTTTGTTTAAGCTTTAAATAGTATGTTATTATCCATCAAAGTTTATATGGCTGCTTCATATTGTTCCATAGAGATATCTAATTTCTCTACATAATTTCCCTCATGAACTGTATTTACTGCTTTTGTCTTTAAGTGTCCATATATGTATGCATCTATTTTTGGACTGTTCAGTCTGTCTAATTTATATCCTTCTGCCATAAAACACTTTTTAGTAGTTTTCTGCTAAGTCTTGAAATCTGGTAATGTAAATCTTCAAACTTTGTCATCAAGATTGGTCCGGCTGTGCTAGGTTCGTTGCATTTCCGTATATATTTAGAATCAGTATGTCAACTTTTACACACAAAAAAATCTACTGAGATTTTGATTGGAACTGAAGCTGTAGATCAATTTGAGATCATCATAGTCCTAGCAATATTGAATATTTCAGTACATGAAACGATAAATCTCTCATTTATTTAGTTCCTTTTAAATGTCTCTCAGCAAAATTTTACGGCTTTCAGGGTACAGGTCTTGAAACTATTTCATTAAATTTGTTTCTAGGTATTTGATACTTTTGATATGATTGTAAAGAACATTATTTTTCTAGTTTTATTTTCTAATTGTTGCTAGTATGTAGAAATACAATTAATTTTTATATCAACCATATATCTGGTGATATTGATAAAGTCATTAGATATGGTACTTATTAAATTTGTTTGGATTTTAAAAAAAAGAAGGCAGGCTCCCACATGCCACGGAGCAACTAAAAATTAGAAGAGGCCAGGCAGGAGTCAGCCATGAAGCTGGTCCTACTCCTAGTGAGCAGTTGATGGGCCTGCACCAGGGTGGAGGCCTTGGAGACTGCAGGGCAGACCAGAGAGTTGGGGAAGGAAGGCAAAAATATATACTGATTCCTAAGTCAGTGGTTCTAAACCCTGGTGCACACATTAAAATCATCTGGGGAGCTTTTAAAACTCCCCATGTTCAGGCTATACCCCAGACATATTAAACCAAAGTCTCCAGGGGTGGGTCCCAGACATCAGTATTTTTTAAAAGCTCCTCAGCTGATTCCTGTGTCACCAAAGTTGAGAATCAGTTGTCTAAATGGTGGGCACATGGGTATTTGTTGTATTACTACTTTTCTGGATATTTGAAATTTTTCATTAAAAACAACATTTTAAAGGGCAGTAAAAGCAACTGCAAAGTAAATGCTCCATGCCTTCCCTTTGCCACTAGGAGGAAACCCTACACTGCTCGGTGCACCCTTCTGGGCCCAGCATCCCTCTGCAGCCCCCTCCTTCCCAGCCTCCCAGCAGACGACTCATCCCAGCCACGTGACTTATCACTTAGGCTCTGCTGAGGCCTGACTGGGCCCCACACCTGCCCTCCCCTGGAAGTGCCCGTTGTCACCTTTGTTCTCACTTTCCTGGCCACAGGCCTCTGAGATGCTCTCTCAGTCTCTCAGAGCATCAAACCTAACTCCCTTCTCTCATCTTCCAGGACGACACCCTCTAGCCCACATTCATCTCTCTCTCCTGCCTCCACACAGTTCCAGCAATGAGGGTTCTGACTCTTATTTCTTAATTCCTTGCAGCCTGTCAGAAGCAGATCATCTACCCATATGCATCCACTCGCTGGCCCTGACCATGGCCTCGATACCCTATCACCTGGGCCCTCAGAAGGCAGCATGAGCTCCAATTCCTGCTCTGCTTCTTTTTAGCTGTGGGATCTTGGGCAAGGTGCATAACTCTTCTGTGCCTCAGTTTCCTCATCTGTAAAGTGAGGTTGATGGTAACAGTGGCTACTTCAAGGATTGTTTTAAGAATCTGACTAGTCAATTTAAACTTAAAATGTTTAAGTTAAAATCAACTTAAAACTGTGCCTGGCAGGGACTTCCCTGGTGGCACAGTGGTTAAGAATCCGCCTGCCAATGCAGAGGACACAGGTTCGAGCCCTGGTCCGGGAAGATCCCACATGCCGCGGAGCAACTAAGCCCGTGCACCACAACTACTGAGCCCGTGTGCCACAACTACTGGAGCCCATACACCTAGAGCCCGTGCTCTGCAACAAGAGAAGCCACAGCAATGAGAAGCTCATGCACTGCAACGAAGACCCAACACAGACATAAATAAATAAAAATTAAAACAAAACAAAACAAAAACTGTGCCTGGCATAAGAGCAAGTCTTCATTAAATGTGAACTATTATTATTATCATTCAAGTAGAGAATGGATATGAAGGCCCCTTTGTTAAATAGCTAGGCATTATTTTAAAATTTGTTATTATTTAAAATTTTCTTATTATGAAAAGTTTCAGGCATACAGAAAAGTAGATAGGATAACACAAGTACATTAAATATATACCCACTATATAGATGCAAATTTAAAAAATATTTTGCTATATTTATTTCATATATATGTATATATTAATATATATTTATATACGTAGATATGTGTGTATATGTATATATTTTTTGGTTGATAAATCATTTAAAAATAAGTTACAGATATCATGATACTAAATCATCATCATGCATCACCAAAAAACAAGGCCCTGAGGCTTCCCTGGTGGTGCGGTGGTTGTGAGTCCGCCTGCCGATGCAGGGGACATGGGTTCGTGCCCCGGTCCGGGAAGATCCCACATGCCGCGGAGCGGCTAGGCCCGTGAGCCATGGCCGCTGAGCCTGCGCATCCGGAGCCTGTGCTCCGCAACGGGAGAGGCCACAGCAGTGAGAGGCCCGCGTACCGCAAGGAAAAACAAAAACAAAAAACAAGGCCATTCTCCTATATCCTCCTATACCATTATCACACCTGAGAAAGTTAGCAATAATTCCCTGATAGCTGATGCCCAGTTCACAGTTAGGATTTTCCCTGTTGTCTTGCAAATGTCTTTTAGGGCTGTTTTTCTCAAACCAGACTCCTATCATGGACCAAGCATTGCATCTGGTTGTTATTTCTCTTAAATCTCTGAATCTACAATAAACGATTTGTGCTGTTGTTATTTATGTTTGGTTTACTATCTCATTCTTCCCTCTCCTCTAACAAAACCCATCAGAAGAGCAAGCATCTTTGGGGAAGGTACCCACCCTTTCTCTGGAACAATCTCTCCTCTAGGGAGGTAGCCTCTGCCCTGGCACTAGGCCTAGAGTGCCTCAGCATATCTGAAGGGAAGAGGGGGCTGGAGGGAAGATACAGGCAAGGGCAAGTACCTGGCCTGGAGCTCCAGGGACCGCTGCTTTCCTGACACCAGGAAGGTCCGAGGCAGATTGAGGTTGGAGCTTTCCTTTAGCTGAATGGAGACAGAAAGGGGCTTGGTGAGGCCTACTGAGCTCTACAGGGCCCTCGCCCTCTGCACATATGCACACACTTGGGGTCAAAGTCAGAATGTCTTTGTTCCTCCCAGCACCAAGGCCCCACTCCAGGTCCCCATTTCCCACCTCCTGGTGCTCACCTCCATGCCATCTACATCGATGCGTGCCCGCACGCTAAACTTCTGGCCAAGGAGCCGCAGCCTGGGCACACAGTAAAGGAGGCGGTCGTTGAACTAGGAAGGAAAAGGTTTCAGATGTATGTGTGGAGGACCCACAAGGGGTGTGGCCCAGCTCCCTTCCGTTATTACTCCCGAAGCTTTACTGCTAGGGACTCAAGGCAATAGGTGGAGAAAACACAGTCCAGACTGGACACAAAGGTTGCAAGGAAAGAGCCTAGGCATGGGAGTCCCTTCCTAGTTGGGTGGCCTTGGGCAAGTCACTTCTCTCTAAGTCTTAGTTACATTATCTGTAAAGTAGAGAGAAAAAAATTCCCAGTAAAGGTAGTGAAAATACAATGAGTTAGTAGAGGAAAGAATGGAGAGCAGGAAGTATAGCCTTGAGTGAGTACCAGGTCAATGTGGCGGGCAGGGGTGGGGGGCATGCACCCCTACCCGTGGCACTTACTAGTATGAGGTATCGGTCTTGAGTGGTCCCATTCTTTGCTGACAGCTTAAGGATGTGGCCTTCTTTTATGAGCTCTTTAGTGGGGCTGACAATGTCTTCCTCACCCCCTAGCAGCTCATATACCTTCAGCAGCTTGTGCATTCGTTCCTGGCAGGAGACAGTGAATAAAAGGCAGGGTTTGGGGTGCTGGCCTCCCCTCAGATGTCCACAAGTCGCAAGCCCCCCACCCCAGAACGGAGATCGAGATAGGTGGCTTGGCCAAGGAAGGGCAGGGGTTAGAAGGACCACTCACCATTTTGCGGATGGCAGCATTAGAGTGCTCTGCTGCTGTGGCTATCAGCTCCAGAGACTCTGCGGGCAGAGTGGGAGGTCAGATGGGGGGGCTAGCAGAGAAAAGGCTCTTGGGAGCTTCTGAATACCTCCTCCTGGCCTGACCACACCCTTCCCATTCCAGAAAGTGCCAGCCTCAAAGATGTCCATAGCAACATCACTTAAAATCAGAAACTGACTCAATTAATGCCACAATAGCAGAATCACAGGACATGAAATAGCTGGCAGCCAATAAAACGCAAGCTTAAGATTATTATTACCATTAAAAAAACAACAATAATAGTTACACATGTAACTGGAAGGAAATATACCCATGTTTAACAAGTTGTCTCTGGATGATGGGACTATGGGTGATTTTTATTGTCTTCTTTTTCCATATTTTTGACAGAGAACACGTATTACTTTTATAATCAGAAAAAAGTCAGATGAAGCAAAGAGATGATCCTATTCTTTGTCTCAATAATTCTGATTATAGGAATCTATACTAAGAAAGTACACGTTTTATGTACAAATACACTTTCATTGCAGTGGTGTTTACAACAGTGTCAAACCAGAAACAACCCAGTTAAATAAATGTGCATTCATATAATGCAATACTAAACAACCTTTGCAAATGATGCTTTGGTAGGGTTTTTCATAATCTGTGAAATGCTCAGGACATTTTAAGAAAAGGAAAGGATACAAACTTGTATATACCAAATGATCTCAATTTCACAAATATACGTGTATAAAAAACACCAGGAAGAAAATATGTCAAAATGTTCCTCACGCTTATTCTCTGGAGTCTCGTATCATAGGTGATTTTCTTCCCTGCCTCTTTCAGCTTTCCTGTATTTCCATATTTCCTATTGTGACCAGGTATCAGAAAAAAACCGAAATAAGTCCCTATGCATCTCCACACACTAACAAATCTTGCCCATGCTTGAGGCCCAGCTGCACTGCACCCCTCTCTTGTCTGCACGGTGCTGTATTTTCCCACTCAGAAAATATGCCTGTAATGGAGGAGCACAGGTGCTTCTGAAGAGGGTCCACATGGTTGGCAAACCAAGTATTATTTTCCTAGGGGAAAATGACCAAGGAAAATGACCTCCATGACCAAGTCTTGGTGCTCAAGATCTGTGGCCCCTAACCCAGTTCAGGCCTTTCAGGTGCATCTCCAACCTCCCAGCCCTTTTCCGTCCTAGCTGCCAGAGGGAGCATTCTCACATACAGCTTGCTGTCACTCCTCTGTTCAAATCTGTCAGTGGTTTCCCTTTGCCTTCAGGGTAAAGACCCAGTCCTTTAGCCTGGCATTCAAGGCCCTTGGTGATCTGGCTTCTGTTGACCTCTCCAGCTTTCTCCACTTGCACCTCTCTAAACATGTCCTGTCTTGCTTCACCTGGCCAGCTCAGTCTTCTGAATTCAGCTCACCTCCTCCTATAAGCCTGCCCTGAGTTCCCAGGCTGGATTAGGATACTGTCTGGATTTCCACCTTCCCCTTTGCTCCCCTCTGTCCCACCAGTCACACTACGTATCCACTGTGTATTTATATATCTGCATCCCTCAGCAGACTAGGAGCTCCCTAGGATGGGGCCAAGGTCTCACCATCCTCTCCCGGGCTCCTGAACAGATGCTTTGCATGCCATCATTCAATTGTCACAACAACCCTATGTGCCCTGTTTGTCCAATGAGGAAATTGAGACTCAGAGAGAAGAGGTGCCGGCCCTAGGCTATCTGCCTGGGAGGCAGCAGAGCTGACATCAGAGCTGCCCTTTCTCCCACACATTCTGCATCTCCCCTACCCCAGGGCAACGGGCATGCTGGGTTGTGCAGGTAGGCAGTGCCCCGGGAAGGGGACAGGAAGAAGACTCCGGCAAGCTGTGGGCATATAAGTTCAGGCCTGTGGAGGCCGCTGGGCTCAGACCGCTTTGCTATCAAAGCGTATTGTGTGAGGTACAGACTGGCATTTACAGGGGTCCAGTGTGTGTAGGCTCTGTCTGGGGATTCAGTGTGGGGATTTCAGTCCAGGATTTCACTTGGGGGTTCAGGCTAGGGAGTGCGCTTTGGGGAGCTTTGTGTAGGAGCTTGGTCTGGAAGCTCTGGTGGGCCTGGTCTGGGCTTGGCAGTCTGGGATCTTGGTTTGAGTTCAGTCTTGGGCTCAGGGTAGGCTGCTCAGGCCAGGAGTTCCAGCTGGCCTGGTTTGGGGAGTCTAGGGTCCAGGCTCCAGAGTTCAGTCTGGGAAGTAGAAAGTGGGGGAGTCAGTCTGGGGAACCAGGATTCAGTGGGGGCTCAGACCTGGAGGTACTTTCTGGGGCTCTACCTGGGGATTTGAGTCTTGAGGGGTAAAAAAAATAGAGAGGTCAGCTTAAGACCTTGGGCTGGGGAGCTTAGTGAGCACATCTCAGGCTGGCTCTCATTCAGAGATTTTCATACTGAGCAGCTCAGAAAACTGGATTGGGAAGTTCTTTCTGGGGGGTTCATCTTTGGGCTCAATGTGGGGAGCTCAGCTGGCCAAGCTCAAGCTCTGAAGTTCATTCTAGGGACTCAGATAGGGCTGAGATTGGTATAAAACAGGAACCTAAATTAGGTGAACTCAATCTGGGGGCTGATTTTAGGGGCATTCAGTATGGAGGGCATCAGTCAGGGCATTCAGTAATAAAAACAACTAACATTTATTGAGTCTTTACCATGTGCCAGGTACTGTGCTAATAGCTTCACCTGGATCATCTCATTTATCCTCAAAACAATTCTATGAGGTAGGTATCATCATCATCTGGAGAGTCATTCTTTTGGGGTCAAGCTAGAAGTCTCAGTCTGAGCGACAGTAAATGGCGGGGGGTAATCTAGGGTGCTCAGTTTGGCAATACCTGTCTATAAAATGGTGGCTAAGGAGATGAGACTGGGAAGCTCTTTTGGGGGAATCTCCCTCTGGGACCTCAGGCCGAGGGCTGTGACTGGGAACCCACTCTCAGCACCCCGGGTGGGGAGAGCATTTTGGAAACTCAGTCTGGGGACGTTAGTTTGGGGAAACCAGTGTGGGGGATCTATAACTGGGACCTCAAACTGGGTTCAGCCTGAGGGCTCAGGTTGGAGATGTCAGTCTATGGGGCTCATCCCAGGTAGTCAGTCTGGAAGGCTTTTTCTAGAGGTTTAGGTTTTATAGTTCATCCTGATACCTCAGTGGGGATTCTCATTTCGGGGAAAGGACTAAGGCACTTAGTCTGCAGAGGTCTGTTTGTAGAGTTCAGCTATCAAATTTTCTAGTGTTCTAGCTCTTTCTAGAAGTCCAGGCTTGGTAGCAAAGTGCCCCATCTGGTGGGGTGGAAGGGGCTCAGTTTAGGAAGTGGACACAGCAGTGGACACAACTGTCTGCTCCCGACCCTTGTGGCTTCCAGGACCCCACATTTTCTTGGTTTTCCTCCTACCTTTAGGGCTATTCCTTCTAAGTCTCCTTTGCTGATTCCACCTCCCTCAGCTTTGTCCTTGGCCCCCTTTTCTTCTCCATTTACACTCAATCCCTTGGTGACTATGGCCAGCCTCATGGCTTTGCACACTATCCCTGTGCTAGTGACATCCAAATCTCTCTCCCTGGGATTCTAGGCTCATCTAACTCCAAATCAAAGTCCTAAACTCATCTCAGGAACCATCACCACCAGCCAAAAATATGCATGCAAGTCATTCTTGACTCTTTCTCCCAAGCCCCACACCCATTCACCCTAGTTCTTTCAGTGCTACTTTCAAATATAATATATTCTGAATCCAACCATTTCTCACTACTTCCACTGCTACCATTCTCATCAAGCCAACCTTTCCCACTCAGATTATTGCAAAAGGCTTCTAACTGGTCTCTCGGCTCCCTTTCTGGCTCCTCAAGTGATCCTAATCAAAACCTTGCCATGGCTACCCACTGCACTCAGAATAAAATCCACCTCCTCATCTTGGCCTTCAAAGTCTTGCTCCTGTCTCCAGCCCTATTTCTTCCACCATTCTACCTTCACTGGTCATGCTCATGTCACACTGGTCCTCTGCCTGGAACATGCTCTTCCCTACTCAGCACGTGGCTCCCTTCTTCTTATTCAGATTTGACTCAAATATCCTCTATTCTGAGAGGCCACCCAATCTAAAGTTGACCCCCAGTCACTGTCACATTACCCTCTTATTCTCTGAATCACACATAGCACCTATCTAATGTTCTCCAGTGTATTTATGACTTTTGTCTACTATCTCCCCGAGTATAATACATACTCCCTGAGATCAAGGACCTTGTCTGTCTTGTTCACCTCCATGTCCCATGTGCCTAGGACAATGCACAGAACACCGAGGTGCTCAGTAAATAGCTGTTATATTAATGAACGAATGAATGGAAGTAACAGTCTGGGGAGAGAAAGTTGGGGAGACTCTGGGCAGCACTCTTTGGGGTGTGACCCTGAGGAGTGGGTCTCATACTGAAGAAATCAGACTGAAACACTTTTCTAGTGGTTCAGTGTGTGAGTACTTGTCTAAGGAGGTGGTATCTCAGCCTAGAGATCCAAATCTGGGAGGCAGAAAATATGGAGTCCAGTCTGAGGTGCTCAGTTCTGGAGAGGTGATTCTGTGGGGTTCTGATCAGACATGGGGGTTCTTTTGGGAGGGTCATTCTGGGTAGTGGCTGGTGGATACGGAGTGGAGCTCTAATGTGGAGGATGGAAAGTCAGGGGCTTGATGAGACAAGCCTCTTTCTGGGGAGCTCAGCTGTGGAGATTCAGTAAAGAGGACTTGGCCTGAGAGGGTCAGTCTGGGCTCTTAGCCTGGTGGCTCAGTCCCTGGGGGTTTAGACTCAGTTTCATTTTGCACTTGGGACAACTTCGTTTGAGGAGAAGTCAAGGGGTCAGCCTTGGGGTCTCAACCTAGGAAACAGATGGCTCCCTTTAGGGGATCTTTCTGGGTATGCCCCTCAAACTCTGGAGTTCCAGTTGGGAACTTCAGACTCGGGGGGACTCCTGAATGTTCTGTCTGGGTGCTCAGGTAGAGATCTCAACCTGGAGGTTCATCCTGGACCCTCAAGGTGGGCCTTTCAGTTTGGAGGTCCTATTCTGAGATCTCAATTACGTGGCAATGGAAGGCTGACCCTGTGAGTTAAGTCTTGGGGTGGGGGGGACAGGGCCCGTTGTGTGCACTCACTTTGGGCATCCTTGCTGTCCGGGGAGCCATGGGGCAGCTTTAACAGATAGTCCTTGAGAAGCAGCTCATAACGGGGGATGCGCTGCACAGGCTCCAGCATGTGGTGCTGCAAGGTCAGGTTGCCACAGGCTTCCTCCTTCTGTGACAGGCAGAAGCAGGAGGGTTCAGGTCTGGCCAAAGACCCTTGACTGGGTCCCTGCAGACCTGTCCACCCCAGTCGGCCCCATCCAGCTTCACTGCTTACCTGCACCTCATGGATGATCACTTTAAACTGGGTAGAGCGCTCTGTCCAGGTGTTGACCAGCTCCACGGCCCGGTCAAAGTTCTTCACATACTCGCCGTACATCTTGAGGAAGGGTGCCAGCTTCTGCAGGATGTCTCCAATGCGTGGGTAGCGGTCCCTAGGGGGAAACAGGGGCTGATGTGGTCCTGCTGATCCTTGTCCCCCACAATGTCCCCACCCTGTAGGCCGGTCTTATCTCAGTCCTGGAAATCTACCTCTCAGCCAGTCTGCTCCTTTGGAAATGCTGCTTATATTATAAACAAAGTAGGCCAAAAGGCTCAGTTTGACCTGAGACCACGGCCTGGGCTGCCACCCACCCCAACTCTGCCCTGCCTTGAGCACAAGGGATGACACGTCCTGGAATACCCGCTCTGACCTTACTGCAAGAGCCACTTCATACACTGCTTTTTGATTCTGTGCCCAGCCTTGTGCTGGGTGATTCTGGGGACACAAATGAGTCACACTTAGCTGAGCCCTGAGAGGGTCACTGTCAGGTAGGGGAGGGCAAAGTAACCAGGCCTGGTTGCACTCCTCAGGAGTCACAGTCTACTGGAGGACACAGAGGACCAAACCTGGTCCCAGCCTTCATTGGTCACAGTCTGCTGGGGGAGACATGAGAACCAGCCCTGGTTCAGCCCTCAGGGGTCATAGTAGCTGGGGAGATGTAGGAAGTGACTTCATGCCAGCCGTCTGTGGTCACACAGACACGCTTTATCCTGTGGGTGTGGGGAGCATGGAGATGATTTAATCAGGAAGTGACATGGTCTGATTGTTGTTCAGAAAGACCATTATGGCAGGTGGTGTAGATGCTAAAGGATGAATTGGAAGAGGAGAGCTTGGAAGCCAGGAGACTGCCTATGAACCTTGCCCTTCTACCTCAGGACTCAGCTCAGATCTCACCTCCTCCCTGAATCCTTCTTTAACCCCCAGGCTAGTTTTGGTCCCTTTATCTGGATTCCCACAGCCTCCCATTCTCAGCTCTATCATAGCACTGATAAAAACAAACAAAAACAAACAAAACAACAAAAAAAAACAACAGCTCACATTCATTTAGCACTTATTACATACCAAGTACTGTTTTAAGCTCTCTACATGTATCAACTCATTTAATCCTTAAAATAACTCTACAAGGTAGGCTATTACTATTACCCTTATTTCACAGCTGAGAAAACTGAAGCAGAGTAATTTAAGAAACTCGCTTAACATCATAAAGCTAGCAAGAGGCAGAACTGGAATTTGACCCCAGCCAGTTTGGCTCCTAACCTCATACTCTTTAGAGCTTTGCTATTATTCTGTTGTAATTTTCTGAGTCCTGATCTGTCTTTCATTATAGATTGGGAGGGCCTAGAAAGCAGAGCTTAGGCCTGATTCTTTCTGTGAAAGGTGGTGAGAGGAGAGGGCAGGCAGGAACGAACTCTCGTGCACACATCTGGCCTGGGCTCGGCAGGCAAGTGGACAGGAAGGCGGGCAGCCTAGGTCTGGGGCCCCTCACCATTCCTCCATGCGCTTCTCTAGCTCAGGCAGCAGGAACTGCTGGTGGAAGCAATAGATGGAGCAGATGTTAGAGAAGATGCCATGGACGACGTCAGCCGGGAAGGAACTGCGGTTCCGAGCTTCTTCCAGCAGCCGGGCGCAGAACACCTATGGGGCAGGGCAGGAGAGATCAGCCCAGTGGGGCCTGGGGCTTAGCTGGGCAAGGGGCAACTGGCAGGTGAGGGCAGTGTCTTTGGGCAGCTCTGTGGAGTTTTGGGATCAGCACTGATCTTGAGACTGAGGAGTGAGGGAATGGAGTTTGGCTTATAATGTGGGGTTGGATTTCAGGTTGTCAAGGTTAGGATCTGAAGGTAGGCATTGGAACAATGAGAAGTCAGGATCAGGGTCAGGGTCAGAGAGAAGTTTGGAATTAGATCCATTCATTTAACAAATATTTTTGTTCACTGCCTGTGTGCCAGGCAGTGAACAAAGCAGACAAAAATTCCTACCCTTAGGGATTCTAGTGGGTTTGGGGGTCAGGAATAGGTCCAGGGTTAGAATGAGGTTCAGAGTGTGGTTCACAGCCAGGGGTTAATTCAGGATCTGGGTCAGAGTTGCAGTCAGGGCTGGTATACCTACCCAGGTTTAGGAATGAGGGTTGATACAAAGATCAAGCTTGGGGTCATGAATCAGAGTTGGCTTCAGGGATAGGATGGGGGTCAAGGTCAGAGGGGAGCCTTACCAAACTCTAGATTCTGGCCCCAATGGTAGGGTTGGGCTCAGGTCCTATCACTTCCTCCTTGGCACCCGCCTACCAGGTCCTGGTGCCCCGGCACCCCTGAGGGACCATTCACCTGATCCAGGAGGTGGAGCCTGGAAACATAGGCTTTCTCGGTTTGCAGGAGCTCATTGGCAATGTGGAACACCTTCTGCTGCACAGTCAACTGCAGAGAGAAGAGGCAACTGCTGGTCCATCATCCTGTACCCTAATCTTCACAAAACCCCCAGAATTCTCAGATAGTGCAAATGCTACTCTAAGCCTAATGCCACCCCGAGATAACCCTACCTCCCATCCCTGAACCCATAAGCCCCACAGGTTCACCCCTAACTCCCCCGTGTTTCGTAAAGGTCACCCCTCAATTCTGATACCGTGCACTCCTCATTCGGTCACTCATTCACCCAGCCATCTGCTCCCTCTATTCATTCAGCATAGTGTAGTGGTTAAGGTGTGGGCTGGAAAGTCAGACTTTCTGGGTCCAAATCCTAGCTCTGACATTTACTAGCCTGCATAAGTTGTATAAATGCTCTGTATTTAAGTCTCTTCATCTACATATACAGATAATAATAGGACCTAAGTCCATTTGTAATTGAGAAAACAAAATCATTTAATATAAATAAAACATATTAGACTATGGATTAAGTAGACTATAAATGTTATTTATTCACCCACTCAGTTCACTGTCAGCAAAGGCTTACTGAGTACCTGGGGTGTGAGGAAAACCCAAAAGTATAAAAATGTATAAAACTCATTGCCTGTTGGGCCACTTGCCTGTTCACTGGACACATATTTGCTGAGTCCCAGACCTCGGCCCCCACATTTGAGCCGGGTTCTGGTGGAGCAGGTATTCTGGCTGCAACCTAATTAAGTGCAAGGATGCCTTTGGAAGCAGTGTTAGGCTGCTGGGGCACAGAAAG
>NW_020175412.1:596464-606573 GCF_003031525.2 Neophocaena asiaeorientalis asiaeorientalis | reverse complement strand
GGATTCCTGCTGCTGAGAGCCTTTGTCCACAGCCTCAGGTTCCTAGGGGGCTCTAAGCTCTTGTGGCCCTCCGGAGGCCAGCTGTCTGGAAGTCTCTCTGGATGTGAGACTTTCCATTTTACAAATAAGGAAACTGAGGCTGTGGTGGGGCAGCAGAGACTTGCCCAATGTCACATAGCTACTGAATCTGGGGATTTTCTAGTTGGAACAGGACTTTAAAGATCCCCAACGATGATGCCCATCTTCAAGATGGAAAAACTGAGGTCCAGCTAGTGGTTCTTGGATGAGGGTAGAACAATTTTCCTAGTGGGCATTTGGAACTGTCCATGGTCATTTTTGTATTTACAGTGATGGGAGGACAGCGTACAGGTCTGCTACTGATATTTAGTACCAGGAGACCAGGGAAGCCAAACATTCCAAGTGGAAACAATGCCCTGTTTCAAGAAATACTGAGCTGGGGGAAGAAGCAAGTGTAAAAGCCAGGCTCCTGATTTCTCCACACAGTCCTGCCTCTCGGTGAACGTGGGTCAGTACCTCCACAGACTCTTGTCTCTCCATCGGGGGCACTGGGATTTCTCTGTCCTTCTCATCCTCCTCCTCGTCATCCTCCTCCTCCAGGTCACTATCAACCTCCTGGGAGCTGGGTCGGTGGGGGTCGGCCAAAGCAACAGGGACACTGGCCAGGGCAGGGAGCCCAGGGCAGAGGCTGTGGCTGGGGGGCCCATCATCACTGATGAAGCAGGTCTCCTCGCTGTTGGATGGTGAGCTGATGCTGTCAATACCGCTGTCCCGATTGGGCACCTTCTCGCCGTCCCGGGGCCCGGGAGCCAGCAGGAACAGGCAGCGGGAGGCCTCGCCCTCGGGGAGCTGGGGCACTGGTGGCTGCAGGGGTGGCTGTGGCAACATGGCTGGCTCTGCGGGACCTGGGCTGGGGCCAGGGGCTGGCCTATCCGAGGCAACAATCACAGGCTCTCTGAGGTGGGTGGTGGACACACATGAAGGCAGGGTATGAGCTTGACTGAGAGGCCTGTCTTACAACTGTCCTTTCTATCCCAGGCCCACCCTACCCCCACAGGGTCCCCTGGGGACCAGACTCACCTTTCAAATTTCTCAATCAGTGAGGATACTGCTGCAGAACTGAGGCTGGCCTCTGCCCTGGAGGCCAGGCCCTTGGCTACTCGGGGGTCTGCAGGCAGTGGGCGTGATGGCGGGGGTGGGATGGGCTCAGGTGGTGGGGGCATCCGGGGCATCTGCAGGTAGCTGGGCTTTGGGGGGACTAGAGAGATGGATGGGAAAAAGAGGGGAGATCCCAATGGGCTGAGTTTGGAGTTGGCTGTCATAGCCAGACCACAGGCCCCTCCACAAACCCCCAGTCTGTACCTTTGCCTGAGGTAGGCACAGAGCAGGCCTGAGGTGAGATGCCAGTATGCACATGTTAGCCCCAGGTCTCAGCCCTTTGCCCCTAGACCACAGTGCTTCCTGTCCTTCTAACAAGCCTTCTCCTCTCCCACTGGCCAACCTTTCCCCTCCTGTGTCCCCTCTCATGGGCCATTCTTCTGCCCCTCTCTGGACCCACTTACCCTGTGGCTTTGGGCCCGGTGCCCGCTTCAGTGGTGAAGGACGCTGGCTGGGGGTTTCAGTGGGGGGACCTGGGTCTGAGCGAAGTCGCTGGGGACCTTCTGGATGAGGCTCAAGGCTCTGGCCAGGGTCAAGGGACAAACTTTTAACCAGGATACGGTTTCCCTGGTGCAGCCCTGCAGAAAGGGAGAAACTGGGTGTGAAGCAACTGATTACCCCAACTGGGAAGCTGTATGTCTTAGCAGGTACCTGTGATATCGGGTTTTCCTGAGCCCCTTTCCTGGCCACACTGCCTTTCTGGGAAGCCTTTACCCCAGCCGTCGGACGGGGAGCCAGGCCCAGGGTTGTGGCTGGCTGTTTTCAGTAACAGACAAGAGTTCTTTGTGATTAGTACATTGATTTCTTGTATGTCAGCAGGCATTATTATTAGGGAGTTTAACCAGGCTGGGGGTGAGCACGAGCAGCCTATGGTTTGTGTACATGCTTGCACTCTTGTTTATTTAGCCACAGTGAGATGCTGAGCCTAAACCATTCTTTGCCTTTTTTCTTAAGGTCCTGAGGATATCTGGACTTCCTTTTCTATGGTTTTATATAGCTGAAAATGATGAAATTATATTTCATGAACAAAAGTTTTGCTTCTTAAAATGCCAGCTTCTCACTAATCTGTACTATCCTCTATTTCCACACCTACACACACAAACACACAGCCAGCACCCAGAGTTCAGGTCATAGGAACAGCTTTAAACAGGCAAAAAAATTCAGAAAAGGGAGGCCTTTTTGCACTGTCCCTCTTCTTTCACTGTGGGCTCCCTACCTACCTTTGTCTTTGGGCCTGGGGGAGATGATGGTCACACTGGGGAGAGAAGATTCAGTCTGGGAGGTGTGAGGAACACCCCCCTCCCCGCACCAAGGGATGGCATGTCCTAAGGGAAGGAGTGTGGCCTGGATGGGCAGGGAGCTGTGGTGGGTCTCAGATGATAGAGACGAAGGGGAGGGGGAAGAGTAGAGTAGAGAGGGCAAGCCCTGCATGGCAGTCTGAGGAGCTGGATGACTATCCTGTGGGCAGAAGGGAGCCATGAAAAGCTGTTGTAGGGAAGGATGCAGGCAAACAGGTGTGAGGACGAGAGGGTGAATGGCAGCCAAGAGCCCCCAGAGCTCCCAACCACATATGGTGCCAGTTTTGCTGTGCCACAGCCACGTGGCCTCTCACAGCCACAGAGAGTCTGTTAACCTGTGTCACACAGTCTCATACATGACCAGTCACAAGTGGGTCCACCCAGTCACAGAGACACATGGGGTTATTTACACTGTTTCACTTAACTTTGGGGCCGCACAAGTTCAAACATCCAATCATGTGCAATCACACTTCTGAAAACCTGGTCACACATAGTCACAAAGACCCACAGTCACAACTTCACATATTATCACACAGCCTCACGGTATCACATGCACCAGCAAACGTGGCCATGCACAGTCACAAAGATGCAAGTCACACAGTGGCAAATCTACAATTTCACACACAGCCTCATACAACGATCATCCAACCACTTACCATCATATACCCAACTTACATACTCTTCAAATATGATTCCACCGAGTCACAAAGATATACAGTGCCATTTATCCTGTACCTCACAATTGCAGGGCCACAGGGTGTCATAAACACCAGGATATGGTGTTGCAGGTTCACACACCTGCAAACGGTTCACACATTGACAAGACTATAGCCACACAGGGTCATTATACCATGTCAGACACAACCTTGCACAGTGGCAAAACAGCACAAAGTCACATGCCAGCATGTACCCAGAAACACAGACACACAATCACAGACACATGGCATAATTTACTATGTCATACTCATGAAACAAACATGTCCATGGAGTCCCTGGGTCTTAGGGGCTCAGGTATACACACCCACATGACACTTGCCTCGTGGTCTAAATAGTCATGGTTTCACACGCGGCCTCTGTTGCAAAAACATACAGCTACAACACAAAGATACCCTACCGGGTCACAGGCAGAAAGAGCAGCAGGGAATTTTAGCTCTCCCAGTCCTGGAGGGAAGGGAGTAGCCCAACCCACAGGGTTCCAGCAGCTTCCCAGGGTCTCTGACTCCATCCAGGCTACAATCCAGTCGCAAAGGCCCCAGGGGCCTCAGGCCATGGTCCCCTCCCAGCCCTGAAGGAACAAGGTGCCCCAGGCCACAGGCTGAGGCCCCCACCCCCACTCTGTACCTGGCTTTGGGTGCAGTTTCCTTATTTCCTTTCCCACCTGAGCAGGCAGGGCCCTGGCTGGGAGGGAGAAGGTGCTCCTCTCAGCTCAGCTGGGCTGCTTACCCTGCCCTGCTCAGCACATCCTGGCCTGGTCCTGCCCTGTCCTCCCCCTGGGCTTGGGGTTGAGGGGGATGAATCACCTGGAGGGCGGCACATGCAGAGACATAGGTCGAGAGACAATATGGCTAGAGAAAGTGAGAGACACAGAGAGCAGCTGAAAGGACCAGAGATCCAGAGAGCAAAGCCAGGCACCCCACCGTGCAGAGACCCCTCTCAGGGTTACACACATAGGTGCCAGGGTCCCAGGTGCCCCTTGTCTGCCTCCTTGGGCCTGGAGGCGCCCACCTGGCCCTGTCTCCACACCTCAAAGCAGGCAGCCCTCCCTGGGCAAGCCCTCCCACCCAGTCGGTACAGGGCAGTGGGGCCCCTAGTTGGGGCCTCTCCCTCTCTCCACTGCTTGTCCCAGGGATAGGGTGACCATGCCACCCTCTGTGGCCTTGCTCTGGCCCACTCTCTGCTCCCTCCTCACCCACCTCACCTGGGAGCGCACAGATGGGCCTGCCCCTCCTTTCTCTCTGCCTCCTTGCAGGCAGCCGTGCAGAATGGGATTCAAATATTCGGGGACACCCTGGATTCCCAGGTGAGAGGGGCAGGGACTGTCAGCCCAGTTTCTAATGAAGAGATGAAGGCAGCGAGAGGGGCAGTGACTTGCCCGAGGTCACACAGCAAGTCAGTGACAGACTTGTAGCAGACTGATCTGAGACTGGACTTCTTAACCCTGCTCTCCAAGAGGAAGCTCGGAAAGAGGGGAATCTAGAGGGGCAGAGGTGCGTGTCAGTGCTTCCGAAAGTCATGAGCTAGTGCGGCTAGTAAGAGCAACACCCCCAAGCCTGCCCACAGATTATGACAACAGGGCTTCAGTTCAGGAGCCTAGGCCTGGCCAAGAACCAGGCAGGGCTCCACTGAGGGAAGAAGATTCAAGATCCATCTCTCTCCTATTGCAGGGCTCCCCCTCCCTGTCCCTCTGCCTACATTTCCCTGTTTCCTCCTATGTTTCCCCTTAGTGGCCCCCTTGGCCCCAGGTCTTGCTCCCTTCGGGTGGCTAGATGGACCTCCAGCTCAGGTCATGCCACTTATCTGCGCAAGAACCTTCCATGACTCCCCATTGCCCATGGGGAAAATAGAAGCTTCCCAGCTGGTTCTCTATGGCCCCTCAAGACCCTGCTGAACTCCCTGGCTTCCTTCAGCTTAGTTTAGTCGCCCCAATACTTCTGAGCTCTGCTCTGAGCCTGGTAGATTCTGTGCTGGGGGAGCTGAAAATCCTATCTCTGCCCTCAGGGAGCTCTGAAGGGGGGTCCTTCCCCTCCCCTAGATATCACAGCCCTTCCCACTTCCCCATCCCATCCCCACACCCCTTAAGTCCTGCACTGATTTTCTCCAGTCCAATTTTTTACATTTAATTTAATTTTTTTGGCCAAGCTGCTCCGCATGTAGGATCTTAGTTCCCCGACCAGGGATGGAACTTGCGCCCCTGGCAGTGGAAGTGTGGAGTCTTAACCACTGGACCACCAGGGAAGTCCTCCAGTCCATTTTTTATGGTTGATAATCCACAACATTCTCTCTTACACATGCACGTACATCGACACTCACACCCACACACCTGACAAGGTCTTCCACCAGCACTGCCCCCTTGACCACTGGCATTAGAACAGAGGCCACAAAGGGCATCTCCCTCCCCGCCACAAAAGTCACACCACCAAATGCTTCCAATGCAGGGGGCACGGGTTCGATCCCTGGTCTGGGGTGGGGGTGGAGAAAACCGTAAAGACCTGGTGAGAACCACAAAGCTGCTCACACGTCCACATGCAACACGCTTGGCACAGGGTGTGCACACACAGCCATACTCAGGCGTCTCTTGTCACTGATGGGAAACACGCCCTGGGCACCCCAGGATGCCTGGGTGTGGCCCTGGCTCTGCTGTGGGCGTGGGGTGCGCCCTCTGACAGGCCCCTCAGCAGGCCGAAGGGCAATCTTGATCCTGACCCTGAGGGAGCGCCCAATCTCAAAGACAAGAAACTCTCATTCAGGAAAAGCTAAGTGCGGCTCAGGAAGTGCAAGGGGGTCAGCCTGTCGGGACTGGGAAGCTCAGGGGAGGGAGAGGCCAGGGACAGGATGGCCAGATAAAATACAGGATGCTCAGTTATGTTTGACTTTCAGATAAGCAATGAATAATTTCTTAGTATAAGCATGCCTCATGCATACTAAAAATGTATTATGCTATACTAAAAATTTTTTGTTGTACATCTGAAATTCAAATCTAACTGTACTTTTTTGGGGGTGAACTCCAGAAGCCCTAGTCAAGGAGGGATTCTAGTGAATGAGGTGGAGCCAGGCCTCCGAGGTGGCACCAGGCAAGCTGTGGGCTCTACCCAATTTCCCTGCAATGGGTACCTGAATGCTTATGACAGTGACATTATTTCAGGGATCACCTTGAATCTGGTCTTATTTATTAAAAAAACAAAGTCAATAATTAAAAACCTGCGGTACTTGACCATTCCAAAGAAGGGTGGCATGATCACATTCACTGACCAGACTGCATGGGTTAAGGTGTTGTGAAGCCTTCACTAGGAACATCTGGCTCAGGAGTAACACAGACCTCAGTTAAATCCCAACACCCTCACTTACTAGCTGTGTGACCCTGGGCAAGCCTCTCCATCTATCTGAGACTCAGTTTCCTTGTGTGGAAAATAGGATAATAATCACAGCTCCCTGGTTTTGAGGAGTCCATGAGACAAAGAAGGGAAAGAGCATAGTGCTCCCCCACCCACAGAGCAATGTGGCTTGAACTTGAAAGCCAACAGAACCGCACATCCACAAAGACACAAAACTATGCACACAGATACATAAACCCACAGACCACAGGCTGCAACCCAACACAAAGCTATCAACACACTGAGAAACGTGTGCAAACCCAGCCAGAGATGGACACAGAATCCAGCCCCACTCTCCTTGGCAGCTTCTCAGATCAGGGCGGGATTCCTACTAGAGGCGGAATGGCAGAGAAAAGACAATGGTATCCCATCCCCCATTCAAATTCAGTTCAAATATAGAAACCAAACAAAACCACAAAATAAGTGTCAAGAAGTATAACAGAGTTTGGAATTTTCCCATGACAACTTACTGTTAGTGAAATAGCAAACTCATTCCAAAAATTGTTTCTGGTAGCTTCATGCCCCTGCCTGGCAGGTGCCCTTGAGCATGTGCTTCTGGGCTTACTGGCAGAGTAGGTCTACCATCTAGCTGAGTTTGAGGACAATGACTTTACCACTGGAACTGGACCCTTACCTCTTTCCGAGAATTTCAGCTCCCAGCTCTCCCCATCCCTGGCCAGCAGCACCCCCTCTCCCTTCTCCCAGCTTTAGCCTTGGCTTAATCTCAAGACAGCTAATAGGACCCCAGACTGGACCTCAGCCATTAACACCCTGGTGACATGGGGAATCGCTTCACAACTCTGGACCCCGATTTCCCCCATCTGCAAAATGGGGAGAATATGTGTGTGCTTCTCATTGTGAGGAACTGGTGAGATGCTATTGTGGGCAGAAGCCAGCCCTAGCACTCAGGCCTCCTGAACCCCAGTGCATGGTTCTCCCAGCAGCCCTCAGCCTCCAGGCTCAGAGGTAGGCCCCTGGGACAGTTGAATTCCTGGGGGTGGGGTGGGGTGGGGAAAGGGAGCAGAGGGAGTGGAGAAGAAAGAACAGCAAATAAGAAAGTGTCCTTTGGGCAGCCAGCTCCGTTGGGGGGCTGGGGGGGAAGGGGAGTCCCTTAGCTTGAGAAAAAAGCAGAGGATAAAGGTGGAGTAGCTGCCCCACCTCTTCCCACCTGCCCCTTGAATGTGAGGTCCAGCCCAGCTGCCCTGCTCCACCTTTGCAGCCAAACTTGCTTGGCCTGGCAGATGTTCTTTCTGAAAATTTAAACACAAAGCTCTGTCAAGAATGAGAAATGCAGGGGGAGCTGTCTATAGGAACCCTGTGGCTAGCCCGAAGATCCCTTCCTTGAAGTGGACTGGTCTTATGAACATAAGGACTCTGCAGAAAAATGGGGGCACCTTTTGCAGAGTGAAGGCATTTTTGGAAAGTGGGAGCCATTCTGGCAAGTAAGGAGCTTCCTAGAATGTTTCCTCTTGAAAACTGGAGAAACTTTCTGTAAAATGAAGGTCTTTTGGATAAAAAGAAAGCTCCTTCTGCAAAGGGAAAAAGTTTCTGCAATATGGAGGCGCTTTCTTCAAAGTGGAGGGACATTCTGTAAAGTGAGGAGAGTTCTATAAAGACCCTTTTGTAAAATGGATGATGTCTGTAAATGAAGGACCCTTTGACAAAATACAAGACTGTTCTGTAAAACGGAGGAACTCTTTTGTAAAATGAGGCTCCTCTGTAAAGTGAAGAACATTTTTGTGAAGTGTGGACCCTTGTGTAAAGTGAGGACCTTTTTGTAAAATGGGACAGTATAATGCAATAGGGGATGGTGAAGATGGGGGTAAACTGGAGAGCGCATGCCTCACTTAAAGTAGGGATGGCAGCTTCTCCCCTCTATCTAATTGTCACCTTGCAGTAATGGGGGCCCTGCATTTTCAGGTCTTCCAATATTTCAAGAGAATCAGAAATCCAGGCTTTTATGTGAAATCCCCTAATTTTAAAAACAGTGAGTAGGCCACAAGAAACTTTTGAGTCAAATTAAACTTGTGGGCCACCAGTTTGCAACTTGCAATACCTGAGTTAGATGGTCCTTAAGGTCCCTTCCACCTCTGCCATTTACCTCCTGCTCTATCTGATGTGCTCTGGCCCTAGGGCAGCAGCTTTGGAGTCCCTCCTCTACCCCCTGGAAGGGCCCAGTCTCTTCTGGGCCTGAGCACTCTCAGGGAGCTGGCTCATGCAATACTTGTCAGCAGTTCTGTGAACTGGAATCTGCCTTTCGTTCTGTCTGGTCTTCTGCCTTGTGCAGGATGCCTGGTGAAAAAAGCAGGAGACTGCAAGAACTTTTAGAACTCTCTGGAACTCAAGGTGTTCAGTTTTTTGTGGAGGATATAAGGTATGAGGATTCAACTGTTTGTTGAGCTCCTACTCTGCACCAGGCATTTTGTTGATGCTTTCCTGCAGGGCATCCTCCTAACAACCCTGTATGCTATTACCTCCATTTTACGGATGAGGAAACTGAGGCACAGAGAAACAAAATAACTTGCCTGAGGATACACATCTAGAAGTGGTTGAACTGAGACTGGATCCCAAGTGTGTCTGTGTCCAGAGTCACAGAGCACATCCTCAGTCAATGTTTGCTGAATTGCGAAAGAAATCACATTGGGGGCGGTGGGGGGGAGGTCAGAGAACTTTCTAAAGGAAATGGTTTTTGAGTTTGGCCATCCAGGTTGTTTTTTCAGGTGTAGATAGACTGGGCACAGTCCTGCAGGCAAGGGAACAAAAGTGAGCAACGGTGTGGATACTAGGGGTGGGGAGGTGAAAAGTGTGTTTTGAAGGGCACAGTGACCAGAGTCTTGGGTTTGTTAAGAACAGGAGGAAGGGGCAGAAAAAGCCAAAAGACAGGCAGGCACCCTCCTTCTCCACCAACCACTACCACCAAGATACAGACCCATAGGGGCCATGCAGAGGCAGGCACTGTCACAGAAACACATACACACACACACACACACACACACACACACACAGTCTACATACAGAGACCCACACGCAGAAACATCTGGAAATGCCCCAGGGGCTTAGAGCCAAGGTGTCATAACACAGGAACACATAACATATACAGACCCAAAGACACACACAGACACACATGGATATATAATGACACACACTCAAACATACACATGGATATACAGAAACAAGAACATTAAGATATACACAAAACAGACCCATGGGGACAAAGACAGCGAGGCAGCCAGGCACATGTGCACGCATGCGCACGTACACACACACACACACACACACACACACACACAGCCACATGGGAGCACAGACAGCCCATCTCTCTTCCAGTTGCTTGATTGCTGTTAAGGGCCTAGCCACCTCCTCCCAGCATCTCTGGACCTGAGGCCAGAGAAGGCTGGGGGTGGTAGCTCCACCCCCAGGGAGGGGCTGGGGACTTCAGAGGACAGGAAGGGAAGGGAGTGGAGCTGCAGCTGGGAGCACTGGGGGCAGTAATTACCCAGTGCTGGGGCTGCCACGCTGGCTGTGATTTCCCTCCTCCTGAGGA
>NW_020175412.1:595015-596370 GCF_003031525.2 Neophocaena asiaeorientalis asiaeorientalis | reverse complement strand
GAGGCCTGGTCAAAACTGAGAGTTGGCAACACAGAAAGATCATGACGGAAAAGGACCGAGAGAGAGACTGGGACAAAAACAAGGAGGAAGAAGACAGGAAAACTACAGAGACCCAGAAAATCGGACAGCTAGAGAGGGAGACAGGAAAAAATGGGCGGGGGCGAGTCAGAAGGGAGACAGAGACAGTGAGGGATGCAGGCCCAAAGAGGCAAGGGGACAAAAAGAGCAGACCAGGGCCACTTGTTGAACATGGCTACAATGTGCCATGCGGAGTGCTCTGCTCTACCTGTGGCATTTAATCCTAACAACCCTAGGAGGTGGGGATGCTAACCCCATTTTGTAGATGAGAAAACCGACGCTCAGAGGGGTGAGGTGATTCGCTCAGGATCACATGAAACTAGAAAGTGGCAGAGCTGGGTCTGGGGGGCTCTCACCACTGCCTGCCCCTGACAGGGACATGGGGCCCAAACAGAGATCCCTGAAGGAATTCTCCGGAGACAGAAGCTGTCAGGGAGATCTGGAGACTTGGAGCCCCTAAGAGATGCAGAATGAAAGAGCCCAGTACCTTCCCTGCCCCCTCCCCTACGCCCCGGGTGGGGGAGGGGGCCGCAGCTACACCTGGAACGCATTAGGCTGGGAGGCCCCGCCTGGGGAGCAGGGAAGAAGCTGGAGAGGGGGGCAGAGAAGGTGAAGGTGAAGTTGAAGGCAGCGGCGTGGGCGGCGGCGAGGGCCTAGCAGGCCCAGGCAGAAGGGCTTCTATGCCAGCTTCAGCTCCTTGGGGGCAGCGCTGCCAGTCCTGCCTTTCCCGCTTTCTACAGGCGCCTTCCCTCCCTGACTTAACCCCTTCTCTGCACGGGCCACGGGGAGGTGCTGCGGAGCGCTGAAAGCCTCCAACAACGGGAAAAGCCTTCAGTTCCCTCTCTGGGCCTCAGCCACACACCTGTGCCCCTCACCCTCCTGTCCTTAGTCTGGGGCCCAGATGGACACAACTGACGCCTACTGGGCACTGCCCCTTTTTCAGGCTCCTCAGACTCAGTGCATCTTAAAACCCAGCTCTATCCCAGCCCCTAGTGGCTCTTCCTCCTGTTTCCCCACCCCAGGAATGGCACCTCCAGCCACCCAGTTCCCTAAGCCAGAGGCTGGGCTTTCTCCATGACTCCCCCTGCTCCCTTAACTCACACGTCCAGCCAGACCCCAAGTCCTACAGACTCAACTTCTTAGGAGGGCAGGAGTCCATAGACTATTTTTCCCACTCTAGCCTCCTAACGGGTCTCCCTCCCATCCTCAGGGCCCTCTACAAGGTATTCTCCACAACACAACCAGGTTATGAAAACACATTTCCCTTCAATTTCTGT
>NW_020175412.1:588589-594738 GCF_003031525.2 Neophocaena asiaeorientalis asiaeorientalis | reverse complement strand
CAGCTTTTCTGCTTCTCCTTACCTCTGGACTATTTATCCATGGGATCTCAGCTCAAGTGTCCTCTTTTCCCTGCCTGCCCCCTCCTCATCTGTTCCTTCAGCACCTGTGCTTGGAATTACCTGTCAGGTATGTCTTCCCTGCTAGAAAGGAGCTCCACGAGGACAGGGACTGAGCCTGCCTTTTGTTGCCCACCCAGCAATTCACACAGGGCCAAGCACAAAGTAGGTACTCAATAAACATTTGTTAAATGAAGAAATGTCCTCCTTCTTCCCCTCTTGCACTCTCCCTTATCTGCTCACCAAGTACTTAAGGATGCTCTACTATATGCCAGACAAATGTGATGAACAGGTCCTTGATGTTACAAATGGGGAAACGAAGGCCTTGAGGTGGGAAGGGAAGCCTGAGGGCACAGTGAACCAAGGGCAGAGTCAGGAGTGCAGAGGTGCCTTCTGCTATTGCCCTCATCCTTGTCTCCAGCCCTCTGTGTTTTGAGGTACCTTTTGGAGGTGTGATGCCTTCCAGGTCCAAGGAACTGGGTACTGGAGCCTGGAGAGGCTGGACTCACTGCTCCAAGGATGTCTGCTCTCTCCAGATGAGGGCACTTAACACTTCTGGGCTGGGCAACGGCAGAGTGCACTTCCTGTCCTCATTCCAGACAGGTCCTAGCCCCACCCAGCCAGCGTCTGGCCAGCTCCACATCTGCCTAAGGCATTTAGCTAACTGGTCCCCAGAATACCATGGTTGGCATCTGTCTGGAGCACTGGTAGCTGCTGCTCACCCTTGAAGGAGCAAGTAGCCCCAGCCAGGCTGTCCCCTAGGGGCAGAGGCACGTGAAAGGGCCGAGGAATGGGGGTGCCAACCATCTGCAGCTGGAAACTTCAATTCTTTTAGTCCTGTCTGGAGAAGTCCTTTTTGCAGCTACCCAGTCTTTACACTTTGTTGTGTTTGTTTGGGAGGCCCCAGCTGACTAGAAACCAAATCAGGGTCTTTTCCCAGACACTCCCCTGGAATCTCAAACTGCTGCTCTCCAAAAATCACCAGCAGAGCCCACCACCCCCTCCTGTCAAGAGTCCCCTCTTCTCCTTTCCATGAGCAACCTCCCTCTATGGTCTCTCAGGATGCCCTCAACAGGGAAAACATGGAAGGAGCCACAGGAATTTACTTCACCAATGTTTGATTTGCTTTTCAGTACTCCCTCCATTCTTTGCAGCAGCCACTACCCTGGGTATATGTGAAATGGGTCTCAGCTTTATGCAAATATACTTTAAAAACTGCTCCTCCCCCCACCCCACCCCCAAATGACATTTCTAAGGCAAAGTTTGGGTGACTCTGCTGACCTCACTATCTGACCTCACTATCCATGTCTTCAAGGATGGGACTGGGGCTTCCCTGGTGGTGCAGTGGTTAAGAATCCACCTGCCAATGCAGGGGACACGGGTTCGAGCCCTGGTCCAGGAAGATCCCACATGCCGCAGAGCAACTGAGCCCGTGAGCCACAACTACTGAGGCTGCACTCTACAGTCCGCGAGCCACAACTCCTGAAGCCCACACGCCCTAGAGCCCATGCTCTGCAGCAAGAGAAGCCCGCACACCACAACGAAGAGTTGCCCCTGCTCGCCACCCGGATGCCCCCCCAGGCCTCTCAAATGCAACAGGTTTCAAACATACATCAGTATCTCCCCCCAAACCTGCTCCTTCTCTTGCAAGTAGGTGGCTCCACCAGCATCCACCAGGTCACCATAGTTGGTTTCAGAAAACAACCCAGACTCATCCTGGACTTTTCCTTCTTCCTCGGCCTCTACGTCCAAGACACCACCAAGATCTGTCCATGTTAGCACCAAAATATCTCTCAGATCTTACCTTCCTCACCTGCCATCACTCTAACCCAAGCTACCTCTTGCTGGGATGACTGTGACCCCTACCTGCCGGTCTCTGACTCCACTCTTGTGCCCCTATCATCCACTCTCCACATACAGCCGTGGGGATTTCTCAAACACCCATATCTGAGCACATCATTCCCCTTCAAAGGTTCCCCTTTGCCCTCAGGATAAAGTCCCTTAACCAGCCTTATCTCTCTACTTCTCCCAATACCAGCCCCTGTCTGAGGATGCCTCATGTCTCAGTGCCTTTGCTCCCACTGAACTTCCTACCTGAACTGCTATGTTCCTCCTAGCTCTGCAAACCTTGCTGGCACCCCTCTAGAGCCCTTCCTTTGGGCCACGCCCTGTGCTGGGTGCTGCTGATGCCAGCGTTTCCTCTGCCTAGAGTCCCAGAACTGTAACTGCCTTCCAGCTTAAATTGCCAAATGGCAGCCATACATAAGAGCTAGGCATAAAGGGTAAACTGAGGCTGCCAGTGTTTGTGTGTATGTGGGTGAGAGGTTGACTCACTCCCTTTAGCTTAGATCCCATGCCTCCCTTCAGGGTTGGGAGTTATGGTGGGAGGCCCACACAAGGCCCTGGGGAGAGGGCCTCAGAGTGGAGGCTGATGTGGTATCCTAATGATGCTGACTCACTGTAGGACCGCAGCTAAACTGCCTCTCAGAGTCTCCACTGTCCCAGCTCAAGGATGGTTCCCACTCTAGGCTATACATCAGAATCACCTGAGGAGCTTTCAAAATAGATTCCCGGGTTGCAACCCTAAGATCCTGGAGCTCTGAGGTAGAGTCTGGGAATCACATTTATTTTTTCAAAGTCAACGAGGGGGATTCTGATGTTCATCCAGTATAGGAAACCCAGGACCAGACGGTGACTAGGGGCCTTTCCAGCTCCAATTCTTACTCTAAGAGTGTCAGATGATGGCCCAGGCTCCAAATCAGAAGGAGCCAGCCCCTCTTGCTGCCCCCCTCAACAGGCTGAGTCCTTCCACTACCCACGAAAAGGCTTTAACACCAGGTGCAACTCCTTTGACTGAGCTAGGGTCAAGTCCCAAGCTATCCCCCAATCAGCATCTGGAAAGATATTCCCAAAGCTGAGGAAGAAAGCAGGGCTCCCCCCAAATCTCTCTGAGCAAACCTACACTTGGGAACTCCTTTCTGACTCTCTCAAAGCCCTCTCTGGTATCTCAGAGTTTAGTTATCTCAGTAACCCAATAAGGCCTTAGGTTTTATCAAACCGGGAAATGGGCATAAAAACAATCAACCAACCCCCCACTAGGAATCAGGGTAACTAAAAGAGAAAGCACTTTGAAGAAATTCAAAGCTTTAACATGGATAAGATATATTATTTTAAAAACCATCCCCCCCCCACCAGGATGGGCCACTGCCCCTAAGGATGGTGATTCTATAAAGGCCTCAGCAGTCTGAGGGAGGAAGACGGGAGGCACACGGAAATCTTAACATGTGGACTAAAATGTTTCAATCCTTTAATTGACGCCCTCTCTCTCTCTCTCTCTCTCTCTCTCGCTCTCTCTCTCTCACACACACACACTCACACACACACACACCCTGCAACTACCAACCCTGTCCTCTTTGGGCCAATTATAGGCAAGTCCTGTGGAGAGAGAAGCAAGTCACTTGTGCCTACCCCTGGGCTGGCTGGGCAGTGGGGGTGGCGGGCTCTCACGCCCCATGCTGCTGTGAATCACATGGCCCAGTGCTTGTCTTGCCAGGGCCTGAGTAATTCCTCTGCCTCTTCTTCAGAAGGTTTTTCTCTTATTTTTTTTAAAATTTTATTTCATTCTGCAGGCTTTGCAACCAGTATCTCACAGACTTCTCATGGCATTCTCTAGATGAGGAAATTGAGGCTCAGAGAAGGGAAGTCACTCACCCAGGGTTCCACAGTGAGTCAGTTAGGAATGGTTAGATGGGAGGCCAGGTCCTTCCCTGACACCCTTCTTATTCCTACTCCTCAACTTGAAGTGAAAGAAAGAAAAAGACACCCACCAATTCGAGAGGCAGGGACTTCATTGGGAAAAAGGATCGTAGGAACTTTGTGCTGCTTTTTGGGGGGAGGAGGAGAGTGGTTCAGGATGGGTATTTTGATTGTAATTTAGAAGGACTGATGGAATAGAAAGAATCACTGCTGTGTATTGATCAGAGGCCAGAGACCAGGGGCCTAGATGCTGCCCAGCTACTGACTCCCATACCAAGAGTATCTGGAGGGCAGGAGCTCAGTTGTCCTTCTCTTAGACAATGGTTACTGAGGGCCTACTATGTGATCCCTTCTTATCTGTTCAGGCATTTGTTCAAGGATTTATTGAGCTAGGCACTATGCTAGTTGCTGGGGATACAACGGTGAACAAAACAGATATAATCCCCTTGCCCTCACGGAGCTCACATTCTAGTTGAGGAAGACAAGCAATAAATAAGTAGACACATAGAATAAGATAACTGCATATGTACTAAGCACAAGGATGGAAGTGCAGTGGCAATTTCGATGGAGACCCACAAGGGCCCCTACCTAAAGTGATCAGGGAAGGTCTCTCAGAGGAGGTGACATCTGAGCTGAGACCTGAAAGATAAGAAACAAGCCAGGTAGAGAGCAGGGGGAAGAGCTGCCAGGCAGAGGGGAAAGCAGATGCAAAAGCCCTGAGGTGGGAGTGCTTGTGGCATGTTTTGGGATCTGAAAGAAGGTGCTGCAGTAAAGTGGGTGAGTAACCTGCTCCACACAGTGTCTGTCAAGGAGAGTTTGGAAAGTCAGCAAGAGCAACGTGCAGGGCAGGGCGTTAAAGGCCTGTTGTCAGCTGGTTATCTCCAGCCCACACTGAGGGAGCCCCTGAGAACTCCCAGAGGTTCCACAACTAGCCCAAGGTCACAAGAGCAGCAAGGGGCACATGTTGCCCATACTTTTATGCTTTACTAATGCTACCTGGTACTGGGCCACAGTCCCCCCCAAACCTGAGAAGCCTGGGATGTGGACCCTGGGAGGTCCCAGAGGCTCAACAGCTACTTCAAGTGTTGCCCAGGGGAAGGTACTGCTCTTCCTCCATGGCTCCTGGGCTCAGGTCCACATGGGATGTCCCCAGATGGGGGAGGCCCTGCTGGACTCCTCAGACACTCAGTTCTGTGCAGTGCAAAGGTCTCTCCAGGCAGTGGCCTGTGGCCCCAGCCTGACCTAGAGCTGCTCCACCTCTGCAAATCCAAGTTCAAGCATCCTGACTTCACCTCACAAACAACCTTATTAAAGCCCTGCACCTCTGCAGCTCTGCTACAACTGGCTTCTGCCTCCCCCCATCACCACCTTTCTGCTGTCTCCCTACCTACCAGCCCCTCCAGCCCTTCCCTCCAACTTGACCCCCAAGGCCCACCTCTTCCACCTTTGTCTCTCATCAGCACCTTCTACTCCCTCCTTCCCTTGTCCTCCTGCCACATACACCTGGCAAAACCCCAACCTTGGATCAATCCACCATCCCTCTTTTTTTTTTTTCCACTCATACTCCAGAGCTGCCGAACAGTACAGGAGAAAATCACATAAGCAGAAGGCTTGGCTTTACTTTCATGGTCTCCAACCTCAGTTTGGGAAGCAGAAAGACCATAGACTTTGGACTCAAATAGATCTGGTTTGGAATCCTGTCTCTATACTAGCTGTGTAACCTTGGGCAAGTTACTTAATTTCTTTGAGCCTCAGTTTCCTCCCGTATAAAATGGGTCTAATGATACTTACTTCACAGGAGGCTCCTGAAGATGAAATGAAAACCCATGTAAAGCACCCAGTGCCTGGCACAATGTAGGCGCTTGGCAAATGGGAGACTCGTTCTTTTCTCCCATTCCCCCAAACAAACCCCCCTTTTACTGCCTTGCAATCCAGCCCCTTTTTCTTAGAGTGCTCCCTCTCCCATTAGCCTCAGCAGATAGAAGCGAAGAGGGTCGGAAGGATTGAGGGGGCACAGGGGACAGAGAGGAGGCGGGGGGGGGGGCCGGGGTTGAAAGAATTAGACGAAGGCCGAGGAGCGAGGGAAGGGGTTGCGGGTTGAGAAGAGACGAAGGGCTGGGGTGAGCGGGCCGGCCCAGAGGTGGGGCTTAAAGGGCCCGAGAACAAGAACCCGCTCCCAGGCCCATGGCTCGGGCTCCCATGCTTTCTCGATCACTCACCAGGCCGGGGTTGCGAGCCCTCCAGGTGGTAGGAGAAGCGCAGGGCCCGGTGGTGCTGTGGACTGGGGCCGCAGGGCAAGACCCGGGGGCCTGGAGCGACGCCCAGACTGGCGTCCG
>NW_020175412.1:577117-588488 GCF_003031525.2 Neophocaena asiaeorientalis asiaeorientalis | reverse complement strand
GGGGTGGGGAGGCGGGAGCAGTCGATGAGGCAGCCGCAGCCACAGCGGCGCTGGGACCCAGTTGCCCGGGCCCCGCCCCCTCGCCCGGGATTTGCGCCTGGCCACGCCTCCTCACTTCGGCCGGCCTCAATTCTCACTGCGACCGCCTTCAAGGCACTCCTTCTTCTTAAAAATTCCCCCTCAGCCTGTCCTCCCCATCTCCCCCTGGTCCCGCACAGTCAAGTCTACGGGCTCAAACCCCCAAATCTGCCTTTCTGTCACATCTCAGTTCTGCCTCCCTCTGCTCATCGTTCAATCTCTTTTCCAGCAACCTTTCCACATGTTCCAGAGTTCTAGGGCTTGGCTCGTAGGGGACTTGCCTTTGATACTCTTCACGCAGCTCAGACCAGACCTCATGGTTCTTTACTTCGCCACTCTTTGGCCAGTAGCCTCAGTTTCCAGGATTGTCGCATCTGCCTGGCAGCATTCCAACCTTGAATCAGTCCAACTGTCCGCCTTTTCCATGCCTGTGCCCAGGCAGCTAAACACTGCTGGAGAAAACTATTCAACCTCACAGATTTGTGCCACTATAAACTCATGGTCCCCAGCTTCTACCAGGCCCTCGGTGCTGACCCACAACCCTACTATGCATTCCCGGACCGCCTTCTCTCTCATGCTCTGCAACAGCCATTTCTAACCTCCCTTCTCCTTAAACCCCTAACTTCTCCATCTGTCCCCTGACCCTCAGCAGATGACCCCACCTACTTCACAGAGTAAACAGAAGTCATCAAAAAGGAAGTTCTTTCCTTCTTGCCACCAAACCTACAGAATCTGTCCCTTGTTCCTTCCCAACAGCATTTAAACATACTCAGGTCTCTTCCATCTAAAAATTACCAAAAAATCTCCCTCTCCAACCACCTCCCTCTCTTCCCTCTATAAACGTCTCAAGAGTCGCCTACACTTAACTGTCTTAATTTTACCACTTCCCACTTATCTTTCAACCCACTCCAATCTGCCTCTACTATTTGCCTGATACTGCTCTCTTATCAAGGTCTGCCATGGCCCATGTCACTAAATCCAATAGAATCTATTCAGAGGTTATCTTACCTGACTTCTTGGTAGCATTTGGCACTAGTGACCACTCCCTCCTCCTTAAACCACTTCCATGACACCACACTCTCAGTTTTCTCCTGCTTCCTTGGTAACTCCTTTTTACTTTCCAGACTCCTCCTTGTCCAACTCTTAAATGCTGGTGCTCTTTAGGTTTTGGCCTGAGCTCTCCTCTCTCTGCTCTTTCCTATGATTATTACATTCATTCTCATGGTTTCAACTATCATTTCTTTGCTGATGACTCCCAAATTGATACAAGTCCAGGTACTTCTCCTGACCTATGCATTCAGCGGGTTAATAGACAGATAACTCTACCTGAATACCCTGGAGACACCTAAAGCCTCAGCTTCTCTCCAACTCAAGGTATCCTCCTCCCAGCCTTTTTGTCCTTCTTTGTGCCTTACCTTAGCGAATGACCCTAGTCAAGGCAGAAACCTGAGCTATACCCCTCTTCTTTCTCCTCCACTCCCATGCAATCACCAAGTCCTGTCATTTTTATCTCCTGAATATCTCCCAAATTTATGTAGTCTCTTTTATTTCTGCTGCTACTACCCTAATCTAGGCCAGCACCATTTCTAACCTGAATACTGTCACAACCTCCCTGTCTTAGTCTTATTCCCTGGAATCTAGTCTCTTCACTGTAGGCAGTATGATCTTTTGAAAAGGTAAACCAAAATCATATCACTCTCACGTTTAGAATCCTTCAGTGAGTCCCCCACTTGCTCAAAAGGAAAACTACCTTCCTCAACAGGCAAAGTCAAGCTGGGCTCTTCATGATTTGACCACCACCAGCCTTTCCAGACTCCATGCTTGAGTCAAAGCTGAAATTATTAGACTGTTCCTTAGTCTGTCTAGCTTTGGAGTCTTTGCATATGCTGTTGCATCTGCAAGAAATTCTGTGCACATCGCCCCAGTTCCATTTCATTTGTTCTTCAGATCTCTGCTCATTTGATGAATGCCTTTTGAGCACACACTTTGGGCCAGGCACCACATGAGGCACTACTTATGCAGTGGTGAATAAGACAGACATGAACAAGATCATGGAAAACAAACTCGGCCCTCAGAATTTCAGTCTGGCGCTGGAGAGGACTTGAGGTAAACAAATACATAATTAAAACATATAAACACACAAAATTACAAATTGTGATAAGGCTATAAAGAGTTGGAACAGGTTGATAGGAAAGTGAATAACAGGTGGGGGCAATTTAGCCTGAGATTCAGGCAAGGCTGATACTTAAGGTGAGTAAAGGAATGGGAGTTAGCCCATGAAGAGTGGAGGCAAAAGTGTCCCAGGCAGAGGCCACAGCAAGTGAGAAGGCCCTGGGAAGAAAGGGAAAGGGTATACTTAGGAACTGCAGGAAGGCCAGTGTGGCTGGAGCATAGTGAGCTGAGGGCAAGAGGTATGGGATGTGAGGTTGAGGAGGTAGGCAGGCAGAAGCCAACTTATGTTTGGCTTTATAGGCCATGGTGAGGAGAATAGATCTTATACTATGAGCAATAAAAAGGTACTGAAGCAGTGCTTTTAAATGTGGGTCAAACTGCAGAAGGTACTGAAATCAACTTGAGAAAATAGAAAATATCAGAACGTATCATAGGATTATGTAGGAAGGGTAAGCATGTCTCAGTTTGCATCATATATGATCATGATGAAATAGTATCTCTTTTGTAGATACTTCCTATCCCCCAAATGCTGAAATACACTACATTGAAAGGTTTTAAGCTTGGAATTGACATGGTATAGTTAATGTTTAAAGAGATTACTTTGGCTGTTGTGGATTGGATTGGAGGTGGACAAGATTAGGAGTCTACTGCAATCAGAGATGACGGTGGGTGGACTAAGGTGGCAGAGGTGGAGATGAAGAGAGGTAGATTTGAAAGATATTTAGAATTGAAAGGGCTTGGTGTGGTGGCTTGTGGGTGGGAGGGAGAGGGAGGAATCAAGGATACCTCCCAGGGACCTGGTGATGTGAGGCCAGGTCATTCATCGAGATGAGGAAGACAGAAAGAGGAACAGGTTTTCAGGGGAAGATCAAGAGTTCAGTTTTACATGCCCTTGAAATAGCCAAAGGAAGAAGTCAAGCAGATAGTGGTATATATTGTACATCTCAGAGAGGTCTGGTTTCAGATATAAATGAGAGTTGGCAGTATAGAGATAGCATTAAAAAACCACGAGAGAAGAAGTCAGAGACAGAACAAAGAGAAAGGAAGAGGATCCATGACTGAGCTCTGAGAAATCTCAAGTTTAGAGGTTGAATGAAGGAGTAGGAGGTGGCAAAGAGACTGAAAAGAGGTAAAGAGATAGGGACATAACTAGCGATGTGTCAGGGATGTTTTAAGAGTGCTGAGAAGTCAACTAAAATGAGGATTGAAAAGGGTCCATTGGATACGGCAATATGGGTGTTGGTAGTGACCTTGATATAAGTAGTTTTGGAGGAGTGGTGGGGTGAAAACCAGAATGGATGAAGAGTGAATGGATACACCATTGGTAGGAGTGTAAACTGATACAACCACTCTAGAAAATGTTGGCCATTTTCTAGTAAAGCTGAACTATGCACATACTCTAGGTCCAGCAATTTTAGGTGTCTATCCCAGAGCGGTAGTTCCCACAATGTGGTCTGGGGATCCTGAGGGCAGGGATGGGGGGTGGGGGAGCCAAAACCATAATACTAGAAAGATGTTATTTGCTTCTTTTACTCTCATTCTCTCAAGTACGTAGAGTGGAGTTTTCCAGAGGCTACATGACATGTAATATCACAGATTGAATGCAGAAGCAGATATGAGAATCCAGCTGTCTTCTATTAAGCCATACAATAAAGAGATTTGCAAAAATGTAAAACAATGCCACTCTTCTCACTATATTCTTGTTTTGGAAAATATGGTTATTTTTCATAAAAATGTTACTTTTGTTACGTGTAATTGGCTTATTATTTTATAATTAATATATTTAAGCTTTCTCAGTTTTAATTTCTAATACAGCAAGTATCAATTGGTATAACCCACATACGCCAAAGCTTTTTAGGGTCTGCAGTGATTTTTAAGAATGTAAAGCAAGTTCTGAGACCAGAAAGTTTGAGAATTGCTCCCCTAGAGAAATCCTCACATGTGTATACTGGGAGACACTACAAGAGTGTTCACCAAAGCCTGTTTGTTTTTTTTTTTATTATTTTTTATTTTTAATTTTTTTGGCGGTGCGTGGGCCTCTCACTGTTGTGGCCTCTCCCGTTGCAGAGCACAGGCTCTGGACGTGCAGGCCCAGCGGCCATGGCTCACGGGCCCAGCCGCTCCGCGGCATGTGGGATCTTCCTGGACTGGGGCACGAACCCGTGTCCCCTGCATTGGCAGGCGGACTCTCAATCACTGTGCCACCAGGGAAGCCCACCAAAGCCTGTTTGAAACAGCAAGAAACAGAAACAAGAAAATAAGATGAATAAATTGAGACATATTTATACAATGGAATACTATAATTAAATAAATGAATGAACTCCAGCTACATGTATCAACATGGATAAAACTCAGGAAACCTAATACTGATTCAAAAAAGTCATGAAAGAATATATTTATATAAAGTTGAACAGTCAAAATTATACAATATATGGATGCAGTAATATGTTGTAAAACCATACAAAAAAGCAAGGCATGAAAAATGACACTGGTTACCTCAGGGAGGGGAAGGAGATATGACTGGGGAGGGCTACATGGCGGGTTTTGTCATTCACAAATGATTTGTTTTTGAAGCTGGGTACATAGGTATTTGTTTTATAATTTATTCGAACTGTACAGATATGTATATTATAAAATTTATAATGTATTATCATGAAAAATAAATAAAATTTAAAAAGCAGAAATAATTGGATAGAGTGCTGGTGGGAGGGTAGATTGTTATAGGACCCTCCCTGAGGTCAGAGGGAATAAAACACTACTGCTGAAGTGGAGCTAGATGTGTAGGCGATTTCCTTGTGAAACATGGCTGTGAATGGGAACAGAACCCAGAGAGCTAAGGTGATGGTAGGAGGAGGGGCAAAGAATGATTTTTCTAAGATGGGAGATACTAGACTGCTTGTTTGCTGCTGGGAAAGACCCAGAGACCATAGAGAGGGACTGGATGGCAACACAGAAGAGAAAGGGAATAATGGAAGGGAAAGGAGGAGCTGGGGTCTGAGGCACTGGGCCTCAGAGAGGAGAGGTCCTCAGGCCCTTCACTGTAACAGGAAGGAATGAAAGAAAAGATGAATACAGATACTGGGACGTTTAGAGATTCAGTGGTGGGAAGATGAAGGTCCTGGAACAATTCTCCCATGTCTGATGGCTTTTGTCACTGAAGCATGAGATAAGATCATTTTTCTGTAGAGAGAATAGAAATATTAGTCAGTCTTTCTTAATAGCATGGTTGATAGAAATTTTTTACTATTGATAGTTTAGAAAAGTTTCAGCTTTATGATAATGTAGTTTTAGGACTATTGTCAAATTTGGGAAAACCTGTTTAGTTTCTTTCATATATGAGCTGTAAGATGTCAGGGCATTTCAATTTTCTTATAGAGTGAAGAGTACACATCTTCAGTACTCTTTGATTTTTTGCTGATTGTTAAGCAGGCCTTGGAAGAAACAAATGAGGGACCCTGAAGCTTCACTGACCTCTCTGTAAATCTGTCTTTGGCCCCTTTGACCTACTTTCTCCTCCAGGAAGCATTCTCTGATTTTCCCTGGCCGAGGTTCTCCCACAGGGCTTTATTTCTGTCACTCACAGGACTTTTCTCACTCTCTCTGAGGTAGCTAGGTCATCCTCCTTCGCTAGATAGAGGGAGCTCCAGAGGGTAAGGAGTCAGGACACACTTACCTTGGTTCAGCAGTCTTCCATTCTTGGTTCAGCTGTCTTCCACCAGTCTGTGAGTGAGTCTTCACTGGAGCAGTGTGGTATGGTGGTCAAACATGTAGGCCTTGGAGGCAGGCAGACTGGAATTTGATTTTTTCCACCTTGGGTGTACAGAAAGAACAGGGTTCATCCTAATCCTTGGTTCATGACATACTCTACCATTGGTCCAGGCTGGGGCTTCACTCCTAGCTCCTCTGTGTGACCCTGGGTAAGTTACTCATTGCTCTAAGTCTCAGTTTCCCCATCTGTAAACTGGGGATGATAATAATACCTACTACATCAGAGTTGTGAGGATTCAATAACATAATCCATGAAACGCATCCACAGTCCCCAGTACCTAATGTTTAATAAATGGTAGCCCTCCACATGATTGGGAGTATACTGTAGGTGGAGGATACAGTATTGCATAACAAAGGCCCAGGCCCTGCCTTCCTGAGCTCACAGCCTATTGGGTACCACACAGCCCAGTGCCAGCCCTGATATATCCAAGACTTGTGAGTGGTTGTTGAATCAAAATTATTTCCTTCTGTGCCTCTATTTCTTTTTTTTACTGTCACCCCAGTTCACCATCACTGTCACCACCGTTCAGATGTCTCCCATCTCTCTTATTTTGCTCTCTCTTGTCTTTCTGTTTACATCTCTCTGGTGGTTTCTCTTTCCTATCTCTCCTATTCTCTCTCAATCTCTCCCCTTCTTGCTCTTGCTCTCACTCTCTCTCCATTGCCTCTGTTGGGGGTTGCCTTGTCTCCATCCTGTCCCCATCTAACTTATGGTTCTCCTCTTGGTATGTGTCTCCATCCTCACATATATAATACCATATTACTCTACCTCATCTGTTTCTGAATCTGTGTTCCAAAATTTGTCTTTTCTGCTTCTCTTTCAATTTCCTTTGGCTCCTTGGCCTCTTTTCTGTCCACCCCTCTGTCTCCATCACTCTGTACCTATTTATTTTATCTCTGCCTGTCTCCCAGTTCTCATCTTTGTATTTATGTTGCTGCATTCATCCGTCTCTGTTCCCCACCTATCTTTCTCTATTTCTATTCTCACCTTTCTGTTCCAGTCTCTGTCCTCACCCCAGCCTCCCAACCCCTCACAACTAACATTTACATTCTCTTTGTTTCTCTCTCACACACATACCCCTATATTGGTCTTCTTGCCCTTGTTTCCCTCTTTGAGTCTCTCCTCATCTATCACCCCTTTTCTACCTCTGTTACCATCTCTCTTGCTGGGTGGCTCTCCTCATGTGTCTGTCTCTTGTTTCCATCTTTCTGTCCCTATGTGTGTTTCATCTGTTTGCCATCTTGTCCCCAGATCCCTGTCTGTCTGTATCTCTCTGTCACTGACAGAGTAGTCAAGAGTATGGCCTCTGGTGTTAGATTGTTTGGATTCCAATCCTAGTTGTGCTGCTGACTTGCTGTGCCTCAGTGTCCTCATCTGTAAAACAGGGCTGATAACAGTACCTGCTTCAGTGTTACCAAGAGCATTAAATGAACTAACACATGTACAGCTTATAGAACCATGCCTCAAATATAAGAAATGCTCAAAAATATTATTAGCTCCTAAAAATAAATAACAAGGATCTACTATAGCACAGGGAACTGTATTCAATATTTTGTAATAACCTATAATGGAAAAGAATATGAAAAAGACTATATATACCTATATATTTACATATATATATAATTGAATCACTTTGCTCTACACCTGAAACATTGTAAATCAACTATACTTCAATTAAAAAATATTAGCTTCTATATCATCAACCTCTTCCTCCTCAACACCATCTCCGTTTCTATCTTTGTCTATCTAATCCCAGTCACTCTCTTTATCTACCTGGCTGTTATCATCTCTGTGTCTCTATCCTCATGTTTTATGTAACTGCCTTTCTGACCCCAATCTGTGTCTCTGTCCCCATCTCTCTCTCTCCCTACATTCCAGCCTCATTTCTGTCAGTCCCTCTTTTTCTACCCTGCCCATTCCATCTGTCTGTACATCTCTCTGTCCCCAAACTTCTTTGCTTCTTTATCACCATTTCTGACTATCTGTTCCTACCATTCAGGCCCTATTTCTTGGTCTCTGTCTCTTTATATCCTTGTTCTCATTTCTCTATCCCCCTGTTCCCATATCTATCTTTGTTTATCTATTTCTTTATAAAAATCTTATTCTGTTTCTTTCTTCTCATCTCCCTGTGTCTTCTTCTGGCCTCTCTGGACAATTTAGATTGGAATTGGTCTGGTAGATAATGTGGAGCTACAAAAGGGTTTAGGAGGAAGCAGTAGGCCTGGCAAGAGGCAAGTGGCAGGGTGTGGAATTTCATGGCTCTGCCAAATCCTCCTGAACAACGTGGCCTCTGAGGTCAAGGTTAGCATAAACCCCCTCAACTCAGCCTCTTCAAGAAAGACAAAGAATGCTGCAGTTATTGGGAGGACCAGGAAGGGGTATTTTTCTGAGTGAAATTCCATCCGGAAGCTGGAATCCAGAGCATTTCCTGTTGTAATGTTTCTTCCAGACTTGGAGAGTCTGAACTTGCCACGTAGCATGTGCACTGCATACATATATTTCTACAGTAAAACACAGAGATGCATACATAATCCCCCACCCTCAGAGATGCAGACATGTGCAGAGCCATATAGATACACATAGAATCAAGAACCCTCACAGTTGCAGACACTCCAAGACATGGAAAAGCACACAGAATGAATTACCAGCTGGCAGAGATGCTGATGTACACAGGGACATTGAGAGAACCATGGAAATACCCCCATCACAGCTCACGGACCCATGCAAACAGATACAGAAAAATAATTACATAGAAAAATTGTTCTTTTTCAGCCTGACATTTTCATATAAACAGAAACACACCAGAGCATCATGTATAAAAAACACACCTTTACAGAAGTGTGCACATTCATACATAATCACAAATATCCAAAGCAACAGAGAATCACATATAGCCATTGCTTTGCTGAAAGTGTAGAGGTAGCCAAACTTCCTCTGGCCCCCAAATAACAGACATGCTGCTCCTCTTGTGCCCCCCTCTCTGTGAAGGCACCACCGAGTACTCAAGCCAGAAACCTGACTGCTAGGTACTAGACAGAAATAATTGGAAACATCTAGATAAAGTTTTTTTCCTAGAAAAATATAAAATGATAAAAATGGCATAGGAAGTAGAGAACGTGAATAGACCACTAGGCATTAATCAAACTGAAATGGTAGGTAAGGACATCGCTTCCCCCCAAATCCAGGCCCAGATGGATTTACAGGTATAGTGTGTGGGACTCTCAGGAGTTACTTCTCTTCTTATACAAGTTATTCCAGAAAATAGAAAAGGAGAGAAAGCTGCCTAGCTCATTTTATTTGTCTAGTAAAATCTTGAAGTCTTGATTTTAAAAACAGACAAGGACAATTAAAGAAAATTATAGGCTCATTTCACTTATGAATATAGATGCATAAATTGTAAATTAAATATTAGCTAATCGAATCCAACAGTATTTAAAAAATACATCACAATCAAATGGAGTTAATTCCAAGAATGCAAAGAGAATGCATTCAAACTCAGAAAAATCTATCAATGTAATATACCACATGAATAGACTAAGGGAGAATAATTATATGAGTATCTCAATTAATATAGAAAAATTATGTTACATGCCTACTTATGATGAAAACTCTTTAAAAAATATGAATAGAAGGCAAATTTCTTAACTTGGTGAAGGTTACATACCAAAATTTTATAGCATACTTTGCAGAAAATGGAGAAACTTAAGATGCATTTCCTTGAAGATTAAGAATAAGACTAGATACTTACCCTCACCAACTACTGTTTAACATAGAACTGGAAGTCTTGTTTAATACTATAAAGGGAGAAAAAGAAATGAGACGTGTAAGGACTGGAAGAGAAGAGATAAAACTAACAGATTCAACTGACATACTATTAGAATTAAAAAGAATTCAGCAAGGTTGCCAGGTACAAAATCAACTTATAAAAATCAATAACATTTCTTTACATTAGCAATAAACAACTAGAAAAAATAAGATACCTAAAATTAATCACTAGACCAAAGTATAAACTTTTCTAAATGTCAGGACAACTAAAAAAAAATGAGAGAAAAACCACATTCACAGAAAGACAGACAAGATGAAAAGGCAGAGGGCTATGTACCACATGAAGGAACAAGATAAAACCTCAGCAAAACAACTAAATGAAGTGGAGGTAGGAAACCTTCCAGGAAAAGAATTCAGAATAATGATAGTGAAGATGATCGAGGAACTTGGAAAAAGAACGGAGGTAAAGAGAGAGAAGATGCAAGAAATGTTTAACAAAGACCTAGAAGAACTAAAGAAAAAACACCTAGAAGAATTAAAGAACAAACAAACAGAGATGAACAATACAATAACTGAAATGAAAAATACACTAGAAGGAATCAATAGCAGAATAAATGAGGCAGAAGAACAGGTAAGTGACCTAGAAGACAGAATGGTGGAACTCACTGCCATGGAACAGAATAAAGAAAAAGAATGAAAAGAAATCGAGACAGCCTAAGAGACCTCTGGGACAACATTAAACACAACAACATTCGCATTATAGGGGTCCCAGAAGGAGAAGAAAGAGAGAAAGGAACCAAGAAAATATTTGAAGAGATTATAGTCGAAAACTTACCTAACATGGGAAAGGAAATAGCCACCCAAGTCCAGGAAGCACAGATGGTCCCAGGCAGGATAAACCCAAGGAGAAAAACGCTGAGACACATAGTAATCAAATTGAAGAAAATTAAAGACAAAGAAAAATAATTAAAAGCAACAAGGGAAAAATGACAAATAACATACAAGGGAACTCCCATAAGGTTAACAGCTGATTTCTCAGCAGAAACTACAAGTCAGAAGGGAGTGGCATTATATATTTAACGTGATGAAAGGGAAGAATCTTCAACCAAGATTACTCTACCTGGCAAGAATCTCATTCAGATTCGATGGAGAAATCAAAAGCTTTACAGACAAGCAAAAGCTAAGAGAATTCAGCACCACCAAACCAGCTCTACAACAAATGCTAAAGGAACTTTTCTAAGTGGGAAACACAAGAGAAGAAAAGGACCTACAAAAACAAACCCATAACAATTAAGAAAATGGTCACAGGAACATACATAACATTACCTTAAACGTGAATGGATTAAACCCTCCAACCAACTTAGTTGATATTTATAGGACAGTCCATCCAAAAACAGCAGATTACACTTTCTTTTCAAGTGCACATGGAACATTTTCCAAGATAGATCACATCTTGGGTCACGAATCAAGCCTCAGTCAATATAAGAAAATTGAAATCATATCAAGCATCTTTTCTGACCACAACGCTATGAGATTAGAAATGAATTACAGGGAAAAAAAACGTAAAAAACACAAACACATGAAGGG
>NW_020175412.1:576668-577098 GCF_003031525.2 Neophocaena asiaeorientalis asiaeorientalis | reverse complement strand
CAGGAAGGAATAGAAAATATGAACACACCAATCACAAGTAATGAAATTGAAACTGTGATTAAAAATCTTCCAACAAACAAAAGTCTAGAACCAGATGGCTTCACGGGAGAAGTCTATCAAACATTTAGAGAAGAGCTAACACCCATCCTTCTCAAACTCTTCCAAAAAAAGTTCTTAAAATTTGTATGGAGACACAAAAGACCCCGAATAGCCAAAGCAGTTTTTTAAAAAATTTATTTATTTAATTTTTGGCTGCGTTGGGTCTTTGTTGCTGCGTGCGGGCTTTTCTCCTGTTGCAGCAAGCAGGGGTTACTCTTCCTTGCGGTGCACAGTTTTCTCATTGTGGTGGCATCTCTTGTTGTGGAGCACGGGCTCTAGGCGTGCAGGCTTCAGTAGTTGCAGCACGCAGGCTCAGTAGTTGTGGCTCCCA
>NW_020175412.1:566285-576050 GCF_003031525.2 Neophocaena asiaeorientalis asiaeorientalis | reverse complement strand
AGGGCTTGAACCCGTGTCCCCTGTATTGGGAGGTGGATTCTTAACCACTGCGCCACCAGGGAAGCCCTAGCCGAAGCAGTCTTGAGGAAAAACAATGGAGCTGGAGGAATCAGACTCCTTGACTTCAGACCATACTACAAAGCTACAGTAATCAAGATAATATGGTACTGGCACAAAAACAGAAATATAGATCCATGGTACAGGATAGAAAGCCCAAAGATCAACCCATGAACCTATGGTCAACTAATCTATGACAAAGGAGGCAAGGATATACAATGTTGAAAAGACAGTCTTCAATAAGACCACCATTCAGTAAGTGGTGCTGGGAAAACTGGACAGCTACATATAAAAGAATGAAATTAGAACGCTCCCTAACATCATACACAAAAATAAACTCAAAATGGATTAGAGTCCTAAATGTAAGACCGGACGCTATAAAACTGTTAGAGGAAAACATAGGAAGAACACTCTTTGACATAAATCACAGCACCATCTTTTTTGATCCACCTCCTATAGTAATGGAAATAAAAACAAAAATAAAGAAATGGGACCTAATGAAACTTAAAAGCTTTTGCAAAGCAATGGAAACTACAAACAAGACGAAAAGACAACCCTCAGAATGGGAGAAAATATTTGCAAGCGAATCAACAGACAAAGGATTAATCTCCAAAATATATAAACAGCTCATGCAGCTCAATATTAAAAAAACAAACAACCCAGTCCGAAACTGGGCAGAAGACCTGAATAGACATTTCTCCAAAGAAGACATACAGATGGCCAAGAAGCACATGAAAAGCTGCTCAACATCACTAATTATTAGAGAAATGCAAATCAAAACTACGATGAGGTATCATCTCACACCAGTTAGCATGGGCATTCTCAGAAAATCTACAAACAACAAATGCTGGAGAGGGTGTGGAGAAAAGGGAACCCTCTTGCACTGCTGTGGGAATGTAAATTGATATAGCCAGTATGGAGAACAGTATGGAGGTTCCTTAAAAAACTCAAAATAGAATTACCATATGTTACAGCAGCATATATATATATACTAGGCATACTAGGCATATACCCAGAGAAAACCATAATTCAAAAAGACACATGCACCCCAATGTTCACTGTAGCACTATTTACAATAGCCAAGTCATGGAAGCAACCTAAATGCCCATCGACAGACGAATGGATAAAGAAGATGTGGTGCATATATACAAGGGAATATTACTGAGCCATAAAAAGGAATGACATTGGGTCACTTGTAGAGACGTGGATGGATCTACAGACTGTCATATAGAGTGAAGTAGGTCAGAAAGAGAAAAACAAATATCATATATTAACACATATGTGTGGAATGTAGAAAAATGGTACAGATGAACCAGTTTGCAGGGCAGAAATAGAGACACAGATGTAGAGAACAAACATATGGACACCAAGGGGGGAAAGTGGCGGGGGCATGGTGGTGTTGTGATGAATAGGGAGATTGGGATTGACATATATACACTAGTATGTATAAAATGGATAACTAATAAGAACCTGCTGTATAAAAAAATAAATAAAATTCATAAATTCAAAAAATAAAAGAAAACAAAAAAAATTGAGTGTTAACTGATAAAAACAAACGAAATAGACTACATAGTAACATGATTTTAATATATAAAAATATAGCTAAAAAAGAAAATAAAACTTAATGTGATAATATTAACACCAAACATCTTTTGTATCGATAAATATATAAATGGTCTTAGCTCATCTATTTAAAGAAAAACATTTTTGTATTGGATCCCTGAGCAAAACCCAACTACTGTATTCAAGAGAGTCAACTAAAACAGATTCAGAGAGGTTAAAAATAGAAGAAGGGCAAAGGTATACCAGTCAAATGCAAATAAAGAAAGCAGAGGTTGTAATCTTAATTATCAGCCAAGTCAGAAAGTCAGAATGAAAGGCATTAATTGACTGTCAATGTCATGAAAAGCAAAGACTAAGGAACTGTCCACAGGTTGGAGGAGATATGATGACTAAATGCAATGTGGGATTCTGGTTTGGAGCCTGGAACAGAAAAAAGATATTAGTGGAAAAAACTGGTGAAATCTGAATAAAGTCAGGAGTTTAGTTAATAGCAATGTACTAATGCTAATCTCTTAGTTTTCTCAGATGTAGTCATATAAGATATTAACATGAGAGGCAACTAGATGAAGGGTTCTATAAAACTAAAATTATTCTGAAATAAAAAGCTTATTACAAAAAAGAATTGAGACAAAAAAGGCCACAATTCACAATGAAAATATAAAGTTATGAGTATTTTTGTATCAAATAACATAGCAACTTTCACAAAGCTGAAATATTAAGAGATACAAGGAGAAATAGATAATAGATTGAAACAAACTAAGAACAGGAGAAATTTAACTCACCTTTCTCATTCCAGGACAGATCAAATGAACAACAGCAGCAACAAAAACCCAGTAAGAATACAGAAAACCTAAACAACAAAATCAATATTAGGCCAAGAAGAAAATCTCAATAAATTCCAAAAGGTAGAACTAATACTGACAATGTTCTCTGATCACAACTGGATAAAAGTAGAAATCAATGTAAAAAAGATCTTCCATCTGTATAAAAACTCTCTGTCAAACAATTCTTGGGTCAAAGGGCAAACTCAAACCAAAGTTGCTGAATTTCTAGACAATAATAATAATGAAAACATTACATATCAGAATCTATGGGTACAGATAAAGCAGCAGTCAGAGAAAAGTTCATTGCCTCAAAATACTTATACTAAAAACAAGGGAAAAAATTAAATGAAGCCAACTCAGAAAGTTAGTGAAAGAGAAACAGAATAAACTTAAGGGGAACAGAAGGAAAGAATTAACAAAGAGAAAAGCTCAAATAAAGGAGTTAGAAAACAGGTAACAGTAGAACTAATAAATAAATAGATTAACCAATTCTGTTAAAAAGAAATAAATAAGCCATTAAATAATAATCAAAAAAAGGAGAAAGCACAAAGACACAAACCAGGAAATGAAAAGTTGGACATAACCATAGCAAGAGGACATTTTAAACATTATGAAGGACTTCCTCATGCAACTCTATGCAAATCGTTTTAAAGACCTTGAAGAAATGGAAAACATCCTATGAAAATATAATTTACCAAAACTCTAAAAGAGAAAAGTCCATATAGACCAATTTCCATGGAAGAAATAGAAAAAGTTATAAAGAGCTACTTTCCCCCCAAAGCACTGGGCCATGATGATTTCACAGGGCAAGTCTGCTAACACTGAAAAGCAGATCATTTGAATGCTATTTTTATTTTCCTGATCCTAGATAAAGGAACACTTTCATATTCTTTTTATGAAGTGAGTATAACATTGATATCAAGATCTAACAAAGATTTCACAAGAAAAAGAAAATGATATAAACCAATCTTCACTTATGAATATCGATGCAAAATCCTAAATATTAGCAAACAGAATCCCTGACTATGTGGAGTTTATTCCCAAGAATGCAAAAATCATTCAATATTAGGAAACCCATTAATACAATCTAACATATTGTTGAATCTAAGGAGAAAAATCATATCATCATTTCCAGAGATGCCAAAGAACCATGTGACAAAATTCAATACCCATTTGTTACAAAAAATTCTTTATAAAAATTTCTTCCTTAATATAATTATGTCTGCCTATCTATCTATCTATCCATCCATCCATCCCCAAATCCAGCAATCCAGCACTTCACTTAACCAGGAAACACTAGCAGCATTTATATGCTAAACTCACAAGGGTATCTACTCTCTCCACTACAATTTAACATTATATTGGAGGTAGCAAAAGCATTGTGATTAGAAAAGAAAAAGAAATTAGAAATTACAATTGGAATGGAGGAGGTAAAGCTATCATTCCTTATAGATAAGACTGTAGAGCCAGAAAACCCAAGCAAACCAATAGAAAACTATTACAAACAAGAGAACTCAGCAAGGTAGCAGGATATAAAATTAATATATAGAAATCATTCAGTTAGAAGACATATGGAAGAGAAGGCTTCATTTATCATAGCAACAAAAAAGACAAAATAATGTCTTAGACTGCTGGGGCTGCTATAACAGAATACCACAGACTGGTTGGCTTATAAACAACCAAAATTTATTATTCACAGTTCTAGAGGCTGGGAAATCCAAGATCAAGACACTCAAAGATTTTATGTCTGGGGAGGGCCCACTCACTTCCTGGTTTATAGACAGCCGTCTTCTCGCTGTGTCCTCACATGGCAGGAGTGGAAAGGGAGCTCTCTTGGGTCTCTTTTATAAGGGCACTAATCCCAGTCATGAGGGCTCCAATCTCATGATCTAATCACCTGCCAAAGGTCCTCCCTCCAAACACTATCACATTGGGGGTTAGGTTTCAACGTAAAATTCGGGGGGTGGGGGCAGACACAAATATTCAGTCTACAGCAAATACCTAGAAACAAACTTACAAGAAATGTCTAAATCCTTCAAGAGAAAACATTTGTAACACTCTGAAGAAATAGAAAGGCACCCCATTTTCTTAAATAGGAAGACTCAAAATCATAAAGATGTAAAATTAATTTATAAATTTAATATAAGCTAATTAAAAATACCATATTTTTTCTTTTTCTGAAACTAGACAAGCTGAATTAAAGATCAAATGGAAAAATAACAAACAAGCACAGCCAGAATATCTCTGAAAAGGAAGAACAATGATGGGGGACTATTGCTACAATAATTCTCTATAAAAAACCAAAATGAATATTTAGATACCCAAACTTAGACAGAATCTATGGTCAGCTGAGAGGTTCTACGCACTGGATCAGGCTCTGTTGATCTCAACTCTGCCAGCTCATGTGTCTGCACTAAGTTGGTGGCTTGGCTGGAGGTTGGCTGCTATAGGATGCCTTGGCTGGGAGGACCAGGCTCATTTCTATATGTCTCTCACATCCCTCCAGCAGACTAGCCTGGGTATGTTCTCACAGCAGTGGCAGGGGTCCAAGAGAGGAAGCAGAATATGCAAGAGCTTTCTCAGGTCTCTGCTTATATCAAATTTGCTACTATCCTGTTGGTTGAAGTAAATTATATGGCCAAACTCAGTCACTATGGGAGGGCACTACCAAAGGGTGTGAAGACACATAAAAAATTGGGGCCATTAATGCAATCTATCACAAATGTACAAATCAAAATCTAGAATCCATAAAAGAAAACATAGATAAACTTGTTTACATAAAAATAAAGTAAAATTTGCTTGGAAAATATCCATTAGCAAAGTCAAAAGAACAACAAACTGGGAAAAAAATACTGACAACTGCTATCATTCACAAAGGTCTAATTTCTCTAATTATATAACAAGCCTGTAGAAATCGAGAAAATAAACAGAGCATATAAATAGACAACTCACAGGAAAAGCCAAAAATGACCCTTAAACATATGAAAAGATGCTCAACCTCACTCATCATAAAAGAAATGTCAATTAAAACTACAGTGAGATACTGTTTCTCACCTATCACATTAGCAAAAATCCGAAAGTCTTTAATGATACTTTCTGAGCGAGGTGGTGGTGAAACACATAAACTCATACATGGGTGGTAAGTGCAAAATGGTACACCTACGGAGGGAAATTTTGGCAATATCTACCAAAGTTATAAATGTGATTCTTAGAATTTATCCTATAGAAATATCTGCATACATATGAAATGTCTATTCATCATGGCACCATTTGTATTACCAAAGGACTGAAAATACCCTGAACATCCATCAGTAGGGTATTGCAGTCATTAAATAAACTATTACACACCCACATAATGTAACGGTTTCTCAGCTCTCAACAGTTTCAAGTCATACTACGTGACTTTCTATGTACTGGAAACTTTCTAATGCTCTGATATGCAAGGACCTGCAGGATGTATCACGTGAAAAAAGCAACATGTATAACTGTATGTATAGTATGTCACCTTTTGTGTAAGAAAGAGGGAGATGGAATATGATATACATTTATACTTGTTTGTATCTGCATAAAGAGACACTGGAAGAATAAAAAAATAAATGAATAAAACTGGTAACTGTGGGCGGTGTGTATGGTGGCAACTGGGTAGAATGGACAAAGATGAGTGACAATTCTCAAAGTATAATTTTTATATAGTTTTGCTATTCAAAATGCGTGTATATTATCTATTCAAAAAATAAAAATATTCAGAATAGTAACTAAAACTGTAAAGTCACTAGGAATTAAATTAGAAAAAAACCACAAAACTTCTAAAGAGAAAACTTTAAACTCTTAATAAAGAGCACAGATAGAAGGTGAACTGAACAAATGAGGAGATATTCCATGATCTTGGATGGGACAAGTTAATATTTTGATAGTGTCAACTCTCCCAAATTAATCTATAAATTCAGTGTAATCCTAATCAAAATTACAGTTGTTTTTTTGAAGAGCTTGATAAAATCTTTTGAAGATTTATGCAGAGATATAGTTAAGACAACCCAAAAGAAGACTAAAGAGGAGGGGACTTGCTGTATCAGATTTAAGATACGTTACAAAATATTAAAAAAAAAAGGTGGTATTAGTACAAGAACAGAAACAGACCTATGTGTGTATGTTTCATAATATACGACAAAGGTGGCACGGTAAATCAATGAAAAAGGAAGGATTGTTTAGTATTTGGTGGTGGGAAATGTGGCTCACTATGTGGAAAAAATAAAATTGCATACCTACCTATCACCACAAATGAGCGTGGATTCTAAATGGATTAAAACCTAAAGGTGAGGGGGTCGGAGGAAGATGGGGGAAGAATAAGGCATGGAGATCACCTTCCTCCCCACAGATACACCAGAAATACATCTACACGTGGGACAACTCCTACAGAACACCTACTGAACGCTGGCAGAAGACCTCAGACCTCCCAAAAGGCAAGAAACTCCCCACATACCTGAGTAGGACAAAAGAAAAAAGAATAAACAGAGACGGGACCTGCACCAGTGCGAGGGAGCTGTGAAGGAGGAAAGGTTTCCACACACTAGGAAGCCCCTTCGTGGACGGAGACTGCAGCTGGCGGAGGGGGGGAAGCTTTGGAGCCACGGAGGAGAGCACAGCAACAGAGGTGCGGAGGGCAAAGCAGAGAGATTCCTGCACAGAGGATAGGTGCCGACTGGAACTCACCTGCCAAGAGGCTTGTCTGCTCACCTGCCGGGGCGAGTGGGGCTGGGAGCTGAGGCTCGGGCTTCAGTCGGAGCCCAGGGAGAGGACTGGTGGCGTGAACACAGCCTGAAGGGGTTAGTGCAACATAGTTAGCCAGGAGGGAGTCCGGGGAAAAGTCTGGACCTGCCAAAGAGGCAAGAGACTTTTTCTTCCCTCTTTGTTTCTTGGTGCGCGAGGAGAGCGGATTAAGAGCGCTGCTTAAAAGAGCTCCAGAGACGGGGGCGAGCCGCGGATAACAGTGCGGACCCCAGAGATGGGCATGAGAGGCTAAGGCTGCTGCTACTGCCGCCACCAAGAAGCCTGTGTGCGAGCACAGGTCACTATCCATACCTTCCTTCCGGGGAGCCTGTGCAGCCCGCCACTGCCAGGGTCCCGGGATCCAGGGCCAACATCCCCGGGAGAACGCACGGCGGGCCTCAGGCTGGTGCAACGTCCCGTTGGCCTTCCCCGCACTCCGTACCCCTCCCTCTCCCCGGCCTGAGTGAGCCAGAGCTCCCAAGTCAGTTGCTCCTTTAACCCCGTCCTGTCTGAGCGAAGAACAGACACCCTCCAGCGACCTACACGAAGAGGCGGGGCCAAATCCAAAGCTGAGCCCCAGGAGCTGTGCGAACCAAGAAGGGAAAGGAAAATCTCTCCCAGCAGCCTCAGCAGCAGCGGATTAAATCTCCACAAGCAACTTGATGTACCCTGCATCTGTGGAATACATGAATAGACAACGAATCATCCCAAATTGAGGAGGTGGACTTTGAGAGCAAGATTTATTATTTTTCCCCTTTTCCTCTTTTTGCAAGTGTGTATGTGCATGCTTCTGTGTGAGATTTTATCCGTATAGCTTTGTTTTCACCATTTGTGGTTCTGTCGGTCTATTTTCTTTTTGTTTTTTTATTTACCTTTCAAAAAAATTTATTTTATTTTATTTTATCTTACTTTATTTTATTTTACCCCCTTCCTTCCTCCGTTCCTTCCTTCCTTCCTTTCTTTCTTTCTCTCTTTCTTTCTCTCTCTCTCTCTCTCTCTCTTTCTCTCTCTCTTTCCTTCTTTTCTTCTTTTTCTCCCGTTTATTCTGAGCCATGTGGATGAAAGGCTCTTGGTGCTGCAGCCAGGAGTCAGTGCTGTGCCTCTGAGATGGGAGAGCCAACTTCAGGACACTGGTCCACAAGAGACCTCCCAGCTCCAAATATTATCAAACGGTGAAAATTTCCCAGAGATCTCCATCTCAACATGAGCACCCAGCTTCACTGAACGACCAGCAAGCTACAGTGCTGGACACCCTATGCCAAACAACTAGCAAGACAGGAACACAACCACACCCATTAGCAGAGAGGCTGCCTAAAATCATAATAAGTCCACAGACACCCCAAAACACACCACCAGACGTGGACCTGCCCACCAGAAAGACAAGATCCAGCCTCATCCTGGAAGAAATGGACAAATTCTTAGAAATGTATAACCTGCCAAGACTGAATCAGGAAGAAACACAAAATATGAACAGACCAATCACAAACACTGAAATTGAAACTGTGATTAAAAATCTTCCAACAAACAAAAGCCTAGGACCAGATGGCTTCACAGGCGAATTCTATCAAACATTTAGAGAAGAGCTCACACGTATCCTTCTCAAACTCTTCCAAAATATAGCAGAGGGAGGAACACTCTGAAACTCATTCTACATGGTCACCATCACCTTGATAGGAAAACCAGACAAGGATGTCACCAAGAAGGAAAACTACAGGCCAGTATCACTGATGAACATAGATGCAAAAATCCTCAACAAAATACTAGCAAACAGAATCCAACAGCACATTAAAAGGATCACAGACCATGGTGAAGTGGGTTTTATTCTAGGAATGCAAGGATTCAATATATGCAAATCAATCAAGATGATAAACCATATTAACAAATTGAAGGAGAAAAACCATATGATCATCTCAATAGATGCAGAGAAAGCTTTTGACAAAATTCAACAACCATTGATGATAAAATCCCTGCAGAAAGTAGGCACAGAGGGAACTTTCCTCAACATCATAGAGGCGATATATGACAAACCCACAGCCAACATCATCCTCAATGGTGAAAAACTGAAAGCATTTCCACTAAGATCAGGAACAAGACACAGTTGTTCACTCTCACCACTCTTATTCAACATAGTTTTGGAAGTTTTAGCCACAGCAATCAGGGAAGAAAAGGAAATTAAAGGAATCCAAATCGGAAAAGAAGAAGTAAAGCTGTCACTCTTTGCAGATAACATGATACTATACACAGAGAATCCTAAAGATGCTACCAGAAAACTAGTAGAGCTAATCAATGAATTTGGTAAAGTACCAGCATACAAAATTAATGCACAGAAATCTCTGACATTCCTATGCACTAATGATGAAAAATCTGAAAGTGAAATCAAGAAAACACTTCCATTTACCATTGCAACAAAAAGAATAAAATATCTAGGAATAAACCTACCTAAGGAGACAAAAGACCTGTACGCAGAAAATTATAAGACACTGGTGAAAGAAATTAAAGATGATACAAATAGATGGAGAGATATACCATGTTCTTGGATTGGAAGAATCAACAT
>NW_020175412.1:562843-565828 GCF_003031525.2 Neophocaena asiaeorientalis asiaeorientalis | reverse complement strand
AATGTATATAATAATTACATATATAATTATATATAATTATATACAATTATAAAATTAATAAGTTTATACAATTAATAATTTAACCTTTCATGTGGAAAGAGCAGATGAATCCAGATATTCTGTGGGATATTCTATAAGAAACCGGCCTGGACTCTTGAAAAGTATCGGTGTAATCTCAAACACACAAAAAGTCTAGTGGTACTATTTTAGATTAAAAGAGGTTAAAGTGCTAAAACAACCAAACGTAATACACAATCCTTAATTAGATACTGGGATCAAAAAATCAGAGCAGGTCTAAGAACATTTTGGGCTCAATTGGAAAATTTGTATATAGGGTATCTTTGATGGTATTATTGAATTAGTAAGTTTTCTTAGGTGTGATAACAGTATTGTGGTTATGCAGGAGAATGTCCTTATTCTAGTAGATGAGTGCTGAAGTTTTTAGGGGTGATCTGTTATACTGCCTGCAAGAAGATGTACACATATACATATAAAGAGAAGTAGAACAAATTTGGCAAAATATTAAGAGTGTATGGGCTTTCATTGTACTATTTTTTCAACTGTTCTGAATTTTGAAAAATGGAAAAATGAAAATTTTGGGGAAATACATGCATGTAAAACAACAATACATATTTTGCAAGAACACATATAAACAAAAAGATATGCATAAAACACTTTAAGATGCTTGCCTACATGAAGGAAATGTGAGTGGGAAGTAGAGATGAAAGAGAATTTAAAAAACAACAAAGACCTCTCCCTAAAGTAACACTCACTCATTGAATACATGGAAAACAAAAAAAAGCACAATGAAGAAAACTAAATTCATTGATAATTTCATTTTCTCTGTCAGCAGTTCTCAAAATGTGGTACCTGGACTAGCAGCAGCAGCAGCTTCATCGTCATCATCATTTTCTTCTTCTTCTTCTTCTTCATCACCATCATCACCACCACCACCAGCACCACCACCACCACCACCACCTGAGAACTTGTTAGAAATGCAATACAGACTTAACTAAAACACAATTCTGGGTGTGGGGCCCAGCATCTGGTATTTTAACAAGCTCTCCCAAGTGATTCTGCTGCAGCCTAGGTTTGAGAACCACTGATCTAGATTTAGACACCATTAATTTTGTTATAGATCCTCATAGTCTTTCTAAAAAATTATGAAATACTTCAGGCATACAAATAAGTATGAAGAATAATATAGCACACACCCATGTACCTATTACCCAGATAAAATATTAGACAAAGTCCCCTGTGTATTTCTCTCTCATTTTGTTCCCCAGAGGTAATCACCATTCTGCATTTGGTGTTTAATTCCTTTGTTTAAAAAATATTGTTTACATATCTATGCAATTGATAAACAACATAGTGCATTGTTTTCTAGTTTTAAAAAATCTATATAAATGGTCTCACACATCATGTATCCTTCCACAGCTTGCATTTTATCACAGCAGTATGTTTCTGAAATTTATCTGGATTGATATACCCAATTCTGGTTCATTTTTTTTTTACTGTTGTATATAGTAGTCTGTTGTGTGGCTACAGCACTATTTATTTATTCTCCTTTTGGTGAACTTTTCGATTGTTGAGATGTTTTTCTCTATTACTAACAGTTCTGTGATGAATATTCTTTTCTTGATTGTTTTCTTTTTATCTTTATTTTGCAATGAATATTCTTGCACATGCCTCCTTGTGCATATGTTTAAGAATTTCTCTAGGACTTAACATACGTATATATATATACACGTACATATATATATATATATACATACATATATATATATACGTACATATATATATACACATACATATACATATACATATATATATATATATATATATATATACACACACACATATATACACACATCTCTAACAGAATTGCTGGGTCCCAGGGCCATCTTTAACTATTCTGATTGTTTAACTATTCTTAATTGTTTTCCAAAGTAGTAATACCAATTTTCATTCCTATCAAAGACTTCATCACAAATTTTTTCCTCATGGTTTGTGCATTTGGGACTTTGTTTAAAAAGTCCTTCCACAGTCCTAGGTCACAAAGATATTCTCCACCCTCTCATGTGGAAATAAATAGGGATCCAGTTTTATTTTTCTCGTTATGGTGAGCCAAATTTCCCAGCACTATCTACTAAAATGTCCATTTCCCATTGATTTGTGGTGTAGGCCCGTAAACTTACCCATTTAACAAACATTTGCTGAAGCGTGCCTTGTACCAGTCTTGTGCTGGGTCCTGCTGAGGGCGCGAAGATATATGGCCCCTAGTCTCAGGGAGTTCACTCTCCTGTGAGGAGATACAGCCACATAAATGATTATAATACTAAGTGATCAATGCAACAAGGTGCTCTGAGTTTCTCTCTCAGCTGGGAAAGTTCATAAAAGCCACAAGTTAGGTCTTAAAGAAAAAGGAAGAATTTGCTAATGCAGGGGCGAAGGTGAAGGTGGCTAGGGCTGGTTTGGGGTCCAGAGGAGTTGTGTTTCTCTAGGGTAAGAGTTTAGAAGCCTTCCATGGATGTAGGGGCAGTGAGTCCTTCGTACGTAAGAGGTAGGAGTAGGCAGAGGGAGTCATTTTCTGCCTGGATATGCTAGAGGTTGATATCCTTGGGGTAGAGGGGCTCGGCCTCACCCCAAAGTTTAGGCTAGAGGAAGAGGAGTGGCAGGAACTAAGTTATCAGGAAGAAGACATTTTCAGACTAATAATAATTATTTTTTTAAGGGGGAGACCTCATTCTCCAGCCAGGTCAGGAGCTCCCTGAGATGGCTTCTGAAGAAACTCTTACTTGCCCCCACTCCAGAGGTAAATCCATTCCCTCCAGCAGACTCTGCTCTGGAGCCTGAGGGAGGGAGGGAGGAGGAGGGGAAGAAGGCAAATGGGTGGGAGAGGCTTCCAGTTCTTCGGTCTGTAGGCCTGGCCGTGGATCTGCGCTGCAGCAGAAAGAGCTCTGAGTGACTCCCTCAGGCTCCCTC
>NW_020175412.1:561491-561687 GCF_003031525.2 Neophocaena asiaeorientalis asiaeorientalis | reverse complement strand
CTAGTCATTTCAGGTGGGTATACTCAGCAAAACATGTGACCCTGGCGGCCATTTTCTCACACCCTGCCCGTCGCCATCTTCCGTTGTAGACAAAGGCACCGACCCCCCCACCCTTGTCTGATGCGGCCTTGGCGATCACTTGGTCACTAAGATTCGAGAACACACATATTTAGGGCCAGGCAGAAGCCCGCAGACA
>NW_020175412.1:560668-561280 GCF_003031525.2 Neophocaena asiaeorientalis asiaeorientalis | reverse complement strand
CGTCAATCCTAAGCCCCGCCCCCGGGTACGCTCACAGCGAGGCTGGGATCCGGAAGTCGAAGTCTAATGCTGCGAGCGCAGTCTGTGGGCTGACGGTGTTGTACTGTCTTCTCTTCTCAGATCTCCGCCGGAAGTGGAGGTAAGACACGACTCTCTTTTTTCGTGGTGAGTGGTCACCCAGCCGGCCGCGCGGAAAGGATCAACTATTTCAGGTGAAACCCGTGGCGCCCTCTGCCCTGGAATAGAGAGGTGAAGAGTCGGGTTCCTTCCAGGGTAGAAGGGCCCGGATGAGAGGCAGGGATTGCTCGCCTGTGGACATGCGCCCAAACACATTCTTGCGGGGTAGAGGGGCACGGACGCACCTCATCTGGACAGGTATAGACCCCTGGACACACTGTATGGAGAGTTACAGACCCCACTTGTGTGGAGAAGCGTCGAGTGCCCTCCTCCTTTTAGGGTAGTGAGGTTCCATTCCGTATTTTCCCGGTGTAGACAGGCGTGGACACCCCGAAGGTGTGGCGACATCGACCCCACCCATAAAGAGACACATCTCCCTCCTCACGAGGCTGAACGGCGCAGATTTCTACTGGCGCTAAGGCACACAGATCCGCC
>NW_020175412.1:558624-560550 GCF_003031525.2 Neophocaena asiaeorientalis asiaeorientalis | reverse complement strand
TTTTAATATACAGAGGAGTGAGCCTCCTTCCTTTAGCGTCAAGACCTAGAGACCTCCCTACCTCGCCCCCGTGTAACTAATTGACCGATGTCCCGCCCCCGCTCCTGCTGAAGCGGTAGACCACCCCTCCCTATGTGTTTGGAGGTACAAGTCTCATCCCACAGAGAAGCACGCAGATTTACCCCTTCTAGGCTAGAGTGAGTCCCCATTATGGAAAATCAGATCTCACCATCTCCTCCCCAGGTGCTGGCATACTGAATTTGTAAAGGTTTGACCCACCAAAAATGCTCTGCAGCAAACAACAGCAGACCTTAACCCACGAAGAGACAGTCAGAACTGCCTCTCCTGGGGTCCCCGGGGAAGAAGGGCTCAGATTTTATTCTCTTTTTTAGGTAGACACAGATCATCCCTCCTCTCCCCCCTTCCCCAAGGATTTAGAATCACCAACTGTAGGAAAGGAGAGACCCCAAGGGAGCAGAGAGGTGCCCTCCAATGTTGAGAAGCAGTGACATCACTGATCACCCCATAGTGCGTGCATATGGGCTACCCCCTTATCCGTGGTAGAGGAGCTCAGATCTTTTTCTCCCTATCCAGGAAAAAAACCCACAGGAACCCCCCCCCCCACCTACTGTAAGGGCTGTTCCATTGAATGTATAGCTGCATTCCCCCCTCCCCCGTGCAGAGAACCAGAGGTCCTTTTCCTTCAATATTAACACGCTGCTGACTTCAACCCGTACACGAGATAAACAGATCGTGCCCCATCCCATCTCCCATGGAAGGGGCTAGAGTAACCCACTGCAGGCAAGGTGCAGACCCCATTCACGCAAAGCTGCATAATTCCCCCCTTTGTTAGCATGGCACTAATGTCACCTTGTAGTGGAGATTGGTATATCAGTCCCATCTTATGGCCCTCCCTAGGATAAAGTGATTCAAAGTACCCCCCAGCCCCGGTCCCTGCACAACTTACAGATGTACAGACTTGTGCTCCTCTCCCATGCAGCGGAGATGCACACAGCCACTGTGCCGGTTTATCTAGTTCCTCTGTATCCTGGAGTAGAGTGACAAAAGGCATCCTGCCCTCCTCCCCCCTGTCACCAAGGAACAGACCCCAGCCATACATACAGGTGCACATTTTTCCCCCCTCCCCCAAGATTTTGCACTGACCTCAGTCCACATAGACATACAGATAAAAAGCCCTATTCTGAGGTCCCTTTTCCCCAGGGTAGATTCCTGGGATATGTCTTTTCCTCCCACTTCCAGGGTAAATGAGAACCCCCTATTTGGGGAATAGAGGTGCAGTTAATACCCTTTGTAGAAACAGATTGTCCTTGCATACCACTCTCCCCTTAGAGAGGTTTAGTGCTAGTCCCTTACCTGGGGTATCCTATATCTGATGCATTGAGGCACTGACTCCACCCAGGAAGAGAGGTTTAGACCTAATTTCCCTTTGGGTAGTGTGACACTACCTTCCCTGTAATATTATTATAATTAATTATACTCAGCCATACCAGGTGCCAGCTCCAGTATAACCCCTTCTCTCAGATTCCTCTAATTGTTAGGGCTTCCTTATTATGTTCTTTAACATTTTATTTTGCCTTCAGGGGGCTCAGAAGGGGCTTATAGCATTGTGGTTCCTCTCTCTGTCTTCAAATTGGTTCTTCTCTCATTCCAACAGGAAAAAAAAAGCCTGCAGATTTGAATCTACCTGCTTTCAAGCTAGTCATCATGGTGAAACTTAGACACAGTGAGTTTCTTTTACCACTTCTTCCCAATCCTAAGCTTTAATGAATATTCATAGTATTTTTAAAAATTGCCCAGAATGGGGCTTCCCTGGTGGCGCAGTGGTTGAGAGTCCGCCTGTCGATGCAGGGGACACGGGTTCATGCCCCGGTCCGGGAGGATCCCACATACCGTGGAGCAGCTGGG
>NW_020175412.1:536104-558216 GCF_003031525.2 Neophocaena asiaeorientalis asiaeorientalis | reverse complement strand
GGAAGATCCCACAGGCTGTGGAGCGGCTGGGCCCGTGAGCCATGGCCGCTGAGCCTGCGCGTCCGGAGCCTGTGCTCCGCAACGGGAGAGGCCGCAACAGTGAGAGGCCCGCGTACCGCAAAAAGAAAGAAAAAAAAAATTGTCCGGACGCACAGGCTCAGCGGCCATGGCTCACGGGCCCAGCCGCTCCACAGCATGTGGGATCTTCCCGGACCGGGGCACGAACCCGTGGCCCCTGCATCGGCAGGTGGACTCTCAACCACTGCGCCACCAGGGAAGCCCCAGTCTGTCTTTTACGTATGGTATTATTGTTGTCTTCCCAACTTCCTTTTGAGGTACAGCTCCCCTTATCCCCCATACCCATTTTACAGATAAGGAAACTGAGGCTCAGCAAGGTTAAGTGACTTGACAAAGAGACTGCAGGTGAATAGCAGTAAATACCATATTACACTGCCTATAACCCCAACACAGCCTAGCATTTTTCTTTATAAGTTGTACCTTTAAGTTGGTATCATAGATTGTAGTAGTGGTTAAGAGCATGGACTCTGGAGCCAGCCTGAGTTTGAATCTCAGCTGTTCCACTTATTACTTGTGTGGCCTTGGGCAAGTTACTTACCTTCAGTCTAGTGGGGGAAGAGGTAAAAATAGTTCCTACTTAATAACGTAATAGTATTTGCCTACCAGTGTTTTTGTGAGGATTTAATGAATTAAAATAGGTAGAACACTTAGAACAGTGCCTGGCACATAGTAAGTGCTCTGTAAGTATTAGCTTTAAAGATTCAGCCTTCATTTCTCTTTGGAGTTTAGCCCCTCAGAGGACGCATACACTGTCTACCACTGAATTATTGTCTGATCTCTCTTGAGCTTTGGATTTTTCTTACCTATGAAACAGACAGTGTGGATAAATTGCTGTTCTTTCTGCCTTCAGGACTCTTTCCCTTTCCTTCTCATCCTTTAATGGGATAACTCTTGCTTGTTTTTCAGATTTCAACTTATACATCATTTCCTCTGGGAATCCCTCCTGTTAACCTCCTCCCTTGGTTTCTACTTGTCTGTGTACCCACAGGAACCAGGGCTGTTGACTCTATGATTGGGTCTGTCTCTTTCACAACACTGTTAACTTCTCACTGACATCTGGTTCATCTTTGTGTCCCAAGGGCCCAGCATGACCAGGCATAGCTATTTGGCACTTACTGTATGCCAGGCACTAGAATGTCTCAATTAGTAGTGCTAACTCAATCCCCCCCTCCTCCCACCATGATGCTTACAGCCTAGAGGGAGAAGACAAATGTGATACATGGACTCTTCCTTATAAGAGGGAAGGCAAAGGCAGTAGGACAGGTCTGGTTCTGTGCTTCCCTGCCTTTATCCTGCTATGGCCCAAGCAGAAAATGATAACATTTGGATAGCACACTGGATAGACTGGATGAGAATTGTGCAACCCAGTGGCCTTGTATTCTGTGTGAATTGTGGCCCTGCCTATGTAGGGCTTGGTGAAAAAAAAATTCACTTACTTTATATAATCATAAAAATTTCATCAAGAATCAGACTTTGGTTATGTTAATACCAAAAGCAAATAATCATTTTTTCACGTAACACAAGAAAAGTGAACAAAATTATACTCTATTTAAGAATATCAAATACAAGATAATAGAATTATTATTTTTTAACTAATTTTTATTGGTAATAGAATTATTAATAGTGATGAAAAACAATAATTACCTGGTGAAATAGAGTGTATGCATACAAAGGAACCCTGGCAGTTTAAAAAAATGAGGAAGTAGTATATGGAAAGACTATTATATGGAAAAACTATTAGATGGAAAGATCTCCAGGGTTTGTTAAGTGAAAAAAGCAAGTTGCTGACAGGAGTACATAGTATGTTACCTTCCCTGGGAGAAAATGGAGGGAAATAAGAATATATGTTTGTATTTGCATAAAGAAGCTGAATGATGCATCACAAACTAATAAAGTGGTTTCTTGTGGTGAGGGGACTGCAGTGGCTAGGGACAAGTGTGGGAGGGAGATCTCTCAGAATACATGGTTTTATTTTTCATAATTTTTATTGGAGTATAGTTGATTTACAATGTTGTGTTACTTTCAGGTGTACAGCAAAGTAAATCAGTTATACTTATACATATATCCACTCTTTTTTAGATTCTTTTCCAACATAGGCCATTACAGAGTATTGAGTAGAGTTCTCTATGCTATACAGTAGGTCGTTATTAGTTATCTATTTTATATATAGTAGTGTGTATATGTCAGTCCCAATCTCCCAGTTTATCTCCCCCCCTTTCCCCACTGGTGACCATAAGTTTGTTTTCTACATCTGACATGGTTTTACTTTGGAACCATCTGACTGTATTACCTGTTAAAGAACAATCATACATATCTGCATTAGTGGGAAAATGGTGAACATTAAATTAAATAGAAAAACTTTACATGTGCACACAAAACAAAGACTTTCACTGTTAAATTGCAACTGAAGTCTTGATCAGACTAACTAGGATGATTGCAGCGGAAGATGGGGGAGGTGCTTCATGGTGCAGCTCCCTGCACCCTGGGCTAGAGATACCTTGGACCCAAATGGTAATGATAATGATTAAATCTGGGAAGGTTATTGAGAAGCCCTAGAAAGAGTGTTCACATACAGTTTCAACTGTTGTACATTTTTGAATGGCTATTAAAAAGGAGGGTATGTTTTATCATTTAAAAGATTTACAACCATCAATGATTGGTGGCACAGGTATGTAATCCATCGTAATGACAGACTGGAATGTAAGCTGCACAGGGAGGGAAATAGGGTGGCCGTTGAATAAAGAACCGAGTGGCGCCAGTGTTTTGGAAGTCTCTAGGAGGTTGAACAAATGTGCTTGAAGATAGTTGAGAGGGGTGTCTGAGATTGCTTTCTGAAGTACAAGCAGTTATAGATGATGATCATAGATGTCACCATAGCAATGCATGGGCAGGTGGCTACATGGAATGGGGATGTCAAGGAAGTGGGAAACCTGAGCGTTGGAAGGGGCCCAGTGATCACCAAAGTTGCCCAGGTTGATGATGGCAGGAGTTCAGTTGATAGTAAAGCTATGGACTTCCCTGGTGGCGCAGTGGTTAAGAATCTGCCTGCCAGTGCAGGGGACACGGGTTCAATCCCTGGTCCGGGAAGATTCCCACATGCTGCGGAACAACTAAGCCCGTGCACCACAACTACTGAGCCTGCACTCTAGAGCCTGCGTGCCACAACTACCGAAGCCTGTGCACTCTAGGGCCTGCGTGCCCCAACTGCTGAGCCCACATGCTGCAACTACTGAAGCCTGTGCACCTAGAGCCCGTATTCTGCAACAAGAGGAGCCACCGCGATGAGAAGCCTGTGCACCACAGAGAAGAGTAGCCTCCGCTCGCCGCAACTAGAGAAAGCCCATGTGCAGCAACGAAGACCCAATGCAGCCAAAAATTAAAAAAAATATAATTAAGAAAAAAAAAGCTATGAACTAGGTGCTTCAGTAAAAGAGGAAAAGTGACTTATAGGTGACAGGCATAGCAGCAGTCTCAAAAAAAAGCGGGATTCCCCCCTCCCCCCTCTTTTTTAACAAGAGGGAGAAATTGGTTTGGCAGTGGTGAGTCTGCAAGATACCTCCTGCACCTACTGGCTCCAAGGTATTCATGTTAATATAAACTAATAGCCACCTTTCAAGCCTGCAGGTGAAGCAGTGTCCTCAGGGGAGAGCTGAGTCTCTATTAAGGCAGGAGGTTGAGGAATTGTTCCCAAGAAAAGATGGAAGAATTAGGGGAGTGCTGATCTCCTAAGTGGGAGTTTCAGGGGGCATAGTGGGAAGTCGGATGCAGGGGGTAGATGGAGGATGGGGGCAGAGTCACTGCCAGGCTGGGGATGCAGGGATGTAGTGGGGTGAGAGTATGGGAGATGATGGATGAATGGAGAGATTCACCTTTGAGTATTGATATGAGAGTTGGTGGATGGAGATATTGGTGGTCAGAGAGATTTAAGGAAATTTTTCAAGGTCATATAGCTAGGTAGTTATTGAGCCAGAACAGGAACCTAGGTATGGCTGGCTAAAAAATGGTAGCTGTTTTCTCTCTGAAGCTATTAAAAAACAGTAACAGCGGCTCCTGGGTGTTGCAGTGTTGTGAGTGGTGACTGCACCCCTACCCTCTTCCTCGCTTCTCCTCCCCACTCCTTCTCCTCTCTGAAGCAGATGTTTTTCGCCACTTTAAGTGATGTATTTTCTTTCATCGTGTGCCTGTATCCAGTGCAGGCCCTCATTTTCCAGGGAAGTTAGGCCGATGGAAACTGTTGAGTAAAATGGCCAGACCTGGTTCCTTCCAAACCTCACATTCTTTTCATTGCAACATGAGTACTTTGGAAGAAAAGGAGACTTGGGATCTGATTTTTTTTTTGTTATGGGGAAATTCGGCCCATTCACATTCATTATGATAACTAATATGTTTGGTCTGATTTTTACCATCTTATTTTATATTTTTTGTTTGTTTCTTCTTATTCCCTTATTACTTTTAAAAAGTTTAACAAGGTAAAAAAATCCTCCACCAGGACTTAAAATTACGTTGGTAATTGCATTCATATTTATATCAAACATAACTAAATTTTTCTATCACTTTACTAAAGTTAAATAACTATTTTTGCCCTACTCTTCTAAAGTGAGACCTTTAGCATGATTTTATACTTATTTTTGCTGGTATACTTCCTCAAGTAGTTTTACCAGAAAGGGAACACAGGTGGTAATCTTTGCACATGTCTGTCTTTTACCTTCATGTAAGAGTGAAATATTGATCAGTTATAGGAATTTAGCTTGGAACACGGTCCCTTGTCTCAGTACTTTGTAATGGTTATTCTTCTGTCTTAAGTGTTCAGAATTGTGGATTTGAGAAGGCTGTCTGCTTCTCTCAACATTTGTTGGGAATGCCTTCTATTTGGAAGTTTACAAGATTTTCTCTTTATCCTTGGAGTTCAGAAATTTCATCAGTGTATGCCTAGGGCATATGTCTTTTTTGTTAATCTTGATGCTCCATGTGCCTTTCTAGTCTGAAGCCTCAGTCCTGTTTTCAACTTGGGAAACTTTCATCTATTATTTTAAAAAATAATTGCTTCTCCATTTGTATCTTTTCTCTTTCTGGAACTCCTGTTAATTTAGATACTAGCTCTCCTGAGTCCATTCTCCATTTTCTGTTTTTACATTTTTTTTTTTTTTAAGTTGTGGTGCGTGGGCCCAGCAGTTGTGGCTCGCGGGCTCAGCCACTCCGGGGAATGTGGGATCCTCCCGGACCAGGGCCCGAACCCGAGTACCCCACACCAGCAGGAGGACTCCCAACCACTGCACCACCAGGGAAGCCCCTGTTTTTACTTTTCTTTGGATTTTTGTCCCGTTTTAAGCAAGCTCTTCCCTTGGCCTTCTAGCTTATTAATTTGGTTATTAGTGATGTCTGTTCTGTTTTTCACTACATCAATTGAATTTTTATTCAATATCAAATTTTGGGAATCTTTTTCTCACACAGTTCATTTGAAGTATCTTCTTGAATCTCTTTAAGAACTTGCAGTAGTATTTATTTATTTAATTAATTTATTAAAAAAAATTTTTTTTTGGCTGTGTTGCGTCTTTGTTGCCTCGCGTGGGCTTTTCTCTGGTTGCGGCAAGTGGGGGCTACTCTCTGGTTGCAGCAAGTGGGGGCTACTCTTCGTTGTGGTGTCCGGGCTTCTCATTGCAGTGGCTTCTCGTTGCAGAGCATGGGCTCTAGGGCACAGGCTTAGTAGTTGTGGCACACGGCCTCAGTTGCTCTGCAGCATGTGGGATCTTCCCAGACCAGGGCTCGAACCTGTGTCCCCTGCGTTGGCAGGCAGATTCTTAACCACTGTGCCACCAGGGAAGTCCTGCAGTAGTATTTAACTCCTCTGTTTCCTACATTAACTCTGCTTTGGCGTGAACCACCTAGTGTGATTGGGGAGCCTGTTCTCTGATAATCTCAAGCTGCTCCTATATTTGTTTGTAGCATATATCCTGACCTTCCAGAACCTCTCCCGTAAGAATTCCTTTAGCCCCCTTGCAAATGGTGAGAATTAAGGGAAGCCATTCTTTCTGAGAGGCCAGCTGTGAAGGAGATGACAGACGGGACTCCTCATTGAAGTGGGAAGAGGCCCCTTAAGTTGCTGGGCTTTGTTAAGGCATGATTGTAGAAGGTGAACTCTCTCCTCCTTAAATCAAAGGGAGGTTGCAGTTTAGCTGTGTAGCGCAATTCCCTTTGGAGGCAGTGACATGAGCAGGGTCAGCAGGAAGGGACAGTTCTCTCCCCATGTGCTGAGGGCATCTACTCTGGCTTAGCTGGCTGGGACTCCTCAGAGTCCCTAACCAGGGACCAACCAGGGTCCCTAACTCTAACCCTAACCCTCAGATCACTTTCCCATGCTACCAGCCCCCCACCTCAGCCTGGTGCCAAAATTGTTGAGCTGCCCCAGCTAGAAGTTGGAAGAGAGAAAGGAGTCAGAAGCACACCTTCAAGTTGCTCTCTTCACAGGATTCCCTTAAGAATTGTTCCAGTTTGCACTGAATACCCCGAACATTTGTATCCAGTACCTCCTCTGACACTGTTGCTGCCAGCTCCGTGTCTGTCTTGTGCGCCTAGACAGACATGGTGTCTGAGGCTTCCTTAGGTTCCCAGTGTGGCCTGACCTCCATTAAGGTTCAACAAATGTTGGGTAGGTGGATGATGGCTTTTTTTTCTTTCTTTAGAAAATAAAAAGCCAGGTAAAAGTTCCAAAGGCTGCAAGAAGGTAAGTTGCTTCCATGCTCAGGTAAGGTATACCCATTGTTGGTGACAAGGTCAGGAACAGGTTACCCACCCTAGAAGAGGCCCACAAAACCAGGTAGATATTGGGTGACTCCAAACAGAGCACTGCATTGGAATCAGTAGATCTGGCTTTCCCTCCCTCTCTGGGTGGCTTCAGCAGAGAAGCAGCAGCATTTATTAAGTTCCCACCACAAGCCATGTACTGCTTTGTGCTTGGTTTACCTTGGTTAGGGATTGTCATCATCCTATTTTTTAGATGAAGAAACTGAGCCTCAGTGAGAAAGTTCTTAGGTTCAAGGTAGCACAGCTAGGACTTGAGTCTGTCTAATTCCCAAGTCCCTATTGCTCATGGAGAGGAGGGGAGTTCAAACAGTCTTTGGCCCCAGCTCCTGGATCTCCTGGTCCTGCTGGGAAAGTTGTGGACAAGTAGGACTTGGGTCAGAGCAGCGGTTCTCAAACTTTAACTAGCCCTCCAGAATCACCCGGAGGGCTGGTTAAAACACAGATTGCTGGGCTCTACCCTTGCGTTTCTGATTTGGTAGGTCTGTCTTGGCATCTGATAATTGGTATTTCTAACAAGTGCCTAGGTGATGCTGTTACTGTTGTTCCAAGGGCTGCACGTCCCTGCCTGGCTAGGGGAAGAAGGGTCTTTTTCTAGTCAGATGGGCAGACCTCTGGGGACAGAGCCCTTTTTGTTTGCTTCTCTCCTCTTTCCCCCAACAACTACACTTCTGAGCAGCTTTAACACCCGCTGGGAAGGGTGATTTCCATGAGTTCATTAAGTCTGTTCATTTTTTCCCTGTTGTGTGGTGACCAGCCTGCAAAGCAGAATGGGAAGAAAGCAGCCACCAAAGTGACCTCCGCTCCCCAGTTTGTTCACTCCAATGATCATGCCAATCGGGAGGCTGAATTAAAGAAGAAGAGGGTAAGCCCTTTCCCTTGGAGAGAGAGGGCCTGGCTTGACTGCCAGGTCTACAGAAATGTTGAAAGGCAAAGGCCAGAACTGTTAGGGTTGTTGAGGCTGTTTGTGGAAAGGGGAAGAGAGGGCGGTTGCCTTGATACTTGATTTAGTGTCTCCATTTGCTCACCTCCCAGTCCATGGCTGTCTGGTTTATGTTCTCATTGCTCCACTGGAATGACCCCTGCCAGCCTCACCAGCATGTTCTCTGACATCAGACTCATGGATAACTTTCTTCCCTCATGTTATTCAAATTCTCAGCATTTGAGACCATGATTTTTTTTTTGAAACACTCTCACTTTGGCTTTCCTGTCATCTCACTCTCCTGGATGTCCTTTCTTTTCTGCTGTCTCTTTTGCTGCTCTGTAAATGATGGAGCATCCCAGGACCTTGTTTTCTTTTCCTCTCTGGTCTTAAGTGCTTCCCGCTACTTAGAACACATTCTCTCTCAGCTTCACATACCTTCCTGGTATTAGTGTCTGCCATACTTTCCCTTCCTTCATCTCTTTGTCTTTTTCTTTCTCTCAAACCCCTTATCTCTTGCTGTCATATCTTCTCCCTTCCTGTATCCCTGCTCCTCCCACCTGTGCCATGTCACACTGTTTTCTCCCTCTGTCACCTGCTCCCTGTTACTCTTGGTCTTCCATCCCTACCTTAGACTGCAGACCTAGTCAGCTACAGCCCTGGTGTGCGTTCACTTGTTAGGTTGAGGAGATGAGGGAGAAGCAGCAGGCTGCCCGGGAGCAAGAGAGACACCGACGCAGGACCATTGAAAGCTATTGTCAGGATGTCCTGCGACGCCAGGAGGAGTTTGAGCGCAAGGTAAGAGAGCAGTCTTTGCCCCTGGGTAGGACTGGTGTAGGTTTGCTCAAAAGCATCTTTTGCCATTGATCTGTGAAAAGGAAAGAGGAAGGGTGTGAGATTGTTGGAGGGGGAGTAGAGAATCAGTTCAGAGAGGACGGGAAACAGTAGGGACATGGAGGGAGGGTGAGAGGGAGGTGAAGAGCCTTATCTGTGACTGGACAACCCTGGTTAGGTCCTTTCTCCCAAGCTGGAACCCAAAGACTGGGGTCTGGGAGTGGGGAGGCGTTGGACTAGGGGACAGGGGGAGGGAAGGAGTGAGAACGTGAGGGGAAAGTTAAGAGAAGAGTCTTCTTTCTAGGACTTCTTACTGCCTTTCTGGCATATAGTCTCATCTCACAGAATATATACTTTCCAACTTAAAGTTCCTTTTCTAATATAAAGTACACATTTTGCTTCCTCCATCCCACATTTCCCATAGATTGTTTTTCTCACTTATACCTCCCTCTTACATTCCTCCCTTATACACTCAGGTGCAATCCCAGGCCTCTAGCTGGTGCTCGAACACACACTTACAGATAGGCACACACATGGACCATGTGGGTCTATCCTTTCTTCTTCTAGTTCCTGGCTTTGTTGGCTGATAGAAGCTGTCCTTTGGTGGGTTGGGACTCACATGGCTCTCCCAGCCTCCCATGGTTGCCAAAGACAGCTCTCCCTCTTTCCTCCCCTGGACCATTGTCTTTTTTTCCCTTTAGGAGGAAGTTTTGGAGGAATTAAATATGTTTCCTCAGTTGGATGATGAGGCCACAAGGAAGGCTTATTACAAGGAGTTCCGTAAGGTATGGAGGCCCATTTCTTTTTTTAAAAATTTTTATTCATTTATTTATTTTTTGACTGCGTTGGGTCTTTGTTGCTGTGCATGGGCTTTCTCTAGTTGTAGCGAGCGGGGACTGCTCTTGGTTGCAGTGCGTGGGCTTCTCATTGTGGTGGCTTCTCTTATTGCAGAGCACAGGCTCTAGGCATGTGGGCTTCAGTAGTTGTGGCACACGGGCTCAGTAGTTGTGGCTTGTGGGCTCTAGAGTACAGGCTCAGTAGTTGTGGTGCTCAGGCTTAGTTGCTCCGCGGCATGTGGGATCTTCCTGGACCAGGGCTTGAACCCGTGTCCCCTGCATTGGCAAGCAGATTCTTAACCACTGCACCACCAGGGAAGTCCCAGGGGCGCATTTCTTAAGGCCCTTTAAGGAGGGCATCAATCCAGTCCTGTCTCCTCTCTGCTTCTGTTTTTCCTAAGATGGAGACCTCTTCTTTCATGGGCCTGTTGATTGCTACCCAGTTCTTTCCCTGCCTTCATCCCTCATTCCCTGCCCTGCAGGTGGTGGAATACTCTGATGTGATTCTAGAAGTCCTGGATGCCAGGGACCCATTGGGCTGCCGCTGCTTCCAAATGGAGGAGACTGTCCTGCGGGCAGAAGGCAACAAGAAGCTGGTCCTGGTCTTGAACAAGATTGGTGGGTATTGGGCAGTATTGGGTAAGGCAAGGCAGGGACCAGGACTTGTTGAAAAACTAGCTTGGACCAGACCCTGACACCCAGCAACTCAGTGGTATCCATAACAGTTGTGCAAGGTAGGAATTCTTGTTCGAGTTTTTAAAGCCAGGGATATGAGAGGTGAAGTCACTTGTCTAAACACACACACACCACACACACAGTACAGCAGAAGTTGGGAATGGAGTTAAAGCCTGTCTGCCTTTCAGTCCCCTGTTTTTGCCATTTTGAGCTTTATCTGTGACTGGCCAACCTTGGAGAGTTCCTCTTTTTTCCCAAGCTGGAACCCGGACACTGGGGCAGAAGAGCACATCGGCTCACGAGTCACTCAGGTCTGGGTCTCATCCCAGTTTTGCTGTCTGTTTTCTCTGGGATCTTGGACAAGTCATGTCACCTGAGAGCTTCTGTTTCTCTAGGTGTAAAATGGGCTGTGATTGTCCCAATCTCACAGGATTGTTGGAGAATTAATGATAAAGTGCTTGGTACATACATGTTCAGTTCTTCATAAATGGTAGCCATTTTTGTCAAGGTTATTCTTGACATTTGGCCCAACCTAGAATGATCCAGGGAGGGGTGGGAAGCACTGTCTTTGGGAGGCCTCTGGTACCCTGGGCCCCCTGGTCTGGAAGGAAGGCATCTAGGACCATACAGCTGTTTACCCATTCTCTTTGAGGAAACAGAGGCCTCCTCAGGGAGGGCCAACTGGTCCCCTAGACTAGACTGTCCTTTCTAACTCTAACCTGGGGACTGGACAGGGACTGTCAGTGCTAGGGAGATATCTGTTGGCAGGAGGTGGGCCAAGTCTTGGATGTGGGTGGCTGCATCTTTGGAGTGAGCCATCGAGGTGATGTTCTCCTTTCCAGTCCTCTCTGTTCCTATTTTCCCCAGACCTGGTCCCCAAGGAGGTTGTGGAGAAGTGGCTGGAATACCTTCGGAATGAGCTGCCAATTGTGGCTTTCAAGGCCAGCACCCAGCATCAGGTCAAAAACCTGGTAAGCTGGGGCCAGGGACATCTAGCCTCTTTCAGGGTAGCCTGGGGCTACACTGTTTTCTAATTATATTATTAACATAGAAATGTGTTTTCCGTGTAAGATATTAAAGTATACAGAAACATTTGTTGCTTTGATGGAGAGAAACTGGGTCCTGGGGGACACTTGTTTTTTCAATTTTGCACCAGGTATAAAACTTATTTATTTAAAAAAATAAAGTAGAAAAAATAAAAACAATTACAGTTGACCCTTGAACTAAACAGGGGTTAGGGACATCCACCTTCTGCACAATGGAAAATCTGTGTATAACTTATAGTTGGCCCTTCATATCTGCAGTTCTGTATCTGCAGATTCAACCAACTGCAAATCATGTAGTACTATAGTATTTACTAGTGAAAAAATTTGCGTATAAATGGACCTGTGCTGTTCAAACCCGTGTTGTTCAAGGGTCAACTGTATAGATGGAAGCTTGAATATCCTTACGCTGATACCTCTAATTCCAATCTCTTTTATCCATACCCAGAAGTAACCACCATTGTTAGTTTGGTGTGTATCCTTCCAGATATTTTTCTGTGCTTTATATTATATGTGGATGTGTTTATAAAGAGAAAATAGTGTTTACGAGTATCATATGTCATCCTGCATTTTTTTTTCTTGAAGATCTTTCTATAGAGTTCTACCTTTTTGATGCTAAATAAAATTAGTTTCCAATTTTTTTTATCATTACAACCAGTACTACAATATGTACTCTTACACGTCTTGGCTAGTGGGCAAGTGTTTGTGTAGGTTGGGCACTGAGAGGTAGAGTGGCTGGGTCATAGGCTTTTTGCATTTTACATTTTCCTAGTCACTGACAAATTGCTCCCCAGCACCCCACCTCCTCCACCCCCACCCCTCACTGGCTGTACCAATTTATCTTCCCACTAATGGGATGTGTGAGAGGGCTTATTTCCCTACACCCTTGCCAACATTTGATATCATTAAACATTTAAATCTTTGTTCATCTCGGAGAAACATGATATCTCCTTTATAATTTTTTGGCCTTTTTCATGGCAAAAATGTGATAAGCATCCTTTTTTAACAGTTTTCTTTCATTTGTGTTCCACTTCAAGGATATAGCTCCTTAATCTGTTTCTTATTAATAGATATTTAAGTCAATTCCTATTTTGAAGTACTGTGGTACGTAAGTAAGGACAGAAGAAGAGCCGAAAGGGCATTGTAGGCAGAGGAGGTAGCATCAGGAGTAAGGAGATGGAGGCCGAAATGACCTTGACCTGTGTGAGGAATCAAGGGAAGGTAGACTTTATGTGGGCCAGGCACCATCTCTTCTCTCCACAGACAGGGAGGCAAACGTCTGCACTGTGTAGGCGAGGTTCACTGAGGCCCAGAGAATGAAATCAGAATTTGCCAGGCACACGCCTGTGAGAGGCAGAGCTGAACTCAAACCTGGCCTGCCTAGAGGCAAGGATGCTATCCTGCCCCTGCTGAGGGAGGCAAGAGACAGGCAGGGACAGAGAAGACTGGAAGTGCAAAGACAGTGGAAAAATAGGCCTTGTGGAAGCAGGGAAATGGCAGGTATTCAGGGCCTATGTGAGAAGCCCTCTGCTTCAGGCTGGGGGGTCTCAGTGATCACAGGGAGGTGGCCCTGAAAGTTGGAAATCTGAGCTGAGACCACATCTCCCACCTGATGCCTCTTCTATAATACCCCTCATTTTCCAGAATCGCTGCAGTGTGCCAGTGGATCAAGCCTCTGAGTCACTGCTGAAAAGCAAAGCCTGCTTTGGAGCTGAAAATCTCATGAGGGTTCTGGGGAACTATTGCCGCCTGGGTGAAGTGCGCACCCATATCCGTGTGGGCGTTGTGGGTAAGGCCTTGGGGGAGGTCATGGGACCCAGGCTTCTTCCTTGTGCAGGGGCTTCATTGGGGCAAAGGATTCTGGGAACTTCATGTTACTTTTGTGGGGGGAGGAGAGGAACTGTTCAGGAAGGGTCTTGTGATTTGTAATTTGGTTAGGTGGACGTGGGAAGGCATACTTAGGATCACCACCATGGTTTGAGTGTTAGAACCATGGACCAAAAGTGCGGGGCCGGGCTTGGAGTTGGCGCCATCTCATTCTACCAGAGCTGTGGGAGGGAGGGGTGAACACCTCCCTTTCATAGATAAGAACACTGGGGCTCAGAGGAGGGAAAGGGACTTGTAGGGCTCAGCCCTGGGTGAGACAAGGCAGAGCTGAGGCTCAAACCTGGAACCCAGGGTACTGAGGGAAGGCTGGTGGGAAGGGAACAGGGAAATTGAGAGAGGCAGAGATAGACCCGCAGGGAGAGGAAGTGAAGGTGGACACTGAGAAAAAGGTATAGATTTGCATACCTGAATAAACACAGAAGATTTGGGAAGCCAAATGGTGGGATTGGTGGGGAGTGGAAAGGGAAGACAGATGTGAATGACAGAGGCATGCAGAGAGAGGGAGATATGATCACAAAGAAGTGTGCACAGAGACTTGCAGAGAGACATAAGAGGGCTAGAGACCCTCCCATGTAAGTAGAGAGGCAGACATGCATACCCAAGGAAAGAATGAGTGAGTCAAACACAGGGATAGAGAGAGATTCAGAGGGAGATACACATAGAGGCAGGAACAAAGATGCAGACACAGAGGAATGCACCCCCAGACCTATGCACACATACAGATCCACAAACACATGTACACATCCACGTGTATGGAGACATGTACAGACCCAGAGGCAAAATACATGCAGACCAAGCTCTTCCCATACACTCACCCAACTCCGCTTCCCCTCCCCAATGAAACAGAGCCACGGAGAGACACGTGCCCGGATACACTCGACCCTCAGACATAGTCACACCCCAGAGTCACAGAGACAGATACACGTCTATGATGAGACGGATATATATGTATATATAGACAAATAGAGATACAGAGGACATTAGGGAGGCACAGAGAAAAAGAGACACAGTGGAACACGTACGGAAGGACATACATGTAGAGAGACAAGCTCATGAAGAAAAGGAACATGTACAGAAAGAGCTGAGAGGAGTTGACATAGAGGGAATTACAAAGAGGTAGAATTGGCGGGGTGGGGAGAATTAGAGAGAAAGGACAATGGCCAGAATGAGATACAGTGAGACAAACTGGCAGAGAAAGAGGTGCTTAGATACACAGAGATACACAGACAAAGAAAGATATGATAGAGAAAAAGATGGAGTGAGAAAGACAGAAATAGGAAAAGCAGTGGTATTTAGAATGAGAACAACCAAGAGACAAGATATACGAGACTTCTATACATGAGGGATATATACACAGGCACATCTGTGAGGGAGCAGTACATGTGTAAGTTCTAGCACACAGAGAAAGAGAATGGTGGGAATGAGAGACCCAGTGAGGAAGAAATAGACAAGGACATCCATAGGCTGAGACGTGCTCACAGATGCCCAAACAGAAAAACACGCACCACAGGCAGAAAGCTGCTCAGAGACTGACATCTGGAGATGAGCTCCCCCCACCCCCTGCCAGGTGAATTATATACCAGGATGGATGATTCTGTCTTACAACATTTCCCAGTGTCCACCCTCCACTGGATTTTGTCACAGAGGCCTTGCATTGAGCGTCTTTCCCAGGCTGTTTGTAGGTAGGAGGTGAGTGCCACATCTAGAGAGAGGGACACGTCTAGCCAGGTTGCTCACATATGGAGGAGAGGGGTAGAAAGACCATGGAGGGGGTTGGTCAGGGCCTTGGATGGGAAGGCAGGAGGCCAGGCTCTGTTTTTGGCTCCCCCATGGCCTGGTCACACTGCCCCTGCCTGGGCCTCCCACACACAGGCTGTCCCAGATATTCTTGAGGACCCTTCCTGCCCTGAGCCATCTGCTCCTTTGTAGGCCTTCCCAATGTTGGGAAGAGCAGCCTGATCAATAGCCTGAAGCGCAGCCGTGCGTGCAGTGTGGGAGCCGTTCCTGGGGTCACCAAGTAAGCACCTGCCTGCTCCCCCACTTCACAGATCCTTCACCCTACCATTCCCCCAATTCCCACGCCTTCAGCCCCTGTCCCTTATCTTGGACCAGCCTTTGATTCTTCCCTGGGCATGGGAGTCTCACTAATAGCCCTCATTTACCTGGCACACCCTGGCTGTGGGTCAGGCACCCAGCTGGGTGTTTCCCCCACTTAGCTCCTTGAAGCCTCCCTGACACCATGCAAGATTGGGCTCTGAATAAGCAGCTTCACTTCCTCGGTGAAGCAACAGGCTCAGAGAGTCAGAAGCTTGCCTGTGGTCCTGCAGCTCAGTCCCCGGTGGTGGAGGCTAGACTAGAATCAGACCCCATATCTCTCCGCCTTCACCTGTGTGCCATCTGTCCCACCCCTTCTCTCAACTGGGTGCTTGGAGCCTAGAAGATGCCAGGCACATCTGGGCTTATCACCGTCCTGTGTCCTCATATCTCCCCTCTCCCACCCCAGGTTCATGCAGGAGGTCTACCTGGACAAATTCATCAGGCTGCTGGATGCCCCGGGCATTGTCCCAGGACCCAACTCGGAGGTGGGCACCATCCTGTGCAACTGCATTCATGTGCAGAAGCTGGCGGATCCTGTGACCCCAGTGGAGACCATTCTTCAGCGCTGCAACCTGGAGGAGGTACGCGGGCCTCTTGCTTATGCCCTACCCTGCTCCAAGGGCCCTTCGTTCTTCCTCATGATTTCTCTTCTTCCTCTCTTCACCAGATTTCCAGCTATTACGGTGTCTCTGGGTTCCAGACCACTGAGCACTTTCTGACTGCAGTGGCCCACCGCTTGGGGAAGAAGAAGAAGGGGGGCATATACAGTCAGGAGCAGGCAGCCAAAGCTGTCCTGGCTGACTGGGTGAGGTGAGGAGGGGGCTAGGCGTAAGGGTGAAGCCTGCTGGGAGTCAGGCTCCATGAAGGGGATCATCTGTGTTCACTGCAGCGGCGGGGCAGCCTAACTTCTTGGGTAGGGAAGTCCAAGGCACCAGGTCACATCCTGCTTGGCAACTTATGCCCAGTGATTATCCAGCAGCTCAACCTCTTGTTCGGAAGCAACTGTCTGGGTTTTCTAGTTGACCCTCACTGTTTCTGACCTGAGAACTCATTCTCTCTTTGATTGGTCATTTGTTGTCTTAATGAGATCACCAATTTCTTCCCACCTCCCAATTCAGCGGGAAGATCAGCTTCTATACACTCCCACCCTCCACCCACACTCTGCCTGCCCATCTCAGTGCTGAGATCATTAAGGAGATGACTGAGGTCTTCGACATTGAGGATACTGAGCAGGCCAATGAGGACACCATGGAATGTAAGTAAGGGCGAGTAGCTTGGCCTGCCTGGCACCTGGTCCTGCCCTAGTAGAGCCACACAGACCTGACAACAGGTCCTACATTTGACCTCCCCCTGCTCTGACTTGGGGAAAACTGTTTAACTAGCTTTAACCTTAATGTCTTTTCCCACAAGGTGGAGAATTGTAATCTGGGTCATGGGAATATGGGGGTGGGGTGGGGTAGGGAGGCAGCTGGTTGTGGGCTCTTGGTAGATAGGAAAAAAATCAGCAAAGTACCTGGAACATGGTGAGGTATTTACGAAGTGTGAGGTTCCTTTCCCCATCTCTTGAGGCCTGGAGTGGACTGAGATACTCCTCTCAAAAACCCCTTCTCTCATTTTGGTCCAGGTTTTGTCACAGCCATTGCATGTCCATTTCTAGATTTTTACTTTTATCCACATTGGCAGGTGAGCATCTGAGACACAGAAAGGTGATATTTGCTAAATGGTGCATGGTCATTGACAGGCAGACGTGGCATTCAAACTAGCTCTCTTGCCTTGTTTTGAAGATTCTCCCAACTCAGTATCTAAGTGGTTAAAAGAATGGACTGCCTGGATTAAAATTTGAGTTTTGTTAGTTGTGTGGTCCTGTACACACCTGTGTGGAGAGTTCTTAAGCTCTCCATGTCCAATGATGTCATCTGTAAAATGGGGACAGTAGCACCCACCTGATAAGATAGTTGTGAAGACTTATTTGATATGTAAAAACACTGCCTGGCATATAGTACATGCTTGGTAAATATTAGCTGTTATTAAGATGGTTATTTGTTGAGGTATAGAGGTATGACTTTCAGAAACTCCTGTAGGAAGTTTGTTCTCTTCAGATACTCTACCATCTGCAGCTCTGGTTGATGGCTCCTTTCTTCTCTATCCCACCCAAGAAAGGTCCCCAGTGATCTCTGGGCCTGTCTGTGGACACTCTGGGGTAGTGGAGAAAGCCTTGGCTGGCCTGGCTTCTAGTTACCCTGTTTCTCTTGAGGGCCAGTAGCTTTCCTTCTCTGGGCCTTTTAGTGTGCTTAGATTACAAATGAGGACAAGAGGCTTGCCTACCCCCATGTGGCTTTGGGCAAGTCAGCCCTTTTTCTGAACTTTGCTTTTCTATTAAGTGGGTAGTTGGGAGGAATTAATGCTCACATTTTTATGATGATGCTTGACTCTGGCTGTGTGTGAGGGCAAGCAGGGCTCTGGCAGTGAGAATGTACTTTGGCAAAAGATTGAGGTCCCGGAAATTGAGAAGAGGGAGTGGTTAATAGTGAGAATTTCCTAGTTGCCCTAGTGTTGAATCTTGAAGAGTGATTAAGTATTAGAGGCCCAGGGCAATGGACACATTTGTGGTTTGCAGTGGAGGCCAGCTCTAGGCAAGGCACCAGAGAGAGGGAGAGAGGCCCGGTCCTGGGGAGGGAATCCCAGTCGCTGCCATTTACAGAGCAGTGTCTCAGGCCAGTGCATTTCAGGTACCCTCTGCTGTAATTCACAGCAGCCCTTTGTTATAGGGCTTGTGGCATTCTCATTTTCCAGATGAGGAAGCTGAGGCTCCAAGACCAGCTCCCAGCAGGCGAGTACCCTACTGCAAAACCCACATCTTGAATCCTTTGTCATGTGGCCTCCCAGCAGGAATAAAAGAGCCTTCCCTCCTGACTCCCCTGGGCAGCGTCCACATATCCTTTCCACTGAGGCCTGACCAGGGGGCTAGTAGCAGGGAGGAGCCAGGGCCCTTACAGTGGTATTTATTGTGTTAAAGGCTTGGCCACTGGAGAACCTGATGAGCTGTTGGGTGACATGGACCCTCTCGAAATGGAGATCAAGTGGCTCCATTCTCCTATGGTGAAAATAGCAGATGCCATGGAAAATAAAACCACGGTGTATAAGGTACCTGTTCTCTTTCTTCATGGCAACACTCTCCTCTACCCCGGGCTCTGGGAAATGGTCAGTCCCTTCCACCTGGCTCCCACAAGGTCCGCCTATAATATTGGGGAGATGCGGGTTGTTCATTCATACCCTGTGGACTCCCTGGGTGCTAGGCAGGGTGCATCCTTTGCCAAGCAAGGGCAGGTCCAAGGAGGAGGCATGCTTTCTCAAGTAGCTTTCCCAGCCCAGCTCTAGCCTAGAGAACAGGATCCCTGTCTATCCACCTGCTTCTTTAAGTTACAAACCTGGGCAACCCTGATTCTTCCTTCCTTCTAACTAGTATCCTGGATCCTATATACAGTCAGTCACCAAGTCTGTGGCTTCTCCTTCCTAAATCTTAAGAGATGCTCTTGGCCTCTTTCTATTCCTACCATTCCTGTAACCCTAGCCTAACCTTCCAGTTGTCTCCCACCTGGACATTTGTTCCATATGGCAGGTCCCAAAGGTCACCTGCCCTTTCATGGCTTCCCAGGATCAAGTAGATATGCTCTGCTATGATCTCTGGAGGCTTTTTCAGCCTCTACATCTGCCAGTCCCCCATCGCTGCCCTTCAAGAAGTCACAGTTTAGTGGTTTCAACCACAGATATCTACACTGTGATGGGAGACACACAGGCTGGGGTTGGGGGCAGAGGTTGGGAAAGCATGGATCTAAGGGCCCTAACTAACCTATACTACTTGTGGGTCAGGGAAGTATTCCAGGAGGCCTTGATGCTTGTGCCACGTCTTGAAGGTTGAGGAATTCTCTGGGCAAGGTGGGCAGCAACCTGTGGTCAGGGGCTCAGCCTGTGCACGTGCCAAGACCCAAAAGGGTGAGAGCGTGTTATTTTGCAGAAATCACTAGTGGTCTGAGGTGGCTGGAGTGAGGGTAGAGGTGGGGAAAGATGAATCTGGTGTCAGATCATTGAAGGCCTTGAGTTTGACTTTAAACCATGGGTAATAGGTAAACACTGAAAGTTGTTTATGTTTTGTGGGGGAGGGGAGGCAAAGGGTTTAAATATTTTTTCCCATTTTGTTTATTTAAGATATTTTTTGATTAGGTACATGGTATAAAATTGAAAAGGTAGGATTGAAAGGTATAAGGTATACAGTAAAAGTAAAAGTAAATCTCTCTCCTGCTTCTCTCTCCCAGCCACCCTGCCCCATCCTGAGTGTCCTTTCAGAGCTACTCCATCTTTATACACACATATATATAAAAGCAGATAACAGATCTATTTCAATGCTTTTTAAAAAAATTTTATTTATTTATTAATTTATGTCTGTGTTGGGTCTTCATTGCTGTGCGTGGGCTTTCTCTAGTTGTGGTGAGTGAGGGCTACTCTTCGTTGCGGTACATGGGCTTCTCACTGTAGTGGCTTCTCTTGTTGTGGAGCACGGGCTCTAAGTGTGCAGGCTTCAGTAGTTGTGGCTTGCAGGCTGTAGAGCGCAGGCTCAGTAGTTGTGGCACACAGGCTTAGTTGCTCTGCGGCATGTGGGATCTTCCCGGACCAGGGCTTGAACCCATGCCCCCTGCATTGGCAGGCGGATTCTTAAACACTGAGCCACCAGGGAAGTCCCAACAGATCTATTTCAATTCAAATAGTCGTATGCTGTTTTTATTGTTCTGCACATTGCTTATTTCACTTACAAATTCATCTTGTAGATTGTTCCACATGATTACTTAAAGAACAGTCCTTCATTTTTAAAAAAGAAAATTATTTATTTGGCTGCATCAGGTCTTAGTTGTGGCACACGGGATCCTCACTGTGGTATGTGGGTTCTTCGTTGCAGCACGAGGGCTTCTCTCTAGTTGTGGCATGTGGGGGCTCAGTAGTTGTGGCACGTGGGCTTAGTTGCCCCGCGGCATGTGAGATCTCAGTTCCCCGACCAGGGATTGAACCCACGTCCCCTGCATTGGAAGGCGGATTCTCAACCACTGGACCACCAGGGAAATCCTCTGCCCTTCATTTTTGATGGCTATATAATATCTGGAAGGGTTTCTTAAGCAGGGAAGCAACATGGTCAAGTTTATGTATTAGAACTATCACTCCAGTGGCTGGGGTAAAAATCAAGTTGGAAAGAAAGGAGCCAGAGTGGAGGTAAGAAGTCCAGGAAGGAAACTGTTGCCTGAGCTCTGTAAGAGATGATGAGGCCTGCATTGGGGCAGTGGTAGGAATCACGCCATTCCCATCTTCACATAGTTTCGAAAGTCCCCCCAGTGCTTATAGGAAAATCAGTTTAAAGTTGTGAGTTTAAGGCCATCCCCTGATATTTCTCACTGAGCCCATAAGCCCCAGAACATACCATTTTTCCTCAAGGACCAGCAGTAGTTCCCTACTCCATACTGCAAATTCTAGGCTCAGGTTCAGGGCCCTGAGTAGGGCCACTCAATTGCACAGCTCCATTTAGGAGTGCTATGTTGTAAATGGTGCCCCCTCCCACCCCCGCAACCCCATAGTTGTACAGTGTGGTAGCCTTGCCTTTTACCCACTGTAGTGTAGCAGGTAGTCATACATACAGAATCCTGACTGCTTGGGTTCTCATTTATTCTACTGCTTACTAGCTGTGTGACCTTACGTGCCTTGTTTGTCAACGACATTGTTGCAAGGATTAAATGAGTTAATACACAGGTGTGTGTGAGTACATGTATACATATACATATGTATGTATATGTATAACACACATATATGTGTATATTTAGAAAGGTATGTGGCACATAGTGAGCTTCCTGTCAATATTACCTTTTACTGACCACATGTACATTCCATTACAGCCAAATAGACACCCTTTTGGGCGCCCAGGTATGCTCTCTGCTTTTCCAGTGTTCAGTCAGGAATGACCCTTCCATCAGCAGAAGTATGTTGACCACCACCATCCCCTCAGCCTCTGTCACTTATGCTGCATTTCTTTGGTGGGCACTTACTACATTCTAACTTGAGGTGTGGTTGGGTTTTTTCCTCTTTAGCCTGGTTGCTTCCCGAAGGTGGGACTGCATCCGAGCCATTTCTCCAACATTTCCCCATACAGAGCTAGGCACAAAACAGGTGTCAGAATATATTTGTTAAATTGAGTAAGACTTTGAAGGGTCACTTGAACAAAGAATCATTGAATACAAATTGTCATTGACAAGTAATTCTGCTTTTTCATTTTATTCTTGTAAAAGCCATGCAAGCTACCTACTGTCCACCCTTATTTGACAGATGAGCAAATTGTGGCTGAAAGGATAACTAAGCACCTGCTAGTCTGTGGTGGAGCCAGACTTGAAGCTTATTAGTTCTGTGTGGCTCCAAGGCTCCTGTTCTTATGCAAGCCTATCCCTGCCTCCTCTGCAGAAGTCTTTGGAGGTACTCTGGGGACCCAGACCTCACTGTTGTCCTTTCTTTCCCCAGATTGGAGATCTCACTGGGTATTGCACCAATCCAAACCGTCATCAGGTGGGGTGGGCTAAGCGCAATGTGGACCTTCATCCCAGGAACAACAGCTCAGTGGATGTCTGCCCAGTGGACCGCCGCCCGATGCTACAGAGGATCATGGCGACAGACCCCCTGCAGCAGGGCCAGGCTCTGGCATCTGCCCTGAAGAATAAGAAGAAGCTCCAGAAGCGTACAGGTAGGGGCACCTGACCACCCCCCTGTGCTCCAAAAAGAACCTACCTGAGGCCTTAATTAGGGGCTCCTGAATGAGCATCTCCATGTGTCCAGCCCCAGGCCAGGGTTAGGGGGCAGGGAGGGGTTAGGGGGCTTCCCTGCTAGCACAGTGGTTCTCAAACTTTATCTTGTATT
>NW_020175412.1:529017-535890 GCF_003031525.2 Neophocaena asiaeorientalis asiaeorientalis | reverse complement strand
CTGAGAATTTGTGTTTCTAACTGGTTGCCAGTTAGTGGTGATGTTGCTCCTCTGGGAACCACACTTGGAGAACCATTGGCCTAGTTTTATGTATCAAATACCCACCATTTATTTGTCACCTGCTTTCTATGTGTTAAGAAGCTTTCAGGCTATATATGTTTACTTTATCAATAGGCGATATACTCAAAATCCAAAGGGTACAAAAGAATATACAATAAAATGTCTCCTTCCAATCCCGCAGTCTTCCAGGCATCCCTCCAGAGGCAACCAGTTAATTTCTTGTATCTCATTCCTGAGATAGGTACACAGGCAAATATCTGTATATTCTTTGTTCTCTTTTTGTAGACAGAGGCTAGTCTCCTGAACATATAGTTTTGCCACATCATTTTTCCACTCAATATATATTATAGATATTTACCCATCAATTCACAAAAGAACGTCTCCCTTCATTTCGATGGTGGTCTGCTGTATGGCTGGTCCATTTAGGTCTTCATGCTATACTAATTTTCACTAACTCATTGCAAAAGTCTTATTCTCATTTGGTAAGTGAGGAAACTGGGGCCCAGAGACATTAAGTGACACACTCAAGGTATTTGATGGGGCCAAAATGCAAACCTAGATTTGACTGATCCCATGAGCCCTGTTCTTTGAACTAGACTATGTTCATAACCATTCGCTCTTGGCCTGATTCCACGCTGAGTCCTGGGAGTAGAGATGAATTGCCCTTGAACTGCTGGTCTTATTGGGGAGTGGGGAGGAGACGAGAAAACAGACATTGGCAACACAAAGTGATCACTGTGAAGACATAGAAAGCACAGTGCGGGAACCTAACCCAGCCTGGAGGTCGTGGTGGGGTAGGGGTGATAAGAGAAGGCTTCCAGAAGGAGGTGATGTCTGAGGGGAATCCTGAGGAACAATAGGGTGTGGCTGGAGGATGGAGGTGAGCATTCAGGCTCAAAGCCCCTACTGCCATCCTGCTCCTTTGCCGTGAGAGCTTTGAGGGTCATGGCAGAGTGCTAATAAGTTCAACACAGTAAAAGAAAACAGCTGTTTTGATACTAGGAAGAGAAAAATACTTGAAGCTCAGTACTCTGACACTCTGAGATACAAGCTATTTTGGGGTGATCATTTCATAGGTAGACAAATGGGTCTTCCTGTGAGGCTGAGCAGTGGCTGCCATTAGCTCACCAGTTGTTTTGTTTAGTGTTGGGTGGGGAGGGGGCGGTTAGGGAGCCAGTTTGGGAGTTTGGTGCAGACCAGGGTAAATGTAGGCTAGCTCCTGCAGGCCTCCTATTGGCAAGCCAGCCACCAAGTGACTGCCCATTTTTCTCCATCTGCAGATAAACTCGCCAGCAAGCTGTCTGATTCCATGATGTCCGCCCTTGACCTCTCTGGCAATGCTGATGACAGTGCTGGTGACTGATCCACTGATCTCACCTCCTTCCCCTACTCCAAGCATCAGTTCCAGTGGAAATAACAGATGAAATGGTTTGCTTCTCCCTGAAATTAAAAGAGCCCCTTCCCCCAACCCCCCTTCCCTCCATTCTCCAGGGAAAAAAAGTCCCAAGTGTCTGAAACTGACAAACCCAATACCCTTATTTAATCTGTATTCTGTTTTCAAGAGAAATTAAAAAAAAATTATCAGCAGATCCCTTATGCTAACAATTTATCCCCCACCTTATAGGTTGGGCTGGTTGGAGGGCCGACCCCTCACAAAACCCTCTTGGAGAGCTAAACATGCAACTGGAGGCTAGGCTGCTCGTAGATCTGGGGCTTCCTCGGTGGTGGTGGGGGTGATGATTTCTTTACCAGTCTACGACAAAGCTCAGCAGCAAGACATCCCTGCAATGGGCTGCAGGTCACACATCTTCCTCCCACCCAAGCCCACAGATCCTCGCTTGGGTGGCAGCAGGAGTAGGGGGAACAGTGATGAGCCTTCTGAGTCTCTGGAAGGGTTTAGGGATAGAATAGAGGAAAGAAGACAACACACAAGCCTGGCTGGTGCTGAGGTGTGGTAAGCACAGCCTGTTCACACAAAGGGGAAGTAAGGTACCTCTTGGTAGGTTGCTGCTGAGGGGCATTTCTGGGCAGACTGTGAGTTGGAATCGCTTGAACTGAAGCACTCTGGCTGGGACCCGTCATTGTGTGACCATGTCTCACCCAGCACCAGCATTTGAATTCCATGATTCAAAAGAGTTCTGGTATCATTTATTCATAGGCTGCATCCTCAAGAGCTGCTATATGAGGGGTATACCAGCAAACTCCTTTTCTGGTGTCTAGAAGACATTATACCCCATAAAAATATTAGCCACCTCTTCTGGGGGAGCATACTCCATCAGAAAAAGACCCAGGCAGTGTCAGGGCCCCTCAGAAAGGGACTAGGGTAAATGATGGCAACAGAAACACAGTATCTTACTTTACCAGGGGTTGTTTGGGTTATGCATAGGACTTCAGTTCCTAGCAGTCTACCTGAGACTGGACATGTTTGAAGGGAATGGGTGTTAGATTGCAGGCTTTGCCCCCCACTCCAAACTTCCACATCATCTATGGATCCACAGCCACATCTTAGCCTTGCCTCTCTTGCTGTCACCCTATTCAAATCCTGAGACTGGAACCGTGTGATGGCCTGATAGGCCCTTGGTTGCAGGATGGTTAGCAGGGAAGTGCAGACCACTTCTGCATTCTGGGGCAGCCAGAGGAGAGGATTACATACTGCTTGAGCACAAACTGTACCAGACCCTGAAAACCTGTTACCTCCTTTAGCCTTCAATACAGCTCTGCCAGTAAGAGGTTAGTCTCCCCATATGAAAGATAAGTAGGTTCAAAGTTGTCAGGAAGTACCCAAAACAACATATTAAGTGGTGCCAGGATTGGAACCCAGGTGTGATAAAAACATTATTCAGTCCCTTTCCTCTGCATTGTACTGCCTCCTTAACATTAAGTACCTACGGTGTGCCAGCCTCTGTTATCAAGTCTTTTAAATACATTCTCTCTTTTTTTGGCTTTAAAAAATAGGGCCTTGATAAAATGCCACTCCAAATACTCTTTAATGGGGTCCAACTTACTTTACACTATCCTATCAAAATCTCCTGATAGATAATAGTGCTACAATGAAAAATTGCATACCAGGACAGCTAACGCCATTTTATAACCATATGACAATTCATAATTTAACTTTAAAAATATTTTCTAATACTCCTAAGAGATACTGGTAACTAAATACTAGGAATAAGAGGTATCTTGTTGAGTAAGAAACATCATGGGAACAAAATTTGGCCCAAGTCAAACAGAAGAACTAAAGTAGTCATGTCAGGATAAGAATTTGGGATTCCAGATTTTCTACAGCATATCACAAGTTTTCTTTTCTGCTTTTTTTAAACAAATTTATTTATTTATTTATTTATGGCTGAGTTGGGTCTTTGTTGCTGCGTGTGGGCTTTCTCTAGTTGCAGTGAGCGGGGGCTACTCTTCGTTGTGGTGTGTGGGCTTCTCCTTGCAGTGGCTTCTCTTGTTGCAGAGCACAGGCTGCAGGTGCACGGGCTTCAGTAGTTGTGGCATGCAGGCTCAGGAGTTGTGGCCCACGGGCTCTAGAGCACAGGCTCAGTAGTTGCGGCGCACAGGCTTAGTTGCTCCGCGGCATGTGGGATCTTCCTGGACCAGGGCTCGAACCCGTGTCCCCTGCATTGGCAGGCGGATTCTTAACCACTGTGCCACCAGGGAAGCCCTATCACAAGTTTTTTACAATGCTATTTTTCGAGTCTTTTCCCTCTTGCTTTTTTTTTTTTAAAGTATAATTTATATACAATAAAGTTCACCCTTTATAGTGTAAGTTCTGTGAGTTTGGACAAATGTATACAGTAGTGAACTACCATCACTATCAAGGTATAGTTTACATCACCCCCAAAACTCTTGGAACTCTTTGTAGTCAACCCCTACCCCCACCCTCAGATTCTGGGAGCCCCCGATCTTTTTTCTGTCCCTATAGTTTTGCCTTCGTGTGAATGTCATGTAAAAAGAATCATACAGCATGTAGGCTTATTTTATGCCTATAGGTATAGAATAAACTAACCTCTCGTGTACTTAGAATAAGATAACCTCTGGTGTACAGTTCTATAAGCTTTGACAAATGCATAGAGTTGTGTAACCAACACAATCAAGGTATAGAACAGTTCCATTACCCTCTGCTCTCCTCCGTCAAATTCATCCCTGCTACTTTATAGTAAAAACCTCCCTACCTCTTAACTCCTGGCAACCCTGATTTGTTCTTTGTCCCTATAGTTTTATCTTTTGGAGAATGTCATATAGATGGAATTATACAATATGTAGCCTTTTGAGACTGGCTTCTTTCACTAAGCACATTTGAGATTCATCTACATTATTGGGTTTATCAGTAGTTCCTTATCTGAGTTACACTCCATTGTCTGGATGTACCACCGTTAGTTTATCCATTCCCCGGTTGAAGGGACATTGGGTTGTTTCCAGGTTTGGGTGATTACAAATAAACCTGCTGTAAACATTTGCATGGATTTTTTTGTGTTTTCATTTCTTTAAATACTTAGAGTTGGTTTGCTGGGATATATGGTAAGTATATGGTTAACAGGCTCAGAAACTGCTAAACTTTCTCAAAGTAGCTCTACCATTTGGCATTCCCATCAGTGTGTGAAAATTCTCCACACCTTTTCCAGCAGCTGGCATTGTCAGTTTTTTGACATTAGCTAATCTAGTAGGATGTAGTGGTATCTCATTGTAGTTTTGATTTGCATTTTTCTACTGACTAATGATTTGAGAGTATTTTCATGTGCCATCCAAATATCTTCTTTGGTAAAATGTTCAACTCTCTTGCACATTTTGTATTGGGTTGCTCATTTTATTGTTGAGTTTTGAGAATTCTAATTGGATAAAAATTGTTTATCAGATATATGTATGTTTTGTAACATTTTTTCTCCAGTCTGTGGCTTGTCTTTTCATTCTTTAAAAAGTGTCTTTTTTCATTCTGAAAAAGCTTTTCATTTATGGCCACACAGCATGCAGGATCTTAGCTCCCCAACCAGGGATTGAACCCGTGCCCCCTGCAGTGGAAGCCCAGAGTCTTAACCACTGGACTATCAGGAAAGTCCCCTGAAAAAGCTTTTAAAACATTTAAAATTAAAAAAAATATTGTGGTAAAATACATAAAATTTACCATCTTAACCATTTTTAAGTATAGAGTGGCATTAAATTTATTCACATTTGTGCAACCATCACCACAATCCATCTTCAGAACTCCTTTCATCTTGCATAACTGAAAGTCTACCATCTAAACACTAATTCATCCTCCCCCCAGCCCCTGACAACCACCATTCTACTTTCTGCCTCTGAATTTGATTACTCTTGGTACCTCATATAAGTGGAATCATACAGTATCTCTCCTTCTGTGACTAGCTTATTTCACTTAGCATAATGTCTTCAAGGTTCATACATGTTGTAGCATGTGGCAGAATTTCCTTTTTAAGGCTAAATAATATTCCATTGTAGTGTACACCATATTTTGTTTATCCATTTACCCATTGATGGACACTTGGGTTGCTTTTACCTTTTGGCTATTGTGAATAATGCTGCTTTAAGTATGGGTAAACAAATATCTATTTGAGTCCCTGCTTTTAATTCTTTAGGGTATTGCTGGATCATATGGTAACTCATTTTTAATTTTTTGAGGAACTGCCATACTATTTTCTGTAGAGACTGCACCATCTTATGTTCCCAACAAGAGTGCTCTAGGATTCCAGTTTCCCCGCATCCTCACCAACACTTTTTCTTTTCTTCCTTTCTCTTTCTTTCCCTTCCTTTCCTCCCTCCTTCCCTCCCTTCCTTCTTTTTCTTTCATCATCCTAAAGGGTGTGAAGTGATATGTGATTTTGATTTGCATTTCCCTAATGATTAGTGATGTTGAGCATCTTTTCTTGTGCTTATTGGTCATCTGTATATCTTCTTCACCCATTAAAAAATTTTTTTATTGTTGAGTTGTAGAAGTTCTTTATATATTCTGCATATTAACTCCTTATCAGATATGATTTGCAAATATTTACTCCCGTCTCCTGGATTGCCTTTTCATTCTGTTGATTGTATCCTTCAATGCATAGTTTTAAATTTGGATATAGTTCAGTTTTTTCTTTTGTTGCCTGTACTTTTGGTGTCATACACAAAAAATCATTGCCAAATCCAATGTCATGAAGCTTTCTGCCTATGTTTATTTCTAAGAGTTTTGTAGTTTTTGCTCTTACATTTCGATCTTTGATCTATTTTGAGTTTTTATGTATGGTATAAGGAAAGGGTCCAACTTCATTCTTTTGCATGTGGATATCCAGTTTTCTCAACTCTATTCTTTATCTAAACAGTGTCTTTTGAAGAGAAGACATTTAAAATTTTGATGAAGCTTAAAAAAATTCTTTATTGGCATATAGTTGCTTTACAATGTTGTGTTAGTTTCTGAGGTACAGCAAAGTGAATCAGTTATATGTATACATATATCCACTCTTTTTTAGATTTCCTTCCCATTTAGTTCACCGCAGAGCATTGAATAGAGTCCCCTGTGCTATACAGTAGGTTCTCATTAGTTACCTATTTTATACATAGTAGTGTATATATGTGAATCCCAAGCTCCCAGTTCATCCCATCCCCCCTTCCCTTTGATGAAGTTTAATTTATTATTTTATTCTTCTATGGAATATGCTTTTGGTGTCATATCTAAGGAATCTTCGTCTAACACAAGATTACAAAGGTTTTCTCCTGTGTTCCCTTTAATGAGTTTTATAGTTTTAGGCTTTACATTGAGGTCCATGAGCCATTTGGGGTTAATTTTTGTATATGGCACCACGTTCTTTTTTTTTTTTTTTT
>NW_020175412.1:527467-528468 GCF_003031525.2 Neophocaena asiaeorientalis asiaeorientalis | reverse complement strand
AGCATATAGTTACCCAGTTGTTCTAGCAGTGTGTGTTGAGAAGGCTATCCTTTCTCCATTGCATTGCTTTTGTACTTTTGTCAAAAATCAATTGTCTATATATGCGTGGGTTTATCTCTGGACCCTCTGTTATGTTCCATTGATGTATTTGTCTACCTTTTTGCCAGTATTACACTGTTTTGATTACTGTAGCTGTATAATAATTTGGGAGATCAGATAGTCTTAGGCCTTCAATTTTGTTGTTTTTCAGGATTGTTTTGGCTCTTTGGGGGTCTTTTGAATTTCCACATGAATTTTAGAATCAGCTTGTCTATTTCTACAAAAGAGTCTGCTGGGATTTGGTTGGGATTGCATTGAATCTATAGATTAAAGTGGGGGAAGAATTGACCTCTTAACAATATTGAGTCTTTGGCTCATGAACAAGATGTATTCCTCCATTTATTTTGGCCTTTAATTTTTCTCAGCAATATTTTTTATAGTTTTCAGTGTACAGGTCTATCACATTTTTTCAGATTTATCCCCACTTATTTCATATTTTTGGATGCTATTATAAATGGTATTTAAAAATTTTCAATTCCCAGCCATTCACGGCTAGTATATAAAAATACAATTGTAGCAGTGAATTTCCAGTCATTCACTGTTAGTATATAAAGATACAATTGTGGGACTTCCCTGGCGGTCCATTGGTTAAGACTGTGCACTCCCAATGCAGAGAGGACACGGGTTCAATCCCTGGTTGGGGAACTAAGATACCACATGCCTCACGGCACGGCCAAAATTGTATATACATAAACAATTGGTTTCTGTATATAGATATTATATCCTGAAACCTTGCTAAACCTACTTAGTTCTAGTAGCTTTTTTCTAGATTTCATTATACTTTCTACATAGATAATCATGTTCTCTGTGAGTAAAGATTGTTTTACTTTTTCTTTTTTGTTGTTCTCTTTTTAAATTTGTTCCTATCTTCAAGTTTTTTTTAAGGTTTTCTTTTTTTTTTT
>NW_020175412.1:504765-527211 GCF_003031525.2 Neophocaena asiaeorientalis asiaeorientalis | reverse complement strand
AGTAGTATATGTTAATCCCAAACTCCTAATTTATCTCCCCTGCCCCGCTATCCCCTCTGGTAACCATAAGTTTGTTTCCTACGTCTATTTCTGTTTTATAAATAAGTTTGTATGATTTCTTTAGATTCCACAGATAACTGATATCACATGATATTTGTCTTACTCTGATCATCTGTATGTCTTCTCTGGAGAACTGTCTACTTAGATCTTCTGCCTATTTTTTGACTTGATCATTTGTTTTCTTGATATTAAGCTGTATGAGCTGTTTGTATATTTTGGAAATTAATCACTTGTCAGTAGCATAGTTTGCAAATATTTTCTCCTGTTCTGTGGGTTGTCTTTTCATTTTGTTTATGGTTTCCTTTGCTGTGCTACTTCTTCATTTCTAATATGCATACCTCTATTTTCTTTTCTTGCCTTATTGTGGTGGCTGGAACTTCCAGTACTACATTGAATAAGAATGGTGTGTTTGGGGATCCCTGGCTTTTTCCTGATCATAGGGGTAAGCATTCTGTCTTTAACCATTAAGTATGTTAGCTGTAGATTTTTTTGTATTTCCCTTTACCAGTATGAGATACAAAGTTTTTTGTTGTTTTGGTTTTTTTCAGGAATGGATTTTGGATTTTCTCAATTGTTTTTATACATTGATTGAGATAATCACATTGTTTTTCTTTTTCAGTTTGTTTTTATGGTGAATTACGTTGATTGGCTTTCTAATGTCAAATCAAACCTTTAATCATGTGAATAAATCCCAGTTGGTCGTGACTTTCACTGGGCCAAAATAAAAGTGTTGGCAGGGTCACACTCCCTCCAGAGATTCTAGGGGAAACTCCACTTCCTTGCTATTTCGAGCTTCTAAAGGCTGCTTAGATTACTAAGGTCATGTCCCCTTCCCCTATCTTCAAAGAAGCAATGTAGTATCTTCTATATCTCACTAATCCTCCTGCCTTCCACTTATAAGGACTCTTGTGATTACACTGAATGCACTAGCATAATCCAGGATAATCTCCATATCTCAAAATCCTTAAGGACATCTGGGAAGTCCCTTTAACCATGTAAAGTAACACGTTCAAAGGTTCTGGAAATTAGGATTGTACATTTTTTTTTTACTTTTGCATAAGAAATTTAAAAAATTAAGGTGTAGTTGATTTATATTATTATATAATTTTCAGGTGTACAGCATAGTGATTCACAATTTTTAAAGCTTATATTCTATTTATAGTTATTATAAAATATTGGCTATATTCCCTGTGTTGTACTATATATCCTTGTAGCTTATTTATTTTATACATAGTACTTTGTACCTCTTAATCCCCCACCCTTCTTTTGCCCCTCTCCTCTTCCCTCTCCCAGTGGTAACCACTAATTTGTTCTCTATATCTGTGAGTCTGTTTCTTTTTTGTTATATTCACAAGTTTCTTTTTATTATTTTTTAGATTCCACATATAAATGTTATCATACAGTATTTGTCTTTCTCTGTCTGACTTATTTCACTTAGCATAATACCCTCCAAGTCCATCCATGCAAATGGCAAAATTTCTTTTTTTATGGCTGAGCAGTATTCCATTGCATATATATACCACACCTTTATCCTTTCATCTGCTGATGGACACTTAGATTGCTTCCATATCTTGGCAATTGTAAATAATACTGCTATGAACATTGGGGTGCATGTATGATTTTGAATGAATGCTTTCATATATTTTGGGTAAATGCCCAGGAGTAGAATTGCTGGATCATTTGGTAGTTCTATTTTTAGTTTTTTTGAGAAACCTCTATACTGTTTTCCACAGTGGCTGTACCAATTTACATCCCCACCAACAGTGTATGAGGGTTCTCTTTTCTCCACATCCTCACCAACATTTGTTATTTGTGTTCTTTTTGATGATAGCCATCTGACAGATGTGAGGTGATATCTCATTGTATTTTCTTTCAATTTTCATTTTATATCGGAGTATAGTTGACTTACAATGTGGTGTTAGTTTCAGGTGTACAGCAAAGTGATTCAGTTATGCATATACATATATCTATTCTTTTTCAGATTCTTTTCCCATTTATGTTATTACAGAACACTGAGCAGAGATCCCTGTGCTATACAGTAAGTCCTTGTTGGTTATCTCTTTTATATACAGTAGTGTGTATCTGTCAATCCCAAATTCCTAATTGATCCCTTCTCCCCACCTTTCCCCTTTGGTAACCATGAGTTTGTTTCCTAAGTCTGTGAGTCTGTTTCTGTTTTGTAAATAAGTTAATCTGTATAATTTTTTAAGATTCCATATACAAGTGATATCATAATATTTGTCTTTCTCTGTCTGACTTCACTTAGTATGATAATCTCTAGGTCCATCCATGTTGCTGCAAATGGCATTATTTCATTCTTTTTTAATAGCTAAGTAATATTCCACTGTATATATATACCACATCTTCATTATCCATTCGTCTGTCGAGGGACATTTAGGTTGCTTCCATGTTTTGACTATTGTGAATAGTGCTGCAATGAATATTGGGGTGCGTGTATCTTTTCAAATTATGGTTTTCTCTGGGGATATGCCCTGGAGTGGGATTGCTGGATCATATGGTAGCTCTATTTTTAGTTTTTTAAGGAACCTCCATACTGTCCTCCATAGTGGCTGCACCAATTTACATTCCCACCGACAGTGTAGGAGGGTTCCCTTTTCCCCACACCCTCTCCAGCATTTATTGTTTGTAGACTTTTTGATGATGGCCATTTTGACTGGTGTGAGGTGATACCTCATTGTGGTTTTGATTTGCTTTTCTCTAATAATTAGCAATGTTGAGCATCTTTTCATGTGCTTCTTGGCTATCTGTGTGTCTTTTTTTGAGAAATGTCTATTTAGGTTTTCTGCCCATTTTTTGATTGGATTGTTTGCTTGTTTTTTTGATATTAAGCTGTATGAACTGTTTGTATATTTTAAAGATTAATCCCTTGCTGGTTGCATTGTTTTCAAATATTTTCTCCCATTCCATATGTTGTCTTTTTGCTTTGTTTATGGTTTCCTTTGCTGTGCAAAAGCTTTTAAATTTAATTAGGTCTCATTTGTTTATTTTCGTTTTTGTTTCCATTACTCTAGGAGATGATTCCAAAAAAATATTGCTGCAATTTATGTCAAAGAGTGTCCAGCCTATGTTTTTCCTCTAGGAGTTTTATAGTATCTGGTCTTAGACTTAAGTCCTTAATTCATTTTGAGTTTATTTTTGTGTGTGGTGTTCTAATTTCATTCTTTTACATGTAGCTGTCCAGTTTTCCCAGCACCACTTATTGAAGAGGCTGTCTTTTCTCCATTGTATATTTTTGCCTCCTTTGACCTAGATTAGGTGACCATAGGTGTGTGGGTTTATCTTTGGGCTTTCTATCCTGTTCCATTGATCTATATTTCTATTTTTGTGCCAATACCATACTCTTTTGATGACTGTAACTTTGTAGTATAGTCTGAGGTCAGGGAGCAGGATTCCTCCAGATCAAGATTGCTTTGGCTATATGGGATCTTTTGTGTCTCCATACAAATTTTAAGATTTTTTGATCTAGTTCTGTGAAAAATGCCATTGGTAATTTGATAGGGATTGCATTGAATCTGTAGATTGCTTTGGGTAATATAGTCATTTTGACAATATTGATTCTTCCAATCCAAGAACACAATCTTTCCATCTGTTTGTGTCATCTTCGATTTCTTTTATCAGCTTCTTATAGTTTTCAGAGTACAGGTCTTCTGTCTCCTTAGGTAGGTTTATTCCTAGGTATTTTATTCTTTTTGATGCAATGGTAAATGGGATCGTTTCTTTAAGTTCTGTTTCTGATCTTTTGCTGTTATTGTATAGAAATGCAAGAGATTTCTGTGTATTAATTTTGTATCCTGCAACTTTACCAAATTCATTGATGAGCTCTTGTAGTTTTCTGATAGCATCTTTAGGATTTTCTATGTATAGTATCATGTCATCTGCAAGCAGTGACAGTTTTACTTCTTCTTTTCCAATTTGAATTCCTTTTATTTCTTTTTCTTCTCTGATTACCATCACTAGAACTTCCAAAACTATGTTGAATAAAAGTGGTGAGAGTGGACATCCTTGTCTTGTTCCTCATCTTAGTGGAAATGGTTTCAGCTTTTCACTATTGAGAATGATGTTAGCTGTAGTTTTGTCATATATGGCCTTTATTATGTTGAGGTGTGTTCTCTCTATGCCCACTTTCTGCAGAGTTTTTATCATAAATGGGTGTTGAATATTGTCAAAATCTTTTTCTGTATCTATTGAGATGATCATATATGGTTTTTAGTATTTGGTTTTTTAATATGGTGTATCACACTGATTGATTTGCATATATTGAAAAATCCTTGCATCCCTGGGATAAATCCCACTTGATCATGTTGTCTGATCTTTTTAATGTATTGTTGAATTCGGTTTGCTAGTATTCTGATGAGGATTTTTATGTCTATGTTCGTTAGTGATATTGGCCTGTAATTTTCTTTTTCTGTGGTATCTTTGTCTGGTTTTGGTATCAGGGTGATGGCGACCTCATAGAATGAGCTTGGGAGTATTCCTCTGCAGTTTTTTTGGAATAGTTCCAGAAGATAGGTGTTAACTCTTCTCAAAATATTTGATACAATTTGCCTGTGAAGCCATCTGGTCCTGGACTTTTGTTTGTTGGGAGTTTTAAAATCAGTTTCAATTTCAGTACTTGTGATTGGTCTGTTCATATTTTCTACTTCTTCCTGGTTCAGTCTTGGGAGATTGTACCTTTCTAAGAATTTGTCCATTTATTCTAGGTTGTCCATTTTATTGGCATATAGTTGCTTATAGTAGTCTCTTATGATCCTTTGTATTTCTGTGTTGTCTGTTGTAATTTCTCCTTTTTCATTTCTAATTTTGATTTGAGCCCTCCCTCTTTTTTTCTCTTGATGAGTCTGGCTAAAGGTTTATAAATTTTGTTTACCTTTTCAAAGAACCAGCTTTTAATTTCATTGATGTTTCCTATTGTTACAGACATAAACCCTGCTGAATCTGTAACAAGGCCTGCGTTGCTCTAGGGTTTGACATTGCCAATAACTTATCAGCAGTCTGCATCTGTGCAGCAAGGTCAGGGTTCTGGCTTAGTGACTGCATGATGCTTCTCATGTAGGGGACAGACAACATATTTTGCATAAGTTGTGAGTTTTCAGTTATTTGTTGCAACAAGCTCTGCATTCCTGGTGTGTTGAACATACTAGCTCTTACTCCAGGCCCCAAATTTGGCACAGAACTCTGCCCAGCAGTGCCACTGACAGCACTACCACTAGTGCCTCCCAGGCACTTCTGAGTGCCTCCCTCAGAAGCTGATGAATTCTGAGAAGCCTGTGGAGCCCACGTTTTGGGTAATCGATCTCTATATTCTGTACGGGAAGGTTAACTACCTTCACCTGAGGATATATTGTTCACTAAGGAAGCAAATGGATTACCACCAAACTGTTCTTGTGCAGCACTCAGCATTAGTTCCTGAATATCTGGGTACATGCACCATAAAGCATTGTAGTATCCTCTGGGATGCTTCCTAGGTTGGTTAAGGCTCGGTCCTGGTTTCTCATTATTTCCTGCATCATTGCTGGATTCTTGGCAAGTTCCAATGTTTGTCTCATAATATCTGGATTATTCAGCATATAATTAATTTCTGGATTTCTCTGTATCAACTGCTGCATTTGTGGATTGGCCATAATTAACTGCCTCATCAGGTCAGGATTTGAAAGCATGCTCTGGACAGAGGGATTCTCCATGATCTGGACCATTATTTCAGGACTGGACACAAGTGCTGCTGCACCTGGCTTTGTAGTTCAAAGAAGTTGATACTATTCAAACCCAAGCTACTCAGACCTGCAAGTCCTCTAAGGCCACCTAAACCAAAAAGGTTGCTAGCAGCAGAACCAAATGTGGAGTTACTATTAGGAGCCGATGATGTGGTAGCACTGCTTCCACTGGTGTGTTTTTGCTGAGCTGAATGATCCTGAGGTCTGTTTTGTGCTTTGATGACGAGGTGAACAATAAGTCCATCGTGAATTCCATGCTGACTTAAAGTATCTTGATCTTTTAAAACGTTTCCAGCAAACATCAACACAAATTGGTTGGTATGTGATTTGAAACATTTAGAGATTTCTTCCTTGAACTGTGGGGGTGGAGCTATTCTTGGACACTGTGAAGTACTCCTTCTTCTTCAGGGTCTTCAGGGTGACTTTTGTGATGTTGGGTTCTGTGGAGGCAGCGGTGGAAGGGGGGCCGGCACCTTCGGCAGCGGTGGTGCTGTCCTGGGAGCTTGGGGGGCTGAGACTTTCACCATTCTTGGCCATGGGACAGCGGTGCCTCAGGTGTGCAGGAGGGAGTGGGCGAGCCAAGGGGAGCCAGGCAACACCTGAGCTGGCCGGCCGGGGCAGCAAAGAATGTGGGGCACACTGCCTCAGTGACAACTGGGCGCAGGGACGCCCTGGCAGGCTAGGGGGCACAGAGCTCAATGTGGGTTCCAGTGTAGGCCCTCAGCACTTTAAACATGTAATCACCTTTGTATCTGATAAGAAATCGGCTGTTAATTTTTACTGAGAACCCCTTATATATGATGAGTCATTTATCTCCTATTGCTTTCAAGATTTTCTTCTTGTCTTTATCTTTTAGTGATGTGATTATAATGTGTCTTGGTGTGGATCTCTCTGAGTTTAACTCATTGGAGTTCCTTGAGGTTCTTGGATGTATGGATTCATGTATTTGATTAAATTTGTGAAGTTTTAGCTATTTTTAAAAAAACTTATTTATTTAATTTATTTTTGGCTGTGTTGGATCTTCGTTTCTGTGTGGGCTTTCTCTAGTTGCGGCGAGTGGAGGCTACTCTTCATTGCAGTGCGTGGGCTTCTCATTGCAGTGGCTTCTCTTGTTGTGGAGCACAGGGTCTAAGCGCATGGGCTTCAGTAGTTGTAGCATGTGGGCTCAGTAGTTGTGGCTCATGGGCTGTAGAGTGTAGGCTCAGTAGTTGTGGCGCATGGGCTTAGTTGCTCCGCGGCGTGTGGGATCTTCCTGGACCAGGGCTCAAACCTATGTCCTGCATTGGCAGGTGGATTCTTAACCACTGTGCCACCAGGGAAGCCCCTATTATTTTTTCAAATATTCTTTTTCTCCATTTCCCTCCTCTTTTGCTTAAACTTCCATTATGCACATGTCGATATGTTTATTACTGTCCCACAGGTCTCCTAGGTCTGGATCGTTTTTCTTCATTCTTTTTTCTTTCTGCTCTTCAGATTGGATACTCTAATTGATCTTTTTTTGATGATTCTTTTTTGTTCCTGCCAAAATCTACTATTGAATCCCTCTAGTGAATTTTGTATTTCAGTATTTAACGTTACAGCTCCAGAATTTTAATTTTGTTCCTTTGTTTAATTTTTATCTCTTTATTGATATTCTTTATGTATTTAGACATTATTCACATAACTTCCTTAAGCTCTTTGAACATATTTAAGACAGTTGATTTAATATATTTATCTTTATGTCTACCCTCTGGGCTTCCCTAGGAACAGTTTCAACTGATTGCTTTTTTCCTGTATATGAACCATAGTTTCTTGGTTTTTGGCATGCCTCATTTTTTTGTTGTTGTTGAAAACTGGACATTTGCAATAATATAATGTGTATATAAATGAACAAACCAAACCACACAAAAACAAATACATAGATACAGAAAACAGAGTAGTGGTTATCAGAGGGGGTGGTATCAGGGGGGTAGTGCAAAATGGGTAAGGGGGTTCAACTGTATGGTGCTGGATGGAAAATAAAATTTTGGTGGTGAGCATGTAGGCTATACAGAATTAGAAATATAATGTTGTACACATGAAACTTATATAATGTTATAAATCAATGTTACCTCAGTAACATATATGTGTGTGTATATGTATGTATATATAAAATGTGGCAACTCTGGAAGTCAGATTCTTTTCATTTTCCTGTGTTTTGTTGTTTTTTTTTAATTTAGTGTCTTTTCTGAATTAATTTTGTAAAGCCTGTATTCTTTGTCATCTGTGACCACTGAAGTCTCTGCTTGGTGAGCAAAGTGGTTAGCTAATGACCAAAAGAGATTCCTGTTTTTTAAAAAAATAAATTTATTTATTTATTTTTGGCTGAGTTAGGTCTTTGTTGCTGCTCGTGGGCTTTCTCTAGTTGCAGCGAGTGGGGGCTACTCTTCATTGTGGTGCCTCGGCTTCTCATTGTGGTGGCTTCTCTTGTTGTGGAGCATGGGCTCTAGGCATGCGAGCTTCAGTAGTTGTGACTCATGGGCTCTAGAGGGCAGGCTCAGTAGTTGTGGCCCATGGACTTAGTTGCTCTGCGGCATGTGGGATTTTCCTGGATCAGGGCTCGAACCCATGTCCCCTGCATTGGCAGGCAGATTCTTAACCACTGTGCCAGCAGGGAAGCCCCCAACAGAGATTCTTTAAATGTCTGGAAATAGTAACACTTCTTGTCTTTTCTGAGGGGCTCTGTGTCTTTACTGGGGACATGCTTTTATCAGCTCATCAGGCAGTTTACAACTCTGTCTTAACCTTAACTTCCTACTAGTACAGAGCCTCATTAACGGGCAGAGGTGAGAGCCTAAGTCTTTCTCAGGTATTTCCCCAGTGTACACACAACCTTAGTCATAAACACAGACCTGCATATGTATGTGGCACTCTGATTCCCAGGAATACATTGGAGCTTTTCAAGGACTCTGTGGATATCTCATTTCCCAGCTTTTCATATAAAAATTTAAATTTTCTTTTCAATATTAAAAAAATCTTTCTGGGCATTGGGATTTTGATAGGAATTCCATTCACCCTGTGTATTAATTGGAGATAATTGACATTTTTACTATAATAGGCTTTCTAAAGCTTAAAAATGGTATGTCCCCACATAATTAAGTCTTTGATTTCTTTCTTCAGTGTTTTGTAGTTTTCAGCATACAAGTATTGTGTGTGTTTTGTTAGGTTAACATCTATTTAATTTTTTGAACAATTGTAATAGGGATTATGTTTTTAATTTTAGGTTCCACATGTTCATTGCTAGCATATAGAAACATGTTTGATTTCTGTATGTTTTTCTTGTATACTGTTACCTTGCTGAACTCACTTATTTGTACTAGGTTTTGTATATGTGAATATCTTGGGATTTTCTATGTAGATTACTTTGCCTTCTGCAAATTTAGACAGTTTTATTTCTATATTTTCAGTATATATGATTTTTATTTGTTTTCTTGCCCATTGTACTGGTGAGAACTTCCAGTATAATGTTGAAGTGGTGAAAGTGGAATTCTTGCTTTATTCCATATCTTAGGGGAAAACATTGTCTTTCACCATTTTGTGTAACATTATAGTTTCTTTTTTACATTCTCTATGTCAAATTAAGAAAATTTCTGTCTATCACTATTATTCTGAGCATTATTTTTTATCATGAATGGATGTTGAATTTTTATCAAAAGCTTTTCCGTATCAATTGATATGATTATTTGATGTTTCTTGTTTAGTCTGTTGATGTGATGGATTACACTGGTTGATTACAAATGTGGAAACAGCCATGTTAGCACTGCGTTAGCTTTATTCTTCAAATTTTGATATGATTTATTTTATTATTTTTTTTTGCGATACGCGGGCCTCTCACTGTTGTGGCCTCTTCCGTTGTGAAGCACAGGCTCCGGACGCGCAGGCTCAGCGGCCATGGCTCACAGGCCCAGCCGCTCCGCGGCATGTGGGATCTTCCTGGACCGGGGCATGTACCCGCGTCCCCTGCATTGGCAGGCGGACTCTCAACCACTGCACCACCAGGGAAGCCCGATATGATTTATTTTCATTTCCATCCAATTCAATGTATTAAAATTTTTTTTAAATTATTGAGATACCATATCTTCTTTATCCATTTGTCCATTGATGGACACCTAGGTTGCTTTACTATCTTGGCTATTGTAAATAATGCTGCAATAAACATGAAGTGCACATAACTTTTTGAATTAGTATTTTTGTTTTTTTTGGGTAAATACCCTGAAGTGGAATTGCTGAATTATATGACAGTTCTATTTTTAAATTTCAAGGAACTTCCATACTGTTTTCCACACTGGCTGCACCAATTTGTATTTCTACCAACAGTGCTGGAGTGTTCACTTTTCTCCACATCTTCACCAACACTTGTATTTTGTTGTCATTTTGGTAATAGCCATTTTGACATGTGTGAGGTGGTATCTCATTGTGATTTTGATTTGCATTTCTCTGATGATTAGTGATGTTGAGCATCTTCTCATGTGTCTGTTGGCCATATGTATGTCTTCTTTGGAAAAATATCAATTTAGGTCCTATGCCCATTTTTTAATGTGGTTTTATCTTTAAGTACAAAGACTTTTCCAATCATGTCACTTAGAGTTCATTTTATTCACTGCTGTGTTTGGCCGCCAGTCTCTTGTTTCTCTCCTCAGCAATGGTAAGGCGGATACCCTTTCTATGAGGAAGAGAGATCCATGGCTTGTTGCCTTTGCCAATGACGAAAATGTTGGAGAGCCGGGTGGCAAAGCTGTTGCCACTGGCATCTTTCACACGAACTACATCAAAAGAACCAGGATGTCTCACCCGGTTAGTGATTACACCAATTCTTCCCAGGTTAGCACCTCCAGTCACCATGCACAGGTTACCAGTGTCAAATTTGATGAAATCAGTAATCTTGACAGTCTCCAAATCAATTTGAATGGTGTCATTCACCTTGATGAGGGACTCAGGGTAGTGAATGGTGGGAGCATCATGGGTCACCCGATGAGGGATTCCTTTTGTCCCCACAAAGATCTTTCTCACTTTACACAGCTTATACTTGGCCTCCTCAAGTGTAATACAATGAACAGCAAAGCGACTCTTGGTGCCATAGATCAGATGAAAATTCTCTCCAGTCTTGTCAATGCTGATGACATCCATAAAACCAGCAGTAGGTTATATCAGTGCGGACCTTGCCATCAATCCAAATGAAACGCTGCATGTGTTTCATCTCCTGTTAGGGCATACTTAAGTCTGTTCCTTAGGAAGGTGATTAGGGGGCGACATTCCCTTAGGTTGTGGGCACTGGTAGATAGACGAGGAGCAAACACACCAGTCAGTTTATCCAGCATTCAATGCTTTGGAGCTGCTACATACTTCAGGTTCTTCTTGGGACCATGAGCCATGGCTGCACTAGGCACACAAAGAGCCTTATGCCCATTTTTTAAAAATTAATTTATTTTTGCTGTGTTGGGTCTTAGTTTCTGTGCGAGGGCTTTCTCTAGTTGTGGCAAGCGGAGGCCACTCTTCATCGTGGTGTGCGGGCCTCTCACTATCGCGGCCACTCTTGTTGCGGAGCACAGGCTCCAGACGCACAGGCTCAGTAGTTGTGGCTCACGGGCCTAGTTGTTCCATGGCATGTGGGATCCTCCCAGACCAGGGCTCAAACCCGTGTCCCCTGCATTAGCAGGCAGATTCTCAACCACTGCGCCACCAGGGAAGCCCCCTATGCCCATTTTTTACTTGGGTTGTTTGTTTTTTTGATGTTGAGTTGTATGAGTTCTTTTCATATTTTGCATATTAACCTCTTGTTGGATATATCATTTGCAAAATCTCTCATTTCCTTTTCATTTTGTTGATAGTTTCCTTCACCGTGCAAAAGCTTTTTATTTTGATGTAGTCCCATATTGTTTCCCTTGCCTGAGGAGACCTATCCAAAAACATGTTGCTAAGATTAATGTCAGAGAATGTATTGCCTGTGATTCTTCTATGAATTTTATGGTTTCAGGGGTTACATTTAAGTCTTTAATCCATTTTGAGTTTACTTTTATACATGGTATGAAAAAGTAGTCCAGTTTGATTTTTTTTTTGGCATATGGCTGTATAGTTTTTCCAACATCATTTATTGAAGAAGCTGTCTTTCTCATATTGCATATTTGTGCCTCCTTTGTCATAGATTAATTAACCATATAAATGTGGGTTTATTTCTGGGCTCCCTATTCTGTTCCATTGATATATGTGTCTGTTTTTGTGCCAGTACCATACTGTTTTGATTAGTGTAGCTTTTTAGTATAGTTTGAAATCAGGGAGCATGATACCTCCAGCATTTTCTTCTTTCTCAGACTGTTTTGGCTACTTGGGTTTTAGTTTGTGTGTGATGCCATACAAACTGTAGGATCCTTTGTTCCAGTTCAGTGAAATATTTCATTGGTACTTTGATAAGGATTGCATCAAATCTGTAGATCATCTTGGGTAGTATGGTCATTTTAACAATATTAATTCTTCCCCCCCGCCAACCCCCAGGCTCTGCCACTTTATTTATTTATAACAGAAAGTTTTTTTAATGGATTATTTATTTTGTAGTCACAAAACTAAAACTGTTTAATGAATTATCTTATTTAATCCTTTCTTCACCTCTGAAAGTTAGGTGTATTATCTTTTTTTTTTTTTTAACATCTTTATTGGAGTATAATTGCTTTACAATGGTGTGTTAGTTTCTGTTTTATAACAAAGTGAATCAGTTATACATATACATATATCCCCATATCTCTTCCCTCTTGCATCTCCCTCCCTCCCACCCTCCCTATACCCCCCCTCTAGGTGGTCACAAAGCACCAAGCTGATCTCCCTGTGCTATGCGGCTGCTTCCCACTAGCTATCTATTTTACGTTTGGTAGTGTATATATGTCCATGCCACTCTCTCGCTTTGTCCCAGCTTACCCTACCCCCTCCCCATATCCTCAAGTCCATTCTCTAGTAGGTCTGCATCTTTATTCCCATCTTGCCCCTAGGTTCTTCATGACCTTTGTTTCTTTTGGATTCAATATATATGTGTTAGCATATGGTATTTGTCTTTCTCTTTCTGACTTACTTCACTCTGTATGACAGACTCTAGGTCCATCCACCTCACTACAAATAACTCAATTTCGTTTCTTTTTATGGCTGAGTAATATTCCATTGTATATATGTGCCACATCTTCTTTATCCATTCATCTGATGATGGACACTTAGGTTGCTTCCATGTCCTGGCTATTGTAAATAGAGCTGCAATGAACATTTTGGTACATGACTCTTTTTGAATTATGGTTTTCTCAGGGTATATGCCCAGTAGTGGGATTGCTGGGTCGTATGGTAGTTCTATTTGTAGTTTTTTAAGGAACCTCCATACTGTTCTCCATAGTGGCTGTATCAATTTACATTCCCACCAACAGTGCAAGAGGGTTCCCTTTTCTCCACACCCTCTCCAGCATTTATTGTTTCTAGATTTTTTGATGATGGCCATTCTGACTGGTGTGAGATGATATCTCATTGTAGTTTTGATTTGCATTTCTCTAATGATTAATGGTGTTGAGCATTCTTTCATGTGTTTGTTGGAAATCTGTATATCTTCTTTAGAGAAATGTCTATTTAGGTCTTCTGCCCATTTTTGGATTGGGTTGTTTGTTTTTTTTTTGATACTGAGCTGCTTGAGCTGCATGAGCTCCTTGTAAATTTTGGAGCTTAATCCTTTTTCAGTTGCTTCATTTGCAAATCTTTTCTCCCATTCTGAGGGTTGTCTTTTCGTCTTGTTTGTGGTTTCCTTTGCTGTGCAAAAGCTTTGAAGTTTCATTAGGTCCCATTTGTTTATTTTTGTTTTTATTTCCATTTCTCTAGGAGGTGGGTCAAAAAGGATCTTGCTGTGATTTATGTCATAGAGTGTTCTGCCTAACAATATTAATTCTTCCAATCCATGAACATGGTATATCTTTCCATCCGTTTGTGTCATCTTCAATTTCTTTCATCAATACCCATTCATTTTCCAAGTATGAGTCTTTTACTTTCTTGGTTAGGTTTATTCCTAGGTATTTAATTCTTTTTGATTCAGTTGTAAATAGGCTTGTTTTTTTAATTTCTCTTTCTGATAATTCATTATTATTGTATAGAAAGGCAACTGACTTCTGTGTATTAATTGTGTATCCTGCAACATTACTGAATTCATTTATTATTTCTAATAACTTTTAGGTGTTTTTTTTTTTTTTTGGGTATAGTTGCTTTACAATGTTGTGTTAGTTTCTGCTGTACAATGAAGTGAATCAGCTATATGTATACATATATCTCCTTTTTGGGGATTTCTTTCTCATTTAGGTCACCACAGAGCACTGAGTAGAGTTCCCTGTGCTATACAGCAGGTTCTTATTAGTTATCTATTTTATACATATTAGTGTATATGTGTCAATCCCAATCTCCCAGTTCATCCCACCCCTTTTAGGTGGTGTCTTTAGGATTTTCCATATGTAGTATCATTTCATCTGCAAACAGTGACAATTCTACTTATTCATTTTCAATATTGATTCCATTTATTTATTTTCCTTGTCTGACTGCTGTGGTTAGGACTTCCAATATTATGTTGAATAAAAGTGAAGAGAGTGGGCATCTTTGTCTTGTTTCTGACCTTAGAGGAAATGCTTTCAGTTTTTCACCACTGAGCATGAAGTTAGCCATGGGCTTGTCTTCTATGGTCTTTATTATGTTGTGATATATTCCCTCTATATTCACCTTGTTGAGAGAGAGGTTTTATCATAAATGTGTGTTGAAATTTGTCAAATGTCTTTTGAGATGATCATATGATTTTTGTCACTCATTTTGTTACTGTGGTATGGCATACTGTTTGATTTGTGGATGTTGAACCATTATTGATCTCTGGAAAAATTCCACTTGATTATGGTTGCAATTCTTTTATTGTGTTGCTGAATTTTGTTTGCAAATATTTTGTTGAGGATTTTTGATTCTATGTCCCTCAGGAATGTTGGACTGTAATTTTCTTTTCTTGGTGTCCTTGTCTAATTTTGAGATTAAGGTAATGTTGGTCTCAAACAATGCATTTAGATGTGTTGCCCCCTCCATTTCCTATATTTTAGAAGAGTTTGAGAAGTATTGGTATTTATTATTTAAATGTTTGGTAGAATTCACCATTGAAGCCATCTAATCCAGGGCTTTTAATGTTTTGGGAGTGGTTGGTCTATTTATATTTTCTGTTTCTTCCTAAATGAGTCTTGGTAGGTTGTATGTTTCTAGGAATTTATCAGTTTCCTATAGGTTGTCCAATTTGTTGGTATATAATTCTTCATAGTAGTCTCTTATTATCCTTTGTATTTCTGTGGTATCAATTGTAACATCTTCTCTATAATTTCTGATTTTATTTGAGACTTGCTCTTTTTTTCTTGGTGAATGCAGCTAACATTTTGTCAATTTTATTTATCTTTTCAAGGAATGAGCTCTTAATTTTATTGATTTTTTTTGATTATCCTTTTAGTCTCTATTTCATTTATTTCCACTCTGATCTTTATTATTTCCTTCCTTCTACTGACCTTGGGCTTCATTTGTTCTTCTTTTTTCTAGTTCCTTGAGGTATAAAGTTAGGTTGTTTATTTGAGCTTTTTATTATTTTATGATGTAGGCATTTATCTCTATGAATTTCCCTCTTGCAACTCCTTTTGCTGTAGCCCATATGTTTTGGTATGTTGTATTTCCATTTTCATTGACTCAAGGCATTTTTTATTTCTCTATTGAATTTTTCTTTTATTCATTGGTTTTTCAGTAACATGTTTAATCTCCACTTATTTGTGAATTTTCCACTTTTCTTCTTCTAATTGATTTCTATAGTCCAAAAAGATGCTTGATATGATTTCAATTTTCTTAAATTTATTTTTTTAAGTTATTTTATTTATTTTTTTGGGCTACGTGGGGTCTTCATTGCTGCGTATGGGCTTTCTCTAGTTGTGGCGAGAGGGGGCTACTCTTTGTTTCGGTGCGCAGGCTTCTCACTGCAGTGGCTTCTCTTGTTGCAGAGCATGGGCTCTAGGCACGTGGGCTCAGTAGTTGTGGCACGCGGGCTCTAGAGCATGCAGGCTTCAGTAGTTGTGATGCGCAGGCTCAGCAGTTGTGGCACATGGGCTTAGGTTCTCCGCAGCATGTGGGATCTTCCTGGACCAGGGATCAAACCCATGCCCCTGCATTGGCAGGTGGATTCTTAACCACTATGCCACCAGGGAAGTCCCTTAAATTTATTAAGACTGGTTTTGTGCACTAACATATGGTGTATCCTGGAGTGCCGCTCCGCGGCATGTGGGACCTTCCCAGACCGGGGCACGAACCCGTGTCCCCTGCATCGGCAGGCGGACTCTCAACCACTGCACCACCAGGGAAGCCCCTCCATGTGTTCTTGAGAAGAATGTGTATTCTGTTTCTTTTGGATGGAATGTTGTGTATATTTTGTTAAATTCATCTTGTCATTTAAGGTCAATGTTTCCTTGTTGATTTTCTGTCTGGATGATATATCCATTGATAAAAGTGGGGTATTAAAGCCCTCTACAATTATGTATTGCTTTTTATTCTCCCTTTAGGTCTATTAATATTTCTTTGTATATAGGTGCTCCTATGTTGGGTGCATAAATATCTAAAATTATTATAGGCATACCTTGGAAATACTGTGAGCTTGGTTCCAGATCACTTCAATAAAGTGAATATTGCAATAAAGTGAGTCACATGAATTTTTTGGTTTTCCAGTGCATATAAATGTCATGTTTACACTACACTGTAGTCTACTGTGTGCAACAGCATTATATCTTTGAAAAAGTACTAAAAAATGCTGACCATCATCAGACAATGCAGGGTTGTCACGAAACTTTGATTTGTAAAAAATGCAATGTCTGTAAAGCACAATAAACAAAGGGCAATAAAATGAGGTATGCCTGTGTATCCTCCTGTTGGATTGACTCCTTTTTCATTATCTAATGACCTAATTTGTATATTATTGCAGTCTTTGTCTTAAAGTCTATTTTCTCTGATATAAGTATAGCTACTCCAGCTTTCTTTTGGTTTCCATTTACATGGAAGATCTTTTTACATCCTTTAACTTTCAATCTGTGTGTGTCCTTACATCTGAAGTAAGTCTCTTGTAGGCAGCATATAGATGGGTCTTGTTTTTTAATCCATTTAGCCACTTCATGTCTTTTGGTTGGATAATTTAGTCCATTTACATTTAAGTTAATTTTTGAGAGGTATATACTTTGCCGTTTTGTTCATTGTTTTCTGGTTGGTTTTTTTGCAGTTCTTCTCTGTTCTTTTCTATTTCTCTTGTTCTCTTCCTTTGTGGTTTGATGATTTTCTTTAGTGTTATATTTGGATTCCTTTCTCTTTTTGTGTGTATCTATTATAAATTTTTTGTTTTTGGTTACCATGAGGTTCATATCTAACAATCTGTATATAAAGCAGATTATTTCAAGTTGATAGTTGCTTAAATTCAAATGCATTCTAAAAGCACTATATTTTAACTTACTCCCCCTTTTAATATTTTTGACAGACTATTTTACATATTTTTATTTTGTGTATCCCTCAACTACTTATTGTACTTTTAGTTGATATTACTACTTTTGTTTTTTACCTTTCATGCTAGCTTTATAAGTGGCTTTGTTATATATTGGTTTTTACCAAGAAGATTTTTTCTTTTGCATATTTTCTTATTTCTATTTATGGACTCTTCCATTCTGCTTAAAGAAGTCCCTTTATCATTTCTTGTAAGGCTGGTTTAGTGGTGATGAATTCGTTTAGTTTTTGCCTGTCTGGCAAACTATTTCTCCTTCAATTCTGAATGATAACCTTGCTGAATAGAGTAGTCTTGGTGTAAGTTTTGTCCTTTCAGCACTTTGAATGTATCATGCCACTTCTTCCTGGCCTGCAAAGTTTCTGCTGAAAAATTCACTGATAATCTTAAGGGGATTCACTTATATGTAACTAGTTGTTTTACACTTGTTGCTTTAAAAATTCTCTTTATTTTTAACTTTTGGCATTTTAATTGTAATGTGTCTTGGTGTGGATCTCTTTGGGTTCATTTTGTTTAGGACTCTCCATACTTGGATGTCTGTTTCTTTCCCCAGGTTAGGGAAGTTTTCAGCCATTATTTCTACAAAGAAGTTTTCTGCCCCTTTCTTTCTTTTCCTTCTGGAGGTCCCTATAATGCAAATGTTAGTATGCCTGAGGTTGCCCAGAGTTCCCTTAAACTATCCTCATTCCACAGAATTCTGTTTTCTTTTTGCTGTTCTGCTTGGATGATTTCCACTACCCTGTCTTCCAGATCATTGGTCTGTTCTTCTGTATTATCTAACCTTCCATTGATTCCCTCTAGTGTACTTTTCATTTCAGTTATGTGTTTTTCACCTCTGATTGGTTCTTTTTTATATTTTATAAATTTTTTTGAAGTTCTCACTGTGTTCATCCATTCTTCTCCAAGTTCAATGAGAATCTTTATGACCATCACTTTGAATTTTTTCTTTTTTTGCGGTAAGTGGGCTTCTCACTGCCGTGGCCCCTCCCGCCACAGAGCACAGGCCCCTTTTTTTTTTTTGTGGTACGCAGGGCTCTCACTGCTGTGGCCTCTCCCGTTGCGGAGCACAGGCTCCAGACGCGCAGGCCCAACGGCCACGGCTCATGGGCCCAGCCGCTCCGCGGCATGTGGGACCTTCCCAGACCGGGGCACGAACCCGTGTCCCCTGCATCGGCAGGCGGACTCTCAACCACTGCACCACCAGGGAAGCCCCTCCATGTGTTCTTGAGAAGAATGTGTATTCTGTTTCTTTTGGATGGAATGTTGTGTATATTTTGTTAAATTCATCTTGTCATTTAAGGTCAATGTTTCCTTGTTGATTTTCTGTCTGGATGATATATCCATTGATAAAAGTGGGGTATTAAAGCCCTCTACAATTATGTATTGCTTTTTATTCTCCCTTTAGGTCTATTAATATTTCTTTGTATATAGGTGCTCCTATGTTGGGTGCATAAATATCTAAAATTATTATAGGCATACCTTGGAAATACTGTGAGCTTGGTTCCAGATCACTTCAATAAAGTGAATATTGCAATAAAGTGAGTCACATGAATTTTTTGGTTTTCCAGTGCATATAAATGTCATGTTTACACTACACTGTAGTCTACTGTGTGCAACAGCATTATATCTTTGAAAAAGTACTAAAAAATGCTGACCATCATCAGACAATGCAGGGTTGTCACGAAACTTTGATTTGTAAAAAATGCAATGTCTGTAAAGCACAATAAACAAAGGGCAATAAAATGAGGTATGCCTGTGTATCCTCCTGTTGGATTGACTCCTTTTTCATTATCTAATGACCTAATTTGTATATTATTGCAGTCTTTGTCTTAAAGTCTATTTTCTCTGATATAAGTATAGCTACTCCAGCTTTCTTTTGGTTTCCATTTACATGGAAGATCTTTTTACATCCTTTAACTTTCAATCTGTGTGTGTCCTTACATCTGAAGTAAGTCTCTTGTAGGCAGCATATAGATGGGTCTTGTTTTTTAATCCATTTAGCCACTTCATGTCTTTTGGTTGGATAATTTAGTCCATTTACATTTAAGTTAATTTTTGAGAGGTATATACTTTGCCGTTTTGTTCATTGTTTTCTGGTTGGTTTTTTTGCAGTTCTTCTCTGTTCTTTTCTATTTCTCTTGTTCTCTTCCTTTGTGGTTTGATGATTTTCTTTAGTGTTATATTTGGATTCCTTTCTCTTTTTGTGTGTATCTATTATAAATTTTTTGTTTTTGGTTACCATGAGGTTCATATCTAACAATCTGTATATAAAGCAGATTATTTCAAGTTGATAGTTGCTTAAATTCAAATGCATTCTAAAAGCACTATATTTTAACTTACTCCCCCTTTTAATATTTTTGACAGACTATTTTACATATTTTTATTTTGTGTATCCCTCAACTACTTATTGTACTTTTAGTTGATATTACTACTTTTGTTTTTTACCTTTCATGCTAGCTTTATAAGTGGCTTTGTTATATATTGGTTTTTACCAAGAAGATTTTTTCTTTTGCATATTTTCTTATTTCTATTTATGGACTCTTCCATTCTGCTTAAAGAAGTCCCTTTATCATTTCTTGTAAGGCTGGTTTAGTGGTGATGAATTCGTTTAGTTTTTGCCTGTCTGGCAAACTATTTCTCCTTCAATTCTGAATGATAACCTTGCTGAATAGAGTAGTCTTGGTGTAAGTTTTGTCCTTTCAGCACTTTGAATGTATCATGCCACTTCTTCCTGGCCTGCAAAGTTTCTGCTGAAAAATTCACTGATAATCTTAAGGGGATTCACTTATATGTAACTAGTTGTTTTACACTTGTTGCTTTAAAAATTCTCTTTATTTTTAACTTTTGGCATTTTAATTGTAATGTGTCTTGGTGTGGATCTCTTTGGGTTCATTTTGTTTAGGACTCTCCATACTTGGATGTCTGTTTCTTTCCCCAGGTTAGGGAAGTTTTCAGCCATTATTTCTACAAAGAAGTTTTCTGCCCCTTTCTTTCTTTTCCTTCTGGAGGTCCCTATAATGCAAATGTTAGTATGCCTGAGGTTGCCCAGAGTTCCCTTAAACTATCCTCATTCCACAGAATTCTGTTTTCTTTTTGCTGTTCTGCTTGGATGATTTCCACTACCCTGTCTTCCAGATCATTGGTCTGTTCTTCTGTATTATCTAACCTTCCATTGATTCCCTCTAGTGTACTTTTCATTTCAGTTATGTGTTTTTCACCTCTGATTGGTTCTTTTTTATATTTTATAAATTTTTTTGAAGTTCTCACTGTGTTCATCCATTCTTCTCCAAGTTCAATGAGAATCTTTATGACCATCACTTTGAATTTTTTCTTTTTTTGCGGTAAGTGGGCTTCTCACTGCCGTGGCCCCTCCCGCCACAGAGCACAGGCCCCGGATGCGTAGGCCCAGCGGCCATGGCCCACAGGCCCAGCTGCTCCTCGGCATGCGGGACCCCCCCAGACCGGGGCATGAACCCGTGTCCCCCGCATCAGCAGGTGGACACCCAACCACTGCGCCACCAGGGAAGCCCTGAATTCTTTTTTTTAAGGGGCCACCACTTCTTTATTATTATTATTATTTATTTATTTTTGGCTGCATTGGGTCTTCATTGCTGTGCACAGGCTTTCTCTAGTTGCCACGAGCAGGGGTTACTCTTCTTTGTGGTGCATGGGTTTCTCATTGTGGTGGCTTCTCTTGTTGCAGAACATAGATTCTAGGTGTGCAGGCTTCAGTAGTTGTGGTGCATGGGCTCTAGAATGCAGGCTCAGTAGTTGTGGCTCACGGTCTTAGTTACTCCACAGCATGTGGGATCTTCCTGGACCAGCGTTCAAACCCATGTCCCCTGCATTGGCAGGTGTATTCTCAACCACTGTGCCACCAGGGAAGCCCATTTTTATTCTTTATAAATTATATTACTTATTCCCATATCATTAAGATCTATTTCTGAGGGTTTTGTCTCATTCTTTCATTTTGAACATATTTTTCTGTTTCCTCACTTTGCTTTGATTTCTATGTTTATTTCCATGTATTAGGCAATATTGCTACCTCTCTCATTCTTGAAGGAGTGACCTTGTGTAGGTGATGATCCTTCTCATTCAACCTCGTCCTAGCTCTTCGTTGTCTCACAAATCTTTGCAGTTGTCTATACCACCTGATTTATTCTTGATATGCCCCTGATGTTGAGGATGTACTGAGACCTCTCAGTGTTCCAAGGGGAGGAATCTCATTTAACACCAGTGTCAGTCTGACTGGAAGCCAGACCCTCAGGCAGTACTTTTAAAGTACACAGATATATACATTCCAGTGGAGCCATAATTGTATTCTCTGCTGGCTTCCAGATGAGGAGATCTGGAGGTGTCCTCTGGGTAACAGCTACAAACATTGGGGCTCCTGACTAGTGTATAAGTTGCACTCTGGGGAGCCTTGTTGAGCATTAGTGAGGCCAAGAGGGTGGGCAAGGATGGTGTCTCCCTGCTTATGTACCGCGGGAGCACCTCCTTAACCTCTAGATGTGTGGGAAACCTGAAGCCTCTACTTCAGGGTGAAGTTCCAGGCTAAGTAAATAGGCCTTTTTCACAGGAAGACTGAGATTGTGTTTCAGTCTGCTGTCTGTGCAGTACCCTGGTGTTGGTGGCCTGCTGAGAACTGTCTTTCTGATTGTTACAGTCCCGTGGAGCTCTGGAATGCCAGCCCTCTTGGTCAACAGGGCCAGGCAATCAAGTGCTATCCCTTTTGTGAATTGTACATGCCCAACAACTTTGGCTAGGAAGCTGGAGAGTGTATGGTGCAGGGCTTGTTCCCTTTTTTCATAAAGGCAGTGGGAAAACGACTGCATACAGTTGCAGGCTTCAGCAACACAGCAGTAGAGTGCCTTGTCTGAGTGCATGTCAGCTTTAGGCCAGGTGTAGGAGAATGCTGCAACTGCTCATATTTGCAAGACCCAGCCTGGTTACAGGGAAGTGTTGAGTTGGCTTTAGGCTGGGAGAGGAATAATACTGCAACTTGTCATACTCACCTTCTCCTGCCAGGGAACGGGGTGTGTGTGTGTGTGTGTGTGTGTGTGTGTGTGTGTGTGTGTGTGTGTGCTG
>NW_020175412.1:494278-504272 GCF_003031525.2 Neophocaena asiaeorientalis asiaeorientalis | reverse complement strand
CCTTCTTTGTGTGTGTGTGTGTGTGTGTGTGTGTGTGTGTGTGCTGCAACCACAGACATTCCCTAGTTTCAGCAAAGTGGTGGGATAGTGCTGTGACTGCTCGCCCCCACATCTCAAGTCAATTCTCACATTCTTTTCAGGTGGAATGATCCTTATATAGCTGTATATTTATTGTATCCTTGGGAGGAGGTAAGTTCAGGCTCTTTTTATGCTGCCATTTTGAATCTTAACTTTTATTTTTAAGATTGGCTTAACAGATGCAAAAATTCTCAATAAAATACTAGCAAATCAAATCCGGCAATGTATAAAAAGAATTATATACTGCAACCATGTGTAAATTATTCCAGGTATGCAAGGCTGGTTCAACGTTTGAAAATTGATAAATGAAATCCATCACATCAACAAACTAAAAAAGAAAATCACATGTTCATATCAATAGATGCAGAAAACACATTTGACAAAATCCAGCACTCATTCCTGATAAACTCTCAGTAAATTAGGAACAGAGGGGAACTTTATCAACTTGATAAGGGCTATCTAGGAAAAAATCTATCGCTAACATCCTACTTAATGGTGAGAAACTTGAAGCTTTCCCACTATGATCAGGTACAGGGAAAAGATTTCCTCTCTCACCATTCCATTTCTGAAAGTCTTTGCTAATGCAATAAGACAAGAAAAGGAAACAAAATGTATACAGATTGGGAAGGAAGAAATAAAATTGTTTTCAGATAACATGATAGTCTTTGTAGATAATTGAAAGAATCAACAAAAAACTCTTGGGACTAATAATTGATTATAGTAAGGTTGCAGAATAAGATTTTAATGTACAAAAATCAATTTCTTTTCTACATATCAGCAACAAATAAGTTGAATTTGAAATTAGAAATGTAATATCATTTACATTAGCTTCCCCAAAATTAAATATTTAGATATAAATCTAACAAAACATGTACAAGATCTATATGAGAAAAATTATAAAATGCTGATTAATGAAATCAAAAGAGAACTAAATAAATGATGAGAGAGTCCATGTTCATGGGTAGGAATATTTAATATTGTCAAGATGTCAGTGCTTCTGAAATTGATCTATAGATTCAATGCAATCCCAATCAAAATCCCAGCACTTTTTTTTTTCCCCAGTACACGGGCCTCTCACTGCTGTGGCCTCTCCCATTGTGGAGCACAGGCTCTGGACGTGCAGGCCCAGCGGCCATGGCTCATGGGCCCAGCCACTCTGCGGCATGTGGGATCCTCCCGGACTGGGGCACGAACCCGTGTCCCCTGCATCGGCAGGCGGACTCTCAACCACTGCGCCACCAGGGAAGCCCCCAGCACGTTTTTTTATGGATATTGACAAACTGATTCAAAAGTTTATAGGGAATTCCCTGGTGGCCCAGTGGTTAGGAGTTGGGGTTCAAATATTGGTTGGGGAACTAAGATCCTGCAAGCCACTGGCCAAAGAAAAAAAAAGTTTATATGGAGAGTTAAAAGACCCAGGATAGCCAACACATATTGAAGGAGAGAACAAAATTATAGGATTGACATCATCTGACTCCAAGAACTACAATAAAGCTACAGTCATCAAGAGTGAGATATTAGGGAAAGAACTGACAAATAGATCAGTAATAGATCAGTGGAACAGAATAGAGAGCCCAGAAATAGACCTGCATAAATATAGTCAACTGATCTTTGACAAAGGAGCAAATACAATAAAATAGAGCAAAGAGAGTCTCTTCAATAAATGGCACTGGAAAAACTGGATATCCACATGCATAAAAATGAATCTAGACACAGACCTTACACAGTTCAAAAAAAATCAACTCAACATGGATCATAGACCGAATTGTATAATGTAAACCTATAAAACTCTTAGAACATAACATAGTAGAAAACCTAGATGACCTTGGTATGGTGATGACTTTTTAGATAAAACACTAAAGGAATGATCTATGAAAGAAGTAATAAACAAGACTTTATTAAAATTAAAATCTTCTGTTCTGCGAAAGATGCCAAGAAAAATAGGAGGCAAGCCACAGACAGAGAAAATATTTACAAAAACACCACTGATAAAGGACTGTTATCCTAAATATACCAATAATTCTTAAAACTCGCCTATAAGAAAACATACAACCTGATTAGAAATGGGTCCCAAACCTTAACAGATACTTTACCAAAGAAGATACACAGATAGTGAATAAACATGTGAAATGATGCTTTACATTCTATGTCATCAGGAAAATGCAAATTAAAACAACAGTGAGATACCACTTCCCACCTATTAGGATGACCAAAATCTGGAACACTGATAACACCAAATCCTGGTGAAGATGTGGAACAGTAACTCTCATTCATTGCTAGTGGAAATGCAAAACTATACAGCCACTTTGGAAGACAGATTGGCAGTTTCTTACAAAACTAAACATACTCTTACCATATAATCCAGCAATCACATTCCTTGGATTTTACCCAAAAGGAGTTGAAAATTTTGTCCACACAAAAACCTGGACATGGATGTTTATAGCAGCTTTATTCATAATTATCCAAACTTGGAAGCAACCAAGATGTCCTTTGGTAAGCGAATGGATAAATAAACTGTGGTACATTCAGACAGTGGGAAATTATTCAATGATAAAAAGAAATGAGCTATCAGGGGGGACCTTGAAGATGGCGGAAGAGTAAGACGCGGAGATCGCCTTCCTCCCCACGGATACACCAGAAATACATCCACACGTGGAACAACTCCTACAGAACTCCTACTGAAGGCTGGCAGAAGACCTCAGACCTCCCAAAAGGCAAGAAACTCCCCACGTACCTGGGTAGGGCAAAAGAAAAAAAGAAAAAACAGAGACAAAAGAATAAGGACGGCACCTGCACCAGTGGGAGGGAGCTGTGAAGGAGGAAAAGTTTCCACACACTAGGAAGCCCCTCCGCGGGCGGAGACTGCGGGAGGCGGAGGGGGGAGTTTCGGGACCGCGGAGTAGTGCACAGCGACGGGTTAGACAAGATCCAGCCTCATCCACCACAGCACAGGCACTAGTCTCCTCCACCAGGAAGCCTACACAACCCACTGAAACAACCTTAGCCACTGGAGACAGACATTAAAAACAGCAGGAACGACGACCCTGCCACCTGCATAAAGGAGACCCCAAACACAGTAAGATAAGCAAAATGAGAAGACAGGAAAAAACATAGTAGATAAAAGAGCAAGGTTGTCAATGTAGATTCATCAATTATAACAACTGTACAATTCGGGTGAGTGATGTTGAAAGTGGGGGAAGCTATGCACGTGTGGGGACAGGAGGTGAATGCGAAATCTTTGTACCTTCCTCTCAATTTTGCTGTGAACCTAAAACTGCTGTAAAATAATAAAGTACAATATTTAAAGACTTACCTTAAAATATATTTTTTGCATACTACCTCATGGATTTCAGATTTGTCTGTCATATGAATTTTAACATGTATTAACTGAAAACTAATAAAACAGAAGTTATTTTACCAGCAAAATGGGTTTTATTTGGGAAACAGCAATTAATTGCACTTTAAGACATGCAATCTATGTCAAACCACAGACATGTCCAGAGAACAAAGGAAAAAAGGCTGCTTTTATAGGGAAGCAGGCGTAGTTGAGAGGGACAGCTCTAAATAAAAGTTCATTGGAGAAAAGTAGGAGTTCATGGTGGTGATGGTTTCTCATTGGCTGAGCTGCACCCATTCCTTATTGGTTGGGCTGTTGCTGAGCAAGGAAAATTCTTCCTTCAGGATACTAAAGTAGTTGTACTTTCTGTTTGGGAGTGCAACTTATCCTTCTTCCTGTTGGGCATGCAAATCAAGGTCAGTGCATGCAAAGGATGGCCAGTGATAATGCATGCATGAGAGTCATTCCCAACTTTAATTTTAGTTGAGGTTTCCTTTATTAATTTTCAAATGTATAGATTGGTTAAAAAGAAGCACAATCAGAATACAGAACAGTTCTATTACCCCTTAAACTGCCTGTGTTATCCCTTTGTTTTCATATTTCCCCTCTATTCCTAAATCCTGACAACCACTGGTCTGTTTTCTGTCAGTATATAAATGGAATCACAGAATAGAATATAGGACTTTTGAGAACAGCTATTATTTTCACTCAGCTTTGAGATTAGTTAATTTTGTTCCATGTAACAATGCTTTATTCCTTTTAATTCTGGAGTGGTACTCCATTGTATGGATATACCACAGTTTGTTTATACATTCCCTCATTGAAGGCTATTTGGGTTGTTCCCAATATATGGGGATTATGAATGGAGCTTTTACAAACATTTGTGTACAGATTTTTGCAGGTACAGAACTGTTATTTTTGTGGAGCAAATACTTGGTTTAGGATTGCTGGTCCTTATGGTACATTTATGTTTAACTTTTTACAGCTTTATTGAGCTATAATTGATATTAAAAGGGCACACATTTAATGTATACAATTTGATGAGTTTGGACATATTCACACACCCATGATCACCACGATCAGGTAATAAACTTACCCATCACCTCTAAAAGTTTCCTTTCATCCTTTTTTTTTGTGATACGAATTATATTTGTAAGAAACTGCCAAACTGTGTTTCAGAGTGGCTCTACCATTTTGCCCACCCACTATGCAGGTATGAGAGTTATAGTTCTGCTAACTATAGTTCTGCTCCATCCTCACTAGCACTTGGTGTTGTTATAATTGTTTACTTTCGATATCGTAAAAGGTGTATAGTGGTACTCATAGTTTTAGCTTTTAGTTCTCTAATGGCTAATGATGGTGAACATCTTTTTATCTGCTTATCTGTCATCCTATAATCCTCTTTTGTGAAGTGTCTGCTCATGTCTTTTGCCCACATATGAATTGTGTCACTTATTTTCTTAGCATTGAGTTTTGTGAGTTCTGGCTACAAGTCGTCATTGGATATGTAATTTGCAAATATTATTTCCCAGTCAGTGGTTTACGTTTTCCTTCTTTTAACAGTGACTATATCAGAGCAAATATTTTGAATTTTAATGAATTCTAATTTATCAATTATATCTTAATGGATTGTATCTCTAGTGTCATGTCTACTATTTGCCTATACCAATGCCATTAAGATTTTCTCCTTTGTATTCTTCTGAATGTTTTGTAATTTTACATTTGGATCTATGATCCATTTTGACTTAATATTTATATAAGGTGTGGAGTTTAAGTTGAGGTTCATTTAAAAAATATGGATACCCAATTTTCTCAAAACCATTAAAAGAATTACTATTCTCCCACCATCAAGATGCCTTTGTATCTTTGTAAAAAAAAATCAAGTGACTATATTCACGTGGGTCTATTTCTGGACTCTTATGTTGATTTATGTCTTATCAATGCAAATTCCATGTTGTCTTAATTACTATAGCTTCATAGTAAGTCTTGAATTAGTGTGATTTTCCCAAATTTCTTCTTTTTAATATTCTTTTCTTCTAGTTCTTTTGCCTTTCCATATAAAGTTTAAAATCAGTCTGTCTGTATCTACAACTAATCCACTGGAGTTTTGATTAGAATTATGTTTAATCCTTAGGTCAATTTGGAGAGAGCTGAAAAATTTCCTGCACCCCCACAAGTCTTTTAATCCATGAACATGGTATGGTTCTCAGTTAATTTAGGTGTTCTTTGATTTTTTCATCAGTATTTTTTAGTTTTCAGCCTGCATATCCTGTACATGTTTTTAGGTTTTTACATATTTCATTTTTGTGGAGGTACTATAAGTGGTAATTTTTAAAATTCCATTTTCCAGTTGAATTTTGGTAGTGCACAGAAATACAATTGATTTTTTCCTGAGCTATCTTGAGATATATTTGAAATGTAACATTGTCTAAGTTTAAGGTGTACAACATGATGATTTGATACATGTATATATTGCAAAATGGTTACCAAATAAGGTTAGTTAACACCTCCATTATGTTACATAATTGCCTTTTGTTGTAGTGAGAACATTTCATATTTACTCTCTTCACAACTTTCAAGTATTCAATACAGTATTATTAACTATATTCACCTTGCTCTACATTAGATCCCCCAAACTCAATCATCTTAACTGGAAGTTTGTATCCTTTGTCCAACATGTCTCCATTTCCCCCACTCTCCATTCTTTGGCAACCATTATTCTACTATGTTTCTATGACATTGGCTTTTTTAGATTCTACATATAAGTGAGATCATAAGTATTTGTGTTTTTCTGTCTGACTTATTTCACTTAGCATAAATGCCCCCAAGGTGCATCCATATTGTTGCAAATGGTAAGACTTCCTTCTTTTTCATGGCTGAATAATATTCCATTATTTGTGTTATATATGTATACATACACACATATGTATATAAATTCACATTTTAAAAATCCATTCATACATCAGTGGACACTTAGGTTGTTTCAGTCTCTTGGTTATTGTGAATAATTCTGCAATGAATGTTGGGATGCAGATATCTTCTTGAGATGGTGATGTCATTTCTTTGGACATAGACCTAAAAGTGGGATTGCTGGATCATATGAGAGTTCTATTTTTAATTTTTTGAGGAAACTTCATTCTATTATATGTAGTGATTATACCAATTTACATTTCCATCAATAGTGCACAAAGGTTTGGTTTTCTACACATTTTTGCCAACACTTGTTATCATTTGTCTTTTTAACAATAGCAATTCTAATAGGTATGAGGTGATATTTCATTGTGTTTTTAAAAATAAATTTATTTTTATTTATTTATTTTTGGCTGCATTGGGTTTTTGTTGCTGTGTGTGGGCTTTCTCTAGTTGTGGTGAGCAGGGGTTACTCTTCATTGTGGTGCATGGGCTTCTCGTTTTAGTGATTTCTCTTGTTGTGGAGCACAGGCTATAGGTGCATGGACTTCAGTAGTTGTGGCATGCGGGCTCAGTAGTTGTGGCCCATGGGCTCTAGAGCACAGGCTCAGTAGTTGTGGCGCACAGGCTTAGTAGCTCTGCAGCATGTGGGATCTTCCCGGACCAGGGCTCAAACCCGTGTCCCCTGCATTGGCAGGCGGATTCTTAACCACTCTGCCACGAGGGAAATCCCTCTCATTGTGGTTTTGATTTGCATTTCACTGATGATTAGTGATGTTGAGCACCCTTTCATGTACCTTTTGGTCATATGTATATTGTTTTTGGAAAAATGTCTATTCATTTCCTCTGCCTGTTTTTAAATTGGGTTGTTGGTTTTTGTTGCTATTGAGTTGTATGCGTTCTTTATATATTTTTGGATATTAACCCCTTATCAGATATATAATTTGCAAACATTCTTTCCCATTCCATAGGTTGCCTTTACATTTTTTTTTTTTTGGTGTGAAGAAGGTTTTTAGTTTGATGTAACCCGCTTGCTTCATTTTGCTCTTGTTGCTTATACTTTGGGTGTCATATTTAAAAAATCATTGCTGACTCTAGGAGTCAAGATGGTGAAATAGGAGGACATGGAATTCGCCTCTCTTCACAAGTACCTCAAGAATACATCTACAAATGGAACAATTCTCACAGACCACCTGCTGAATACTAGTGGAAGACCTTGGACACCTAAAAGGACAAGAAAACCCCCCAGCAACTGGGTAAGATGAAAGAAAGAGAAAAAAGAAAAGAGGAAACAGGAAGGGACCAGCACCGCTGACAGGGAGATGAAGGTGAGGAGAGCTTCCTGCACTCAGAGAAGCCCCCTCATGGTGGAGAAATCAGCTGGGACAGAGAGAGACCTTTGGGGGATTGGGAGATCAGAGGATAACACAGCAACAGGTCTGTGGAAAGCAGGACAGGGTAAGATCTATGCACATGGTCCTTGCTGCAGCCCTGTGCACCCCACCTTGAGTTGTGTGTCTCTTGGTGTGGAGGGGGGCTGGGTACTGGAAAGTGGGGAGAGTGGACCCAGGGAGGGGACAGCTGTTGGCTGTGAAGAGACAGCCTGAAGGGATGGGAGTAAGGAGATCCACAACCGGAATATTTGTGGAAGAAGCCCAGGCCACCATAGAAACAAGGCACCACTGTTGAGTGGTGCACAAAGGGGTGGGGCCACCATTGCAATGCTGTTCCCTACCCTCCAGCCCCTGACTCTGCATGCAGTGGAGGGGCACCCGTCTGAGAAGGCTGGCCTGCACCTCAAGCCTAGGCCTCCTCTGCCCACGCAGGGTCCGGGGTCCTGAGCGCTGCCCCAACCAAAGCCTCCAGGGAACCAGCCCTGGGTGCCCCAGCCTGAGACGGTAATCTGCCAGTGCTGGTGGGGGCTGAGTGCTAAAGTGTGTGGTTAGGAGAGTGGACCTGGGGAGAAGGCTCCTGTTGGCTGCATGGAGATGGCCTGAAGGGATGGGAATGAGGAGCTCAGGTGCGCGGAGACAACCTGAGGGGACAGGAGTGAGGGGTTCCGTGGTTGAGAATCCTCCTGGAGGAAGCGTGGTTTGCCTTGGAAACGAGGTGCCATTGTTGAGTCGTGCACAAGGGGCTGGGCTGTCATCGTGGACTCTCTCCCCACACGCCAGCCCCTGCTTCTGCGGGAACTGCCCACCAGAGTGCCTCAGACTGTTGCAACTTCCTGCTGGTCTCTGCAGCTGCATGCACTAGAGGGGGATCCCATCAGAGTGAGTGTGAGTGCCCCAGTTGTGACCACCTGATCCATCCCTGCCCTGAGCAAGCAAGTGTGCCCCAGTCAGCTGTTCCTTTTACCCCGTCTCACCTGGAACAGATGCCTGAGGGTGGCCCACACATAGAGGTGGGACCAAAACCAAAGCTGAGCCCCAGGGGCTGTACAGCTGCACAAGGGAGAGGAACAGAAATCTCTCTGTACAGCTGCACAAGCTGTGAGTTAAATCCCCATGATCAGCTTGGTAAACCCTGCATCTGTGGAATATCTGAATAGACAATGAGTGCTCCCACAACTGAGACCAGTCTAGCTTTAGCAGCCATGGACTTTGGGGGCAAGTACATGCAGGAGTTGGGGCAGGTCAGAGGCTGAACTGCCCCCACAGTGCCCACAGTGGGTCCAGAGACCTACCTAGAGGTATTGGAGGGCCTCCTGGGGAGGTGTGGGTTGGCAGTGCCTCACTGTGGGGGCAAGAACACTGACAGCTGAGACCCCAGGAAATTTTGTTTTTGTTTTGCTCTGCTGTTATTCTTTTACTTTTAAAATTTTTTTTCTTTTCTTTTTTAAAAATTTGTGTAAGATATTTTTTATTTTTCTATTTTTATTTTATGATTTTGTTCTTTCATTTTTTTGTTTTTCTCTTTGTTTTCTTTTGTTTTGTTTTTATCTTTTTTCACTGTTTTTATGTGTTTGTTTTATGTATTCTTTGCTTTTTTTCTTAGTTTGCTTTCTGTTTTGATTTTTTAAAAATTTATTTATCTATCTATCTATTTATTTATTTAGTTATTTTGGCTGTGTTAGGTCTTCGTTGCTGTGCAAGGGCTTTCTCTAGTTGCAGTGAGCAGGGGCTACTTTTCATTGCAATGTGAGGGTTTCTCACCGTGGTGGCTTCCCTCATTGTGGAGCATGGGCTCTAGGCACGTGGGCCCAGTAGTTGTGGTTTGCAGGCTCTAGAGCGCAGGCTCAGTAGTTGTGGCACATGGGCCTAGCTGCTCTGCAGCATGTGGGATCCTCCTGGATCAGGGCTCGAACCCATGTGCCCTGCTCCAGCAGGCAGAACTTAACCACTCTGCCACCAGGGCAGTCCCTGTTTTGATTTCTGTTTTTGTTAGTTTTGCTTTTATTTTTAAAAGATATTTATTTATTTATTTATTTTGGCAGTGCCAGGTCTTAGACACAAGAGGGAGGAGATATGGGGATGTATGTATGTTTAGCTGATTAACTTTGTTATAGAGAAGAAACTAACACACCATTGTAAAGCAACTATACTCCAATAAAGGTGTTAAAAAAAAAAGAACTACAATGAGGTGTCACCTCACATCGGTCAGAATGGCCACCATCAAAAAATCTACAAACAATAAATGCTGGAGAGGGTGTGCAGAAAAGGGAACACT
>NW_020175412.1:484532-494184 GCF_003031525.2 Neophocaena asiaeorientalis asiaeorientalis | reverse complement strand
GCCGCATAGCACAGGGAGATCAGCTTGGGGCTTTGTGACCACCTAGAGGGGTGGGATAGGGAGGGTGGGAGGGCGGGAGATGCAAGAGGGAAGAGATATGGGAACATATATATATGTATAACTGATTCACTTTGTTATAAAGCAGAAACTAACACACCATTGTAAAAAAAAAAGAATAAACCATTTCTCTATCATCAAAAACAGATAATATAATAATATATTATGTGGATAATAATCCACATATTAATTGTCAAAAGTTAAAAACAAGTAGAGGATCTTAAAAGCAGCGAGAGAAGAAGAACTTGTTACCTAGAAGGGAACCAACATAAAATTATCAGCCAATTTTTCAGAAGAATCCTTGCAGGCCAGAAGAGAGTGAGATGATATATTCAAAGTGTTGAAAGAAAAAAAAATCCTGCCAACCAAAAATACTCTACTCAACAAAGTTGTCCTTCAGAACTGAAAGAGTTTTCCAGACACATAAAAGCTGAAGGGTTTAATCATCACCAGATCTGCCTTAAAAGAGATATTAAAGGAGTTCTTCAAGCTGAAACGAAAAGATGCTAATTAGTAACAGGAAAACATGAAACTAAAATGCTCACTGGTAAAGTTAAATATATAATTAAATTAAAAATATTCTAATGTAATGCTGTTAGGTCAATCACATATAACTCTAGTATGAAGGTTAAAAGACCAAAGTGTTAAAAATAACTGTAACATAATTTTTTAATGGATACACAGTGTAAAAAGGTGAAATTTTGACATCAAAAATATACAATTTGGGGGTGGAGGAGTTTGGTACGTGTTAAAAGTTAGTTATCAGATTAAAGTAGACTGTTATAAGTGTAATGTTTTATGTAAGCCTCAAGGTAACTATAAAGCAAATGCCTACAGTATATAGAAAGGAATCTAAGCATACCAGTACAGTACATCAAATCACAAATGAAGAGAACAAGAAAGGAATAAAGGCACAGAGGAATTAAAAAATAACCTGAAAATAATGAATGAAATGGAAACAGTAAGTCCATAATATGAATAACCACTTTAAATATAAATAGAATAAATTCTCCAGTCAAAAGGCATAAAATGGCTTAATGGCTTAAAAAGAAGTTCCAACTTGGGAATTCCCTGGTGGTCCAGTTTTTAGGACTCTGTGCTTTCACTTCCGAGGCCCAGGTTCAATCCCTGGTCAGGGAACTAAGATCCCAGAGGCTGAACAGTGAGGCCAAAAAAAAAAAAAAAGACTGTCTTGAAAGAAATATGAATAAGAATTTAAGAATTTTAAAAAGTTCCAAGTATATGAAGTTTATGTTGCCTACAAGAGACTCCCCACAGCTTTAAGGACACACATAAAGTGAAAGTGAAGAGATGGAAAACAGTATTCCATCAGATGAAAACTAAAGGAAAGCAGGAGAAGCTACATTTATATCAGACGAAATAGACTTTACAAAGATTGTAAAAAGAGACAAAGAATGTCATTATATAATAATAAAAGGGTCAATTCATCTAGAAGGTATAACAATTTTAAATATTTATACACCAAGCATAGGAGCACCTAAATATGTAAAGCAAATATTAGCGGATCTGAAGAGAGAAATATACATCAATACAATAAAAGCAGGGGACATCAATACCCTGCTTTCGACAATAGACTATCCAGACAGAAAGTCAATAAGAAAACATTGGATTTAATCTACATGTTAGGACAGATGGAACAAACATATATATATAGAACATTTCATGCAAGAACAGCAGAGTACACATTCTTCTCAAGCTCACATGGAACATTATCCAGGATAGATCATATGTTGGGTGACAAATCAAGTCTTAATAAATTTAAGAAGATTGAAATCATATCAAGTATCATTTCTGATCACAATGATCTGAAACTAGAAATCATTTACAAGAAGAAAATGAAAAAAAATCACAAATAAGTGGAGATTAAATAACATGCTTTGGAAAATCCAACATGTTAAAGAAAAGAGAAATAAAAATAATACCTTGAGATAGATGAAAATGAAAACAAAACATACTGAAACTTATGGGATGTAGCAAAAGCAGTTCTAAGAGGGAAGTTTCTAGTGAAAAAAGCCTTCATTAAGAAATAAGAAAAATCTCAAATAAACACCTAACTTTACACCCAATGTATTAGAAGTAGAAGAACAAAATAAGCCCCAAGTTAGCAGAAAGAAGGGAATAACAAAGATCAGAGAAGAATGAAACAGAGACTAAAAAGAAAATAGAAAAGATCAATAAAACTAAGTGCTACTTTTTCTAAAAAAGATAAACAACTGAAAAATCATTAGTTAGACTTACCAAGGAAAAAAGAGAGAGGACTCAAATAAATAAAATCAGAAATGAGAGAGGAGAAATTACAGTTGATATCACAGAAATACAAAGGCTCATGAGAGATTACTATGAACAATTATATGCTAACAAATTAGACAACCTAGAAGAAATGGATACATTACTAGAAACATAAAACCTACCATGACTGAATCAGGAAGAAATAGAAAATCTGAACAGTGCAATTACTAGGAAGAAAATTGAATAAACAGTAAAAATTCTCTTAACAAGAAAAGGCCAACAGTAGATGGTTTCTTGGGTGAATTCTACCAAACATTTAAAGAAGAATTAAGACCAAATCTTCCCAAGCTCTTCCAAAATATAGAAAATGAGAGAACACTTCCCAGTTCATTTTACAAAGCCAACATTACCTTGATATCAAATCCAGACAAGGGCACTACAAGAAAAAAAGCTATAGATCAATATCCCTGATGAAGATGGATGCAAAAATCCTCAACAAAATATTAGCCAACCAAATTCAATAATACATTAAAGGGATTATACAACACGATCAAGCACAATTTATTTCAGGGATGCTGTGATGGTTCAACATACACAAATCAATAAATGTGATACACCACATTAACACAATAAAGGATAAAGGTCATATGATCTTCTCAATAGATGCAGAAAAATCACTTGACAAAATTCAACATCATTTTAGTATAGAAACTCTCAACAAATTGGATATAGAGGGACTATACCTCAACATAATAAAGGCCATATAGGACAAGCCCACAACTAATACCAGAAAGAATGGTGAAGAGCTGAACACTTTTTATCAGATCAGGAGTAAGACAAGAATTACCATTCTTACGCCTTTTATTCAACAAAGTACTGGAAGCCCTAGCCAGAACAATTAGGTAAGAAAAATAAATAAAAGGCATAGTTTTGGAGTGGGAAGAAGTAAAATTGTCTCTATTTGCAGATGATATGATATTATATATAGAAAACCTTAAAGACTCCATTAGAAAACTATTGTATTAATAAACAATTTCAATAAAGTTGCAGGATACAAAATCAATTTACAAAAATAAGTTTCATTTCTATACACCAATAATGAACTATTAGAAAGAGAAATTAAAGAAACAATCCCATTCACAGTACCATGAGGAAGAATAAAATACTTGTGAATAAATTTAATCAAGGAAGTGAAAGATCTTTACACTGAAAACTATAAGACATTGATGAAAGAAATTGGAAAGGACACAAATAAATGGAAAGATATCTCATGTTCATGGGTTGGAAGAATTAAAATTGTTAAAATATCCATACTACCCAAAGTGATCTACAGATTCAATGCAATCCCTATTTTTGTTGATTTGTAGTTATTTATTTGTTGTTTATGGGGGTGATGAACATTGGGACCTCCTAGCCCTGTATCTTGCTGATGTTGCTGTATCCCTCACATAGCAGTCTTAGTAGTTTTTTTTTGTAGATTCCATGTGATATTTTTTCACATAAGCCATCATATCATCTGTGGATAGGTATAGTGTTATTTCTTTATTTCCAATATACATGCCTTTTGTTTACTTTTCTTGCCTTATTGCACTAGTTAGGACTTCCAGTTAGATGTTGAAAAAGTGTAGTGAGATCGAACATCCTTATCTTGTTCCTAATCTTAGGGGAAAACATCTAGTCTTTCACTGTTAAGTATGATGTAGGCTGTAGGTTTTTCATAGTTGCTCTTTATCAAGTTGAGGAGATTCCCCTCTACTCCTATTTGCTGAGTTTTTTTTTAAAATCATGAATGGTGTTGAATTTTTTCAGTTGATTTTCTGCATCAATCGATATGATTATGTGGGTTTTCCTCATAAGCCTGTTAATTTGGAGGATTATGCATTGATGCATTTTCAAATATTGACCCAGCTCTGTATTCCCAACACAAACCTAACTTGGTTGCAGAGCTTTGCTATTTTTATATATTGCTGGATTTAAGGAGAGATGGGAGAATTGCAGTAATTCTCTCCCTGATGAAGCAAGATGCAGTGGGATCAGGTGCCCAAGTGGAAGAATTGGTCTTAGATAGGAGCAGTGACCTGCTATCCACAGTTACAGGGAGACTGTATTGGCACAGATGGGAGTAGGTGGGCAAAGGTGGTTAGAGATTTTGGGAGTTTTCTTTTGATGACTTCTATTTTTGATGTGTTAACCACTATAAACCGAGCATAGGAAAAGTAGAGGAGGATGACAGGAGTGCCAGTTTCAGAAGGGTTTAATGCAATGATTGAAGGCTCCATCTTTCTCTAGTGGGCCTTGGTGAGCTGCTGAATATTCTATAGCAGAGGAGTGGGGTATGATCAGACCTAACATTTGGACTTGATTTTGTAGACAGAATGGTTAGGAAGTATAAAGGTTGGGGGTAGACAGTAACCTAGGTTGGAAGTGATGGGACCTAAACTAGGCTGCAAAGATGGAGAGGAGTTGTTGGCAGAGCTAGAATGAAATGGAGTTGGCACTTGGGTGGCAGAGGCAGCAAGGAGGATATTGTTTATTCAGTAATTCACTTTATTTATTTATTCATTCTTTCAAGAAATATTAATGAGAGATAAACAGTGGCCTATTGGAGGTCAGGGCACAAGCACAGAAGGCTGAAGAATGGGTTGGCAGCTCAGCAGGCATTGGGGCCCCAGCAAAGAAAAAAACAATGAGTTCATAGCCCAGTAGGGATTGGGGCCTGATTGAGGAAGGGAGAAGAGCAGGGTGACAGCCCGTTGTCTGAGGATATTGGTTACATACAAAACATAGGACATATAAAGATATTAAAATTTTCAAACACAGAATATTATAAAACTATAATAGTTTTAAAGAAATAAAACAGGAGATTGAAAATATGTACAGAGAATGGAAGATAATAACAAATGACCAAGTAGATTTGAAAAAGAACCAAATATGACTACTATATATGAAAAAATATAACAATTGAAAACAGAAAGTCAGTGGATAGATCAACAGCAAATTAAACCTTGATGAACAGTAAATTAGTGAACTAGAAGATAGATCCAAAGAAATTATCCAGAATGTGGGTCAGAAAGAGAAACCCAGCAACTTAGAAACAGATGCTTGCCTGGGATTCTAACCCAGCTTGTTACAAACAGAGAAACCTAGGACTCTAACTAGCCTCTGCTTGTCTGGGACTCTAACCTGGCTTCTAGAATATACTCAGAATCTTGAGAATCAAAGTCTATCTTCACCGTGTTTCAGTGGACATTTATCTGGAGCACCGGGTTTTGGTTGGAGTCAGACTCACCAGTGGACACCCAAATGAGCAAGCAGACTGGAGACAAAATTTTTGGTGGGAGATGGGAAGTTTGGTTGTCCGAGTTGAGGGTCTGATGGTGGTTCTGATCCAGATCTGAGTTGCGGCACCAAAAACTGTTAAAGAGAACCAAAGTTGGATAGAAGTTACAGTGGTGAAGATAGACTTTATTCAATAAATTATTGCAACAGCAGAAGAGAGACTCCAGTATAGAACTGGGCTCAATTCTGAATACAACCAGAAAAACTGGGGATTTATAGCTAAGGAGCAAGTTGAGGGGGAGCATTGGTGGATGGAAAATTAGTAACAGGAGCCATGAAGTCTGGGAGAATTCTGGCTGAACTGACCTAACAGGATTCTTGCTGACGATAGGCTAGGTGATCAGGTATCACCTGGGGGATAGTGTGGGTGAGCAGTTTGATCAGATATCAAGGGTGGGGAATTCTCACTAAACTGACCTAGTAGGATTCTAGCTAGAACTGAATTCTACAAGGAAGTAAGTACATGGATGGGCCTTACTGGGGAGAAGGTTCAGGGAAGCCTGACTAAAGTTTGGTCAAGCAAAGAATCTTTGTCAGTGGACATGAGTTTTCAAATCCATTGGGTAAATACCAAGGAATGTGTTCACTGGATCATATAGTAAGAGTATATTTAGTTTGGCATGAACCACCAAACTGTCTTCCAAAGTGGCTGTACCAATTTGCATTCCTACCAGCAGTTCATGAGTTCATGTTGCTCTACATCCTCACCAGCATTTGTTGTCACCTCATAATGTTTTGAAATGTTGTTTGGCCTTTGAAGTCCTATGGTTTGGGAATGGGATGTTTTGCCACACACTCATTTTGTCTGAGACAGCCTTTTCCTCCCTTTTGGCAAACACTTACCCACATTTCAGGTTCTACCTCTTCCTGAAACCCTGCCTGATCCATTCCTCTGGGCTCCTACAGCCTTCCTTTGCTTGTATTTTTGTTTCCTCCACCAGACAGGGGGTAAGTCTGACTATATGAAGCCACAAAAATTTACAGACAAGATCCTTGGTCCCAGAACCTGTTCTGGACTGGACATATAGGGTGAGTTAGACATGGTCCATATCATCGAGCGTTGCTGTAAAATTAAATGACTATAAAAGTCCTTAGCATAGTGCCTAGGACAGTGTAAGCACTCAATAAATGTTAACTATAATCATCACCATCACCACCACCACCACCACCATCATCAGTATCTTTCCCTGTCAGTTTATAAAGATATAGCCCATTTTTAACTGATAAAATCACCCCCCTAGTGACGCTTTCAATTTTCATTATTGCAAACAAATGAGTAAGGCTTATACTTGTTCACGCATGGGTCCTTGCAAAGTATTTTTCCCTTTAGAGCAAAGGTTCTTGAAGTGTGGTCACTGAATCAGTTAGCATCAGTATTACTCACAACTTGTTAGAAATGCAAATTCTCAGGCCCCATTCCACACCTACTGAATCAGAAACTCTGATAGCAGGTGAACCTTGACAACCTGCGTTTTAGCAGGCCCACTAGGTGATTCTGTTGCACTGCTCTAGGACTCTTGGGTGTACACATGGAAATGGGATTGCTGAGCCAATAGGATACATGAATTTAAAAGTTTTTAAAAAAAAATATTTATTTGGTTGCGTCTGGTCTTAGTTGCGGCAGGGGGCTCCTTAGTTGCCGCTCACCGGCTCCTTAGTGTGAACTCTTAGTTGCAGCATGCATGTGGGATCTAGCTCCCAGACCAGGGATGGAACCCGGGCCGCCTGCAGTCTTAACCACCACACCACCATGAAAGTCCCGCACTTAAAAGTTTTAACAGACACTGTCAAATAGCCCTCCAACACCCCCTCACCCCCCGCCCCCACGGCAACTTCCACTTGGAAGGCTGGAACAGGCCTCTCCAATCCCGCTCCCATCTCATCTGACGCGCCCCGCCCTGACTTTCTTGCATCAGCCTCCCGCTAGCCCCGCCGGCTACGAACAGACGCAGGCGCAGTTAGAGTATCTCAGAATGAGCCGCACACAGGTCTGGGCTTCAATTCCCACGCTTGGAGAAAGGAGGTGGAAGGAGTCAGAAAGGGGCGATATCTATCTCTGGAGTGGGTGCGACAAAGGCAGAGTAGGGAGTAGTGAAGTTTAGGGTTCACAGCTTTTCTTGGATCCGGCTCTTAGAACCAAGAGTTTGCCTGCATTTCTTACGAGTAGGGTGTTGCCACTTTTTAAAGCATTGGAATAAAGAAAGGAGAGAACTCAGGAACCTGAAGCTCGGCCCCACCTGCGGCAGCGGCGCACCAATTGGCCAGTGGTGGGAGCGCATGCGAACCAGTGAGAATGACATCATATTGTAGATCCCAGCGGAGAGAGGCTTTGGGCGAGGGAGGAGCTCGGGTGAGAGTAGCAGGGTGGGATCAGTCCGGGCCAACTTCAGGCTGAAGCGCCTACTAAGAGGTCGAGATCCCCAGAACGGGGGAGAGGAAGGAGTCTTGGAGGCAGCTAGGCTGGGGCTGGACTCCCGAGGGTGGAAGCCACTGCCCAGGAGGAGGTTAGAGCCACCGAAGACAGTCGGGTGGCCGCCAGGGGGTGACTGTGACTGCACACATCCACAAATGGTTCCGCACAGACTGGCCTATATATTTTGAAACGGTTTATTTTTGTATCTCTTTCTTCTTCTGCCCTAATGTCCCTGAGAAAAAGAATCATGGGTGATTCGTTGAATCTCCAGCACCTAATGGGAGGCCCGGTAAAAAAAAGGCACGTAATTAAGATGGTTGACTGATTGAATGAAAAGGGGGAAAAAGAGAGGAAAAACCTCAGAGATGTTCATGGTTTACTTAAGTTTAGGACTTTTTTTCCCCCTGTAGATGAGACATTTTAAATGTTCACCAGCAGACCCTGAGCCTACGCAGCTTTTACGTTGTTGTAGTCGGAGTGTACACATAACCCTGTGTCCTTAGTTACAGCATAATAATTTTCCCCTGTTGCTATAGAATCTCCACAGCCATCATCCATCGGTAATGGTTATAGAATGTTCCATCAGACAACTGTGCCACGAATCACTTAACCCTTCCCCTCTTGTTGGATATTAAGACTACTTCTCTGTTTGACCATCAGAAAATAGGCTTGCTAGGAATAATTTTGTGCTTAGAGCTTTTCTTGTTTCGGAGTAGGGTTGGGTGGATATTGAGGAGCAGAATTAGTGGGAAAATGGCATGAATGTTTTAGGCTCTTATTGACCCACTTTCCTGAAAGGGATTGTACCCATTGATGCCAGAGGCCAAATCCGAAATCAACCCTAGTGAACTCCAGGTATTGTCTGTCTCCAGGCTGGTTTAAAATTCTCCCTCCTGAAGCAACTCTCAAGTTTATTATTAGTTCTGCCCTTTGGGGCAAGACAAACACACACTAAAGGCTCAGGGACAACTTTAGCAACTACAACAGCTGACATTGAGAGCGGGTGCAGCTCAGCTTTCAAGCTTGGGCAACAGGTGTGGATGAACTTGCCTCACCGAGACAGGGAATCTGAGAAGAGGAACAGGTTTGGGGGTGGGGGCAGATGAGATCAGTTTTAAATACACTTAGTATGAGGTGCCTTTGGGACATCTAAGGGGATGTATCCAGGAGACATGCATACATACGGATAAACAGCAATATTTGCCCTTCTCTGAACTCCCAGAGTTTCCTATCTGTGGATCTCTCATGGCTTAGCCTTCCTTTTCCCTTGCACTACCCTGGGAGCTCTTTGAGGCCAGGATAAGGGCCTGATTCATTTGTATATCCCTCCTCCCAGTGCATTACACCTACGAGCCTTTAAAAGTCTGCCCTAGATGAAGGAATTTCAATGATTTCTTAATTGGACAATTCCTGCAGTAGGATTTCTGTTCTGGGGGAAAATTTGAGAAGCTTGAGAGTTCTGAGAAGGCTTCCTGTAAGAGGTGGCATAATGTTACTGTTAATAATTGTGACCATTTTTTGAACACCTACTGTATGGCAGTCACTCTGCTACACACATGCATCAGAAAAGCCACTTCTTTCCTTCCATCTTTA